>NC_040097.1:1876414-2189150 GCF_003369695.1 Bos indicus x Bos taurus
AGAGAGACTGGAGCTCAGGGGAGAAGTCGCACCTGGAGAAATAAATGTGCACCTTCAGGATACGGATGGCATGGCACTAAATTAGATCATCAGACGAATGGTTAGAGATGAGAAGACTACACACAGACTGAGCCTGCACAATTCCCACTCCAGCCGAGTTGCTCAGAAACGCTGGCCAATGTTTAGATGTCAAAGAGCCAAGAGGGATCGATGCCCTTGAGCAGCTAAGAAGGCCTGGGGGTCTAGCTGGCCTTTGCTAAGAGCGGAGGGTTCTGCCATTGTGATGCAGAGAATGTAGCCACCTGTGGGAAGGAGGTAAGTGTGGAGGCGGAACTTCTTACCTAAATGGGTGCATTTTCTCCATAAACAAGAAGCAAGGCCAGCAGGTGACAGCAAAGGGGGAGATGGTGCTAAAGGTTTGGAGAAAGGGAGCATAAAACACGCGTGTTCTTTCTTCCCTGCGCTGCTGGGACACACGAGTTCCCAGGACAGCGCCACACAGCCCCAGGTTCGGGGGAAACGGCTTCCCTAACTTTTAACAGCCTAGCTTCGCACTTTTTAGCAGGGCAAACCATTCCAGTCTGGGTGTCGGCGCCTGTAATGCCTGACAACCTTAAAGAACGCTCTAGAGAAACCAAGGAATAACTCCTAAAGTAGTACGGAATCAGCCAACATCGCAGCCAAGCTCAGACATTTCTCTTTGGTTTTCTGGCTACCTGTAGGAGGGGACAAAGACTGCTTTTACTATTTCCTGTGAGAGCAGGGAGCTACTTCACAGGACTGGTCAGCCCAAGCTCACAGCGCAGTGTTGCAGCCAGCACTGACTCCTCAATCTGCGGTCTCTTACATCTGCCCCACGTGCGGCAGATGAATAAAGCATTTGCACGCACATACAATCTCACTGGGGCTTCCCAACACACACACACACACACACACACACACACACTCTGTCTCGGTGTGCAAGGCAGAGCACACCGCGTGCTCCGCTTTAAGGCTGAAAGACCTGGCACGCACATACAATCTCACTGGGGCTTCCCAACACACACACACACACACACACACACACACTCTGTCTCGGTGTGCAAGGCAGAGCACACCGCGTGCTCCGCTTTAAGGCTGAAAGACCTGGCACGCACATACAATCTCACTGGGGCTTCCCAACACACACACACACACACACACACACTCTGTCTCGGTGTGCAAGGCAGAGCACACCGCGTGCTCCGCTTTAAGGCTGAAAGACCTGGCACTGACTCCTCAATCTGCGGTCTCTTACATCTGCCCCACGTGCGGCAGATGAATAAAGCATTTGCACGCACATACAATCTCACTGGGGCTTCCCAACACACACACACACACACACACACACACACACACACACACACACACAATACAATCTCACTGGGGCTTCCCAACACACACACACACACACACACACACACACACACACACACTCTGTCTCGGTGTGCAAGGCAGAGCACACCGCGTGCTCCGCTTTAAGGCTGAAAGACCTGGGGCTCAAAGTCACAGAGCCGAGGTCGAGTCCAGGTCTTCTGACTGGAAGAGGCTGGTGAGTGCTCAGCAACCAAGTGGCTACCACTCCCGCCGGGCGGGCACTTCGGGGCCGGGACGCTGAGCGGAGGGTCACTGAGCGCCCACCTCAGCCAGGGTCTCCCGAAGCAGGAGCACGCGGCTCCTCAGAGCCGGGGGGCCGGCACGCCCGCCCTCAGGTGCGTTTCTGACGGCCTGTGGGAGCTCTGGAGCGGGGTCCACGCGCCCCTCCGCGAAAACCGCAGAAGGCAGGGAGACCCCGGCGCCGCCTCACCTTCCGGATCTTGCCCAGGAAGAGCTCCTTGGCGAAAGCTCGGCTCGGCGGACTGGTGAGCAGCGGGCGCCGGATCACGGTGAAGGCCGCTGGGGCGCGGCAGAAGCGCGCCGCCACCGAGCACAAGAAGAGCCCACAGCCGCTCATGCTGCCCGCGAAGTCGCTCTTGCTGCTGCTGCTGCTGCCGCCTCCCTGCCGCCTCAATCTCGCGCCGCCGATGACGCCATCCGCCCGCGCCGCCCCCACCCCCGCCTCGGCCGCCAATGCGCCTGCGCGGCCTCCGGCTTCGGCCCCGGGCGGCTCGCGGATTGGACGGCGGCGGCGGCGGGGGGCGGGGCACCGCAGTCAAACACCCGCGGCCTTTGCCAAAGGCGGTCATAAGCTGGGGCTGCAGCGACCTAGTGAGGCTGCAGAGTTGGGGACGGGGGCCTCCCTGGTGGTCTCTCGGTTCTCTTCCTGCCAACGCAGAGGACGTGGGTTAATAGATCGCTGGCTCGGGGAAGATCCCCCCCACACACACACACAAGCCTAGGGGCCACTGAGGCACAGCTCCTGAGCCACAGCTCCTGAAGCCCCTGCGCCTGGCACCCAGTGCTCCGCCACGAGGGAAGCCGCCGCACTGAGAAAGCCCGGCACGCAGGCAAGAGTAGCCTGCTCTCCCCAGCTAGAGAAGGTTTTCAAGAAACAACAGAGGCTCAGCACAGCCAAAAAATAAACATGAAACAATGTTTTAAATAGAAATAAGTTTAAAACCGTTTTAAAAGCGGAGGTGGGGGAAATTCACGATATTGGTTATCTCTCTGAAGGGCGTGCGCATACGGGTTACAGTTCTTGTTTTAAGTCAATGGTCTGTTCACGAAGATTCCTTTGGTTTCGCTTCATAGCTTACGTGTATGTCACACATTTGGGAGATGGAGGAAAAGGAAAGGGGTGTTGCACCAGAAAGAAGCCTGGACGAGACCCTGTAGTTACTATGTCCCTGGAAAACCCCAGCCTGAAGGTGGCGAGGGACAGAACGGGGGAGGGGCGCCCCACACACACCCAGCAATGCCCTAAAGGCCTTCCTTATATTGGAAATGCTTTCTGCCTCCATCAGAACTCAAAGAATAAGGAGAAGTGCTTTCATCTGAACGTGCTGTGCCAGGCCCAGTAAAAGATGGACTTGTTTGGGTAAACACTTCATGATGAAGCCATACTCCTTTTCGGGAGGGACTGGAACTCACTGTCATTTAAACCACATGTCATGAAACCACACAACTGGTGTCAGAACTTACTGAAGCTCGGGTTCACAGAAAGAAGTCTGGTCACAGAAAGAAGTCAACGAGAGGCAAAGTGATAGGCAAAGAGTGAGTCTGTTAGCAAAGGACACGTGTGAGAGACACAAGGGAGCACAGCCCCAAGAGACAGGAGGGCTACATCTTCATCACCTAAGAAAAAGTGGCGAGGGAGGACAACCTTCCTCCTCATTCTTGGGCAGCCATCAAGGCTTAGCATCATTAGTTCCTCCTTAGAGTCTACATGGTCTAACCGGGACTGTCCTGGCTTCCCTGGTGGTCTCGCGGTTCTCTTCCTGCCAACGCAGAGGACGTGGGTTACTAGATTGCTGGCTCAGGGAAGACCCCCCACACACACATGCCTAGGGACCACTAAGGCACAACTGCTGAGCCACAGCTACTGAAGCTGTTTATTTATTTTATAAATAAATCATATATATATATTAGCAAAAGTGTGGTAACATAGTCTAAAATGTGGCAGTTCATCTCAGGTCTCAGCAGAATGCCCCCCTTCATCTAGTTTCTTTCCCCTTTCACCTGTATTTCTGTCTCAGCTGAATGCAAAAATGCTACTCTTAAAGGAACGTTAACTCTCACTCTTCATGGAACAGGATTCAGATCCCGTATCTTTTGTCTTGTGTTTTAACTCTCAGGGTGTGTGGCCTGAGTGTGCCTGGCACTTGGATGCACTGGATCTTCCTCCAAAGTAGAATGTAGATTTTTGTTAGGTTACTGGGTTCTTTTCTTGAGTGGTTATTAGCGTGTAACAGTCTCCCGAACGCCCTTAAAATTCTCTGTCTTTAAGCCTCCAGTGAGATTTCTAAACTGACTATCCTACTCTACCCTTATCAGTGACATACCATCGGGGGGGGGGGGGGGGGGAAGAGTTCAGAAACATCCTTGGTTGCAAAATGCCTGTCCTTGCAGCGACTTCTGCAATATCATCCATTTTTGTCTTTAACTTGTGAAGCCTTGTCGCTTGGGTTCTTCATGGCGGTCAATATTCACCAGCGTCAGCGCTCAGCTTCTCAAGGAGGCACTTGGTAACGACGGCCTGTGAACCACCTCGGCAGGTGAGACGAGCAAACAACAAAAAACGGACGCTGCTGGCTTTTAACTTTGAGCTAGTGAACATTGGGGACCCCCCAAAAAAGATGGAGTCTAATCAATCAAGTTATCCAGTAATTCAGCCAGATCCTCCCTGAATTAACCAAGTGAGAAATTCAGTTTCCAAAATAAAAATTAGAAAAAAATTAAGGCGTAATTTCTACATACTCTAATAGCATGTACGGTGGGAAATGTTCTGGAGTACTCCTACTTTTGACAGTGTCTAAATTCAGTTTCCCCATCTGTAAAAATGAATATCATGTCACTGGCCTCACAGGATTCTCATGAGGATTAGCTAAATCCATATGATGGCATCTATTACAGTAAGTGATCATTGTTTTTCTTGTAATAATATAGAAATTAAAAACTGGACACACACTCAAGTATTCCATCTTCTACTTGACTACCAGCCTTTGAGAATTAGGATGTCATTTGTAAACGGTTTGCTCTACACATAGAATTTCCACGGTTCGTATTTAAAGCACTCACCATGGACATACGATCGTCTCATGACTGGTTCCTGTACGCAGCGTGTCACCAAACAACCCAGAGCGGCCATGGAGTTGGTCTTAGCACATCAGGATGCTTGGCTCCGGACCTCTGCACATCGTCTGAGTAGGAAACTATTCCCTCCCTCCTCGGCACGAAAGCCACACAATGGGAAGGTTGTGGAGAAATTTACTAACACAGAACAGGAGAGAAAGAGGTGGCCTTGTCTCCTGTCCCAAGGCTGCAAGGGCAATAGGCAGTCATGGGAAAGAGAGTCTAGTTCCTGCCCTCAGCGTCCTAGTGATGGGCTCACAGGTGAGTCGTGCACAGGTATCTCCAGTGCCATCTCCTGCTGAGAGAGAAGCTGGCTGACGCCACACTGTCCTGACGTCAAAAGTCTGCACGAAGAGAGGTGTCCTTCAGAGGGTACTTTGTCTCACAGATTATGTTGTCCCTGGTACTTCCTTCCCTTTCAGATGTGCATCTGTCCCCTTTATCACGGGAACATGGAAGTCACTGGCTTGTTGAAAGCCACAAAGGTGACGAGGTGTTGTTGGCTGAATTGTGTCCCCCCCACCCCACAAGATTCAGTACTCGAAATCCTAACCCCAGGACCTGACAACGTGACCTTCCCTGAAAAGAGGGTTTCCTATACATTCCGCTGCAGCTGTGTAAGGAGCTAACTGAGGAAGAGGTCACAGTGGGCTGGGGTGGATCCCTACTCCAACACAACCGGTGCCCTTGTAAGCAGGAGAAATGTGGACACAGACATGCACCCAGGGGGATGTTGTGTGTGGAGATGAAAACGGAGCTCAAGATCATGCTTCTACAAGTAAAGGAAGGCTAAGAGGGCCAGCCAACCCCAGAAGCTGACAGCAAGGCCTGGATCGGCGTCTCAGCCCTCATGAGGAACCAATCCTGCCCACACTGTGACCTTGGACTCTTAGTGCCCGCAAGTGTGAGCCGATTGATCATCTAAGCTCCTCAGTCTGTGGTTCTTTGTTAGAGCGGCCTGGCAGACTCAGACAGGAGGACGTGTGGCTCTGGGCACACAGAACTGAGTAGGGCCAAAAGTGATGTCAGGGCCGGGCAGTCTCAGGGCCAACACACCCCGAGCCCCGGCTGTGGTCTGGGATCTGTATTCGTCCCCCCGGTTTTAAGAGGCCGGAATTGAAGCATGAGTGGTCATCCTCTGCTGCCTCCTCTTCCACCGGCTGGAAGCAGAGGACTCTGCCCCCGGTTGGCAGGACAAGGCAGGAGGAGCCTAGCTTCCCCAACATTGGTCTTTTCCTCCAAAGAGGAAGGCCAGCCACAGAGGAGGCTGTGGGGCTGCAGCCCATGGAGTTGCAAAAGAGTCGGACACAGCCAAGCACTCACGCACACACTGGTGCGACTTAATCTCTGGCTTTGTCCTCTTTCACTCCTGTTACTGGCTGATCCGAAATCGGATGAAATCATTCTGGTGGAGGTTGGAAGCCCCATCATGCCTTACTCTCCCTCTCCGCCTCTGCCAGCAATGTGGGAGGGACACACCCTGAGTCCAAGTTGCACTGAGGGCCAAGCACAGCCCTTGGCGTTCAGGTGCCCAGTTCTTAGGCGTTCTGCTCCCTCCTTCCTACGCATGATCGTCAGCCTGAGCATTTTGGATTGACTCGTCTAAGTCCTTCTGCCTGGTGATGCGTCTTCACCAGCCCTCATCCTCCCCTTCCTCCTCCACCAGGCAAGTCACGACCTATTTCAGAATCTCAGTTTCAACACTATCAAACGATAAAATCAACACAAACATGGATTCCTATGCAAATTTAGTGGCTAATGTTTAATGCTCCTCCCACTCCACACACTGTAAATTTCAGGGTCTAGCAATCCCGGGAGAGGGGGTTAAAAAAAAAGTCTAGACTTCGCAGGTGGCTCAGTAGGTAAAGAATCCACCTGCAAGGCATTCCAGTATTCTTGCCTGGGAAATCCCATGGACAGAGGAGCCTGGTGGGCTATAGTCCATGAGGTCGCAAAAGAGTTGGACACAACTTAGCCACTAAAGAACAGCAATAAGAAAATGGAAAAATAGAGGCTCTTCAGTTTAAACTTGGTCACAGTGATAACAGTCTTTCAAAATCTCAGGAGAGTTGAAACAGTAACAGCATTAACAATGACAAAAACACACACCTTTGATTTTTCCTTATGTTTCAAAAGTCCAAATAGCCTAAGATCCAACCAGGCATGTATTCCCCCACTATTATGCTATGAAAAGCATGTTAAAATAACACAAACGCTCTGTTGAAACCACCAGAACTTGCAAAGCAACTACTGTAACGTAAGAGCTGAATAACTTTATTAACTCACTGGGGCCTTACCTGTTTGCACAAAAGCCAGCAGAGCCTGAAATCTTATCTGAAGATGGCCAGGTGGCCATCTTAATGCGTGGGAAATGCCCTAGAAGAAGATGCAATGCCGGTTCTTGCAAAAGGGATTTACCGCAGACTATTCCTCTTGCAACTTGAACAAATAACTCCCAGGAAACCTACTTAGGGAAGCACAGTCCGTCACCCCAACACCTGCAGGAGTGGAATCCTAGCCCACCACGAGGGCCGGCAGGGTCATTGTCAGGAAGCACTGCAGCCAGCCTCTGGCCAGAAAACCCTGGGGGCTCTAGCAAAGGCTTCTGGCATCAGCGCTAACATTTCTTTGACATCAGCAACATTTTTTTTGTGATCCTTCAAGTCAGAGACTGTGAGACTGCAAACCGGATAATGGAGCATGATGGGGGTAGGTGGGGTGTGGAAATTCATCTTAATGGTTCACCCACTGAGCTGGGGAGGTAGAGGCAGCTCAGGCCCCAAGTCAGTCCCTGCATTTCAAAAAGCTTTCAATGCTCATTCAGCAGGAGCTGATAAAGAATAAACTTGGCTCACCATTAAAGCTCGAGCCTGGTGGGCTGCCGTCTATGGGGTCGCACAGAGTCGGACACGACTGAAGCTACTTAGCAGCAGCAGCAGCAGCAGCAGCAGCAGCATGCTACACTGTGACTCCCAGGTAGAGGTGATCAGTTGTGTTCTCTGCATCCCTTCCGTATTTCTACCCCGCCTGCCTCCGAGAAGGGCCTGGCCTGTAGATTCACACACGGTCCTGAGAATGAAGTGAACAAAATCCTCTCTGTTGTAAATGCCGACCATGGAGAGTGGGCACTAAGTCAAAAACTACTGCTAATTGATGTGTCTGTTCTCTTTCAAGGAAAAATTGCTTCTCTTAATTACTTCACAGAACTTGGCATTCACATGAATTCATTTTCCCCCCAGTTGTAATTTGTAGGAGAAATAACCAAATGAAACTCACCTAAGGACCTCATTTTATATTTTTCCGTGTGTGTGCAGGCTCAGTCATGTCCAACTCTTTGCAACCCCGTGGACTGAAGCCCAACAGGCTCCTCTGTCCATGAAATTCTCCAGGTAAGAACATTGGAGTGGGTTGCCATTTCCTTTTCCAGGGGAACCTTCCCCACCCAGGGATCAAACCAGTGTCTCCCGCACTGGCACCATAGATTTACCACTGAGCCACCGGGGAAGCATTTCCCCCTGTAATGTAATGTAATTCATAGTTTTTGTTTTTCCTTTTTCTCCTGAAGACCCAATATTCTCACTGGCCAGACTGTAGTAAGTGCCCAGCACTCCCCTTCTGGGCGCTGACCGCAGTGGGTTTTCAAGACATCTAGTCCAGATTTGGGTCTGGACTCTAGGTTACAAGAAAAGGATCCTTTGGGGTGCCATTTACTAAGATGTACGCCCTAAAATGAAGGATGGCCCCCAAACGCGGATGAGTAAGGACTTCCCTGACTTGGACGCAAAGTCCACTTAAGTGTATGAATCTGGCTTGTGAGATAAAGCAGCCTTTGGTCACAAACACTTCTTCTGTGGATGGAAGAATGTTTCAGGGAATAAATGCTCACCATACATTCTAGTTAGCCTACGTTAGCTCCTTGTGGGTGTTAAAGACAATGAGCTTAGCTTGATTTCCAGACAGGCAAGATGGGTTTTAAAAAGCAAAGAGAGAGGGAAGACCATGGGGTAAAGGACGGCTTTCAGACCCAAAGCTGATGCCAAGGTATTTCTCCTTTAAAACCTTTCACTGGTTACAGCTGTGACACCAGGTAAGCCTACAGGCTCTAAAGGAATACTGCTGTGACCGAGAAGGACCCTATGGGGTCCATGCGGTCCATGGCGGGTGGGGGGGTGTCACAGAGAGTCAGACAGGACCGAGTGACTGAACAACCACAAAAGGGACCCTCTGGGGTTTTTCTAGAACAGGACTCTCCCCCCATGTCCTCCGCCTGCCTTCTGTCTGTAGAAAACCTTAGTCAAAGAATACATTTAATCAGAAAGTGAGAAATTGAAGCAAGGAAGGAAGACAGTCAAGCAAGACAAAATAATAATAGTTTAGCCATTAAACAAAGTCAAGGACCTTTAGTTCCTCTTCAAAGGCAATAGAAGGGCTTCGCCTGCAGTGCAGGAGATGCAGGAGACACTGGTTTGATTCCTGGATCAGGAAGATCCCCTGGAGGAGGGAATGGCAACCCACTCCACTATTCTTGCCTGGAGAATCCCATGGACAGAGGAGCCTGGCGGCTGCAGTCCACGGGGTCGCAGAGTCAGACACGGCTGAGCGCATGGCAATAGAGGATGTTCTGAGCCGCGCTCTCTGAGCCTTTCTGCAGATCCTGAAATCCCCACCAAGGGGCAGAATTTAACTGCCTGCTGCCCACAAGCACATAGACCTCGGACTGGCTGGAACCAGAAGGCTGATAATGCTAAATCCTGATGACCTCACCCCCGACCAATCAGAAGAATGTCCACAAGCAGACTGCACACGCCACGACCCCCCTCCCTCACGCTGTCTTTATAAACCTTTTCCTCAAAGCCTTGTGGGAGCTCAGGCCTTTTAGGCACTGGCTACCTGGATCCTTGCTTGGCACCTGCAGTAAATGCTGCATTTTCCTATAATGAGTCATCATCATTACTGTATTCAGCCTCAAGGGGAAGCCCTTCTGGGGCTCCAAAGGTGCCCATTCAATGGCATTTCATCCAGTCATTAGAGGTGACAGCCACTGCGTGCCTGGACCTCCAGCACCCTTTTCCCACGGGAAGCACTCAAGTCCAGGGCTCCCCACACCAGCTCCCGATTCCCATCGTCACTGTGGGCTCTGTTCTGGTACCTCTCCCGGCGCCGTTTCGCATCTGTCAGACTCCAGGGGACAGAAACCTCAGGGTCATTTGACCAGGGGAGGTGTAATACGAAGACTTTTAAACTATTTAGAGAGGATTCAGTACTAAGGATGCATGCTGTCACCCTGCTTATTTAACTTGTATACAGAGTTCATCATGCGAAACGCCAGGCTGGATGAAGCATAAGCTGGAATCAAGACTGCTGGGAGAAATATCAGCAACCTCAGATATGCAGATGACACCACTCTAAAGACAGAAAGTGAAGAGGAACTAAAGAGCCTCTTGAGGAAGGTGAAAGAGGAGAGTGAAAACTCAATATTTAAACATTCAAAAAACTAAGATCATGGCATCCAGTCCCAACACTTCATGGCAAATAGATGGGGAAAAATTGGAAACACTGACAGATGTTATTTTCTGGGGCCCCCAAATCAATGCAGACAGTGACTGCAGCCACTAAGTTAAGACACTTGCTCCTTGGAAGGAAAGCTATGACAAACCCAGACAGCATATTAAAAAGCAGAGACAGCACTTTGACGACAAAGGTCCATACAGTCAAAGCTATGGTTTTCCCAGCAGTCATGTATGGACGTGAGAGTTGGACCATAAGGAAGACCAAGCGCCATAGAAATGATGCTTCTGAACTGTGGTGTGGAGAAGACTCCCGAGACTCCCTTAGACAGCAAGGAGATCAGACCAGTCCATCCTAAAGGAAATCAACCCTGAATATTCATTGGAAGGACTGATGCTAAAACTGAAGTTCCAATCCTTTGTCCACCTGATGCAAAGAGCTGACTCACTGGAAAAAACCCTGATGCTGGGAAAGAGGGTAAGAGAAGGGGGCGACAGAGGATGAGATGCTTGGATGGCATCATCGACTCAATGGACATGAATTTGAGCAAACTCAGGGAGATAGTGAAAGGAAGCCGGGCGTGCTGCAGTCCATGGGGTCACAAAGAGTTGGACTGGGCGACTGGCCACACTACTATACATAAAGTAGATAATCAACAAGGACCAACTGTACAGCATGGGGAATTCAGGTTTCTGTAATAACCTATATGGGAAAAGAATCGGAATGAGGTTGCTGTACGCTCAAAACAAACACAGCCATGAAACTATGCATGCGCGCTCAGTCGTGTCCACTCTCTGCGACCCCGTGGACTGTAGCCGCCAGGCTCCTCTGTCCATGGGATTCTCCAGCAAGAATACTGGGGTGGGTTGCCATTTCCTCCTCCAGGGGACCTTCCCACCTCAGGGACTGAATCTTCGTCTCCTGCATTGCAAGTGGATCCTTTATCTGTTGAGCCACTGGGGAAGCCAAACTCCAATATAAAAAAATTAAAACCAGAGGAAAAAAAAAAAGAAGCCCACCACTATAGGAGAACACAATCTGAAGTTGGTTGAATCTGGGGTGTGGAGGGCCAACTATAAAGCATGGGTGGATTAACCCCCACATTGTATAACCGATAACTGTGTATTTGTTTATATTTAATGCACTGTTAGATGCTCTCTATTGTTTTATTCATACTTCTTTGTTTGTCTGTGGTTTTGTATTTATGCAACTTTTACCAGGTTTAGAAAACACTGCTATAGTCATATCATAAAAAATTTTTTCTAAGTTTTCCTTCCATTGCTGTGATCTGAAGCCGTTTGAGTAACATTGAGATTATGTTAATTTTGAAAGTTTGAAAGAATTCCTCTAAGAAAGCAGTTGGACCTGGCCCTGGATTACTTTTTTTTTCTTTCTAATTCTCTTATGGGAATTTGTGTTTTAAATGTCTGTCTTTCCAGGGATCAGTTTTGCCTCATTATCAGTTTTATCTAGGTTTTTCAGAATTTATTTCCGCGGAGTTGTTCCAGGGAGCATCGCTTTCAACTTTTTCCTTCATTGCAGCAGTTTCTTCCCCATCGGCGCGTCTTACTCAGTGAGTTTTCTTTTCCTGTTGATTTGGTTAGCTACAGGCCCGTCAACTTTGATTCTCTGACAGCACCTTGTCTGAACAGGGCCCTCATCTTACTGCCCCTTCCTGTCCTTCATTACCAGGCCATCAGGAAACCTGCCTTTTTTAAGGCGCCCCCTCGCCTCTGGAAGCAGGGTCTCTGCTGCTGCCCTGTGGGTGGTCTGCCCTCACGGGTGGAGCCCAAGTTGACATCACGCCGCCTCTGTTCTGCGCGGGCCTCCCCGGGCTCTGTGTTCTGGGGTCCAGGCAGCTCTGCTCGTCCAAGACGTTCATGCCCCCGTTGGCCGCTCACTGCAACCTGTGACGTTTGCCCTCTCCTGGTTACGCTGTCGGTCTGGGCTAGAGAGGTTTTATTTGTTCTTTTTCTGACCCGTTCTCAGGATGTGGGAAAGGATTCCAATTCCAGTGGCCTCCATGATCTTTTGGCATTTTTTATCCCAGAATGTTTTCTTGCCTATTAGTCCCATGGCTGGTGACGCCTCCAGAGCTGTGGCCTCCACCTTTTGGGTTTAAACAGGGCTTCTCCCGTATGGGACACTGGTCACGTTGTGGAGGTATGTGGGGAGTGTGGCCAGGAGTACAAGAAAGTCTGGGAAACTCAGCACAGACCATCTTTCAGAGATTCACAGCACACATCATTTAAACCCCTAAAAGTCTTGAAGGGTCAGAATCGGGAGTAGAAACGAGCTCCTTCACGGCACACCTGCCCATGGCTGGCCCCTCTTTCTTGCAGACGCACTGTATGCTGGAAGGTGGGGTGCGTTCCCGAGGCAGTGAGGGCTGAATTGACTACACCCGACTGGAGGCAACTCGGGGGGACGCATGCCACCCTGGGCCACCAGAGTGGTGTCACTCTCCACCCCAGGAACTCTGCCCTAAAGTCAGCCTCGGGCACTCCACTCCCCCAGGCCCCCACTTCCTACTGGAGCCACCACATCTGCTCAGAAACACTACAGTGTCCACCCATCTGTTCCTTATTCACCCAGATACTAGCTGATGGCAAGCCCATCAGGGCCCGTCCATATGACGGGCTGGCATGTAAATTTCAGAGCGTTGCATCTTCTATAACATCAGGATACATTAGGGGAAAAAAGGAAGGACAACTTGCACGTACACGCCTCTGAACCGGACGCTGTGGTTCACGACAGAGTTCCACCGCTACGGACGTCTGGGAAACTCGGCACAGACTACCTCTGAGGGATTCACAGCACGTCACCCTTCTAAGAGGCTCTGCAGGACTAATGGTTAACTCTGATCCAGCGTCTCCTAGATGGTTTCCATGGTGAAACCCTTTCTTCACAAGGGGCACTGAACAACACTTGCAGCCTGTTTGGGACGCACCCCAAAGACCTGAACCAGGGAACCAGGCAACACGCCCAGAGAGCAGGGCGGGAGGCGGGGAGGCCAAGCCCTCAGTGGTAACTGTTGTAGGGAGCGGGACTGTGAGTTCTCCCCATGCTTGTTGTGAGTCTATTCTCTCCAAACGCTCCGAATATTAAGCCATATTTGATGAAGCTAAAACACAATGAGCAAAAGCCTCCAGCTCTCGCCGAGACCATTCCTTGAATTAACAGGGAGCGCGGGACCCAGCTGCGCCCCCCAGGTCTCTGCCGTCACGGTGAAGCACCGAGGCCCATCGCGCATTAAGCGTCCTTCTTCCGGCAGTGGTGGTCACCTGTGCGTTCAACAAGCGTTTACGAAAGCCCTACTTCCGGCCACATGTTGCTGGGCTCACAGTTGTGCAAGGACCTGACCCTGTCACACTTAGAGCAACTGATGATCACGCCCCTGAATATATGATGCAAACGCGCCACAGAGCAGGTAGTGGCTGAAACTGGCTGCAGGACACAGACGCTAACTCAACAAAGGTGCGAGCATCATCCTACGTTTGGGGAATGGCAGGGGTCACGCTTGCACAGGCCCGGAGGCAAGGGGAACATGGCTTCCCTGGGCATCTGAAGGGGATGCCCTGCTGGAGTGAAAGGGGACAGCGAGGGTGAAGGGGGGAGGGCAGGGGACAGACACGCAGTCCGTGTCCAGGAGGTTCTGCAGGTTTATATTGAACACTGAGGGCAGCAGGAAGTCTTTGACGTGGCTTCAAGCAGGCAGCACCTTTAGAGACTCCCCTGGCGGCAGTGCAGAGGGGTTGAGGGGCCCACCATGGCAGCCGGGAGCCTAGGTACTGGGGCTCTAGTCCAGGAAACAAGCCTGAGGGCAGGTGAGCCGTGAAGAGGCACAGGGAGGTCAAAGTCAAAAGGGCCTGGTGGCAGCACAGACTTGGAGTCAGGATGAGGACAGGCGTCCAGAACGCTCCCTAGCTCTAATCTGCACCCCTCGCAGGGATGCTGTTCACCAGCGGGGTAGGAGGGGGCCGGGGGGCCCAGCTCTGTGTGCGATCATGGATTTGGTCCTGGACAAAGCATCTGAGGTGCTACTGGAGGACCCCAGGGAGGTGGGTGTTGAGAGGAGAGCTCTGGGCTGGAGATGTGAACCCAGGGATTTCTGCAGGAAAACAGAGGGCGGTCTGTGTGCCGAGAGGAGGAAGGGAGACGGCTTTCTGTGACCCCAAGGCCAGCACTCAAGGCTCCGGGGAGGGGTGTCAGCCAGCAGAGGAGACAGAGGAGGTGTCGCCACACTGGCTCCTGCCACTCCCGAGACTAAGGTGAGACTAGAACCAAAGATGCTGTGTGTCTCACCACGGGGCGTGTGAACAGTGTTGAAAGCTGCTGAGAGATCAAGCACAACGCGAGCTACTGAACACAGCCCCTGAGCAGGAACTGCTCTCGGAGGAGTCCAACCACGCCCTCTGTGTCCGCAGCTCGACTCTCAGGGGCAGGAGCTGCAGACAGCTGGCAACTCACACACCCTAGATCAGCCAGTGGTTGCGCCGTGACCCCCGCCCCCTTCCAACCAGCAGCACGCTTTCAGATGCATCTTGACCGCAGCGGTCCTGGGCGGGGCACTGTGCACAGAGAAGCTGGCCGGAGGCACCCTCTGCCCCGGGAGCCCGGCGTCCATCCCCGGGAGACAAAACCTGAAACCACGGCGCTGGCTGAGTGGCAGGTGGCGGCAGCTCCGTGCAAGGTGACATCACAGGCTGAAGGGTCTCTGCGAATTCCAGCAACCAGCTCCCCTCCCTTGGAGGCCCCCCCAACCCAGGGCCGTCATCCAGCTGCAGAAACCTGGGGACGCCTTCCCGTGGGAAGTCCCCCTCTGTGGAGGGCGGGCCCCTGCCGATCGTGGCCACTGACATGAACCTCTGGTGTTGCCCACAAATTAGATGAACCGGTTTCACCTCGTTTTGTATGTAGTGAAGCTTTCAAGGGGGTATTCTTTGGAGCTGATCTGGGTTTAAGGAAAGGACAAACAGCACCAGCCAAGCACATTCTTGCAGAACCCCTGCTTCCAGGAGAACAGAATCCACCTTCCTGGCTTCCGAGTGATGTTACCCATCGCGTGATGGGGGCTGGGCCCTTGGGTGTCTTTCTGCCCACAAGTCAACCCTGCCCAGCCCCATGCTTCATAGGGTCCATCTCCTCTACCTCAATGAAAGCACAAAATTTTGTTCAAAGCTGCTAGAAATTATAAATACCTTGGGAATCTTCTACCAGCGCCTATGTTGCGATGAGTACCCTTAAGTCGTCTGTCAGCATCCTCAAATTCGCGTCTTCCCGGACGCTGCAGCCCATCACAGTCACAACCAGGGAAGGGCCACCTCTCCACCTGGGGATCTCTGTGTCCGGCCAACAGGGAAATGGCCAGTCTTCCCAGAAAAAGTGAGAACACAAGTGTTTCAAAGGATTTATTTGCTTTCTCCACATTGATCACAGCTATGGTTTTACATCAGTAGAGTCTGTTACTTACAAACAGAACACACAGAGAAACAAAACCACTTCTGTCTCCCCAAAGTTACACGGTGAGTGCTGGGCTTCCCGTGAGCCAGGGCGCCCCTGAGGTCTCAACAGCCTGCACTCAAGTCCTGGTTCTAATTGTGGGAGACAACTCGAAGGTGAGTTACAGTGCCCCAAAGGAGACGGTGCTGCCTGAGTGTGCCCTGTGACCGCAACGGGGGTCACGCGGAGATCAGGCCCCCCACCCCCATTCCAGCCCCACGCCGACTCACTCGCAAACTGCTTCCTGGATCTTCATTGCCGTGTTTAAGATACTTACGGAAGGATTTGTTTTTCAGATAGGGAGGGTGGTGGTGTTTTACAGCGGATGGTAAGGTGCATGCTTACCTGTGGCGACACGGCTTCGTGCGGTGCCGAGTCAGATCTAGGGTCACGTGTGCTACCTGCTGTCACTTCAGCTCATCTTAAAACCGAGAGGCTCCTGGGGCATGCGGTGGGGGATGGAAAATCGCTTTACACAGGACGACTGAGGACGTTTTTAAGTAAGAGGCGCACGTCTTATTAGGATGAACTTTATTTTTACATTGTTATACAATCCATTCATAAACTTAAAAAAAAATAAAAATACACGACTTCATTGTTGTCCCAGAAAAGATGTTGGGTGATGGTACCAGCTTGCTTCCTCTAAGGGTCTCCTGCTGAGATAATCTGTGAGCAAAACGCCCCACACGCGTCCTGACAGTGAGGACGGAGGACACGCGGCCTGGTGACGCCCGCCTCTGCCTCCTGTGCGGGCAGGCGGACCTTGGGGTGGGCTGGGGTCCTGAGAGAGCTGCCTGGGACCACCAGCCCATCAGGAACACCTGCTTCCCCACGAGGTCGGGGCGGCCGGGCTCCAGCCTCCTCCACGGAACAGTGTGCCTTCTGGGGACACTCATCCCGTGATACGTTTGTCCCTGAAACGCTGATGAAACCTCACTGACTGGAACCCACCAGCAGAAAGCTGGAAGCGCCCAGCCCTGTGGACCCAAGAGGTCGGAGGTGGGGGTTCCAAATGGCGCACAGAGAGAGGGTGCCCTGTGCCCCAGCTCCACCCCACTGGGCTCTGCCCCATCAGTGATGGCCCTCTAGAAAGGGCGGCCTGCTGCCAGCCAGCGCGCCTGCATCTTTTCTGGAACAACCTGGAGTTTACAGTTAGAGCCTACGATTGGTACAGACGGTGAAGAAAAGCCGACATATTTAATATGTTACCACTTTACTTCAACTATTTGTCAACAGGAACACTGAGAGTTTTGCAAATACACGATACACAGTGTGGCCTCACGCGCCTGACGCCGGAGGACATGCAGTACACGCCGACTGCTCCCAGTCACCCGCCGCCCTTGGAACCGCAGGACAGGACGCCTCGGGGGCGGGCTCTGAGGGCTGACCGGGAGTTCCGGGTCCGCGGAACTGGGGAGCCTCTCCCACCCCCCAGCCCAGCCCGGACCGGAACAGACACGCCGTGCTTCCCACCTCTCTGAGCGATGCCCGAGGGAGGAGGACCACACGGATGGGAAGATAAAGGCGGGCAGGTTAAAGTCACACTTCTTTCAAAAAAGAAAAAAAAAAAGAAAAGGCTCAACTCTAGATTGCTGTATTTGCTCTCTGTGGAGATTAACAAAGTGCTCGGTTTGCAGAATTGCTGGTTTGGAGACCTGGATGATGCGAGAAAGGGGTGGGGTGGGGTGGGGTGGGCAGAGCCCCGGCCGCAGCCAGGGTGGGCTCCCCGGGGCTGTCCCGCCGCAGTCCAGGGCCCCGCGCCCGTGCAGTCCCGCGCCAGCTTCGCCCTTCCTGCGGGGGCTCCCGCCCGGAGGGCCCGGGGGCAGTCCTCCGGTCCGCGGCCTAGGAGCACAGCACGGGCGGCCGCAGTGGCTCGAAGGGCTGAAACTACAAAGGACGGCCCGTGGGTGACTCCGGCCCCGAGCGGGCGGACGGGGCCCCCACACACGGAAGCGACAGAGCACAGCGGGAGAGCCGGGCGCGCCCCGGCGGGAGGCGGGGGCGGGCGCTCCTCGCCGGCTCGGGCTGGCCGCGGAGACGTAACACGGGGGGCGCGAGCACACGGCCACACGGACTCACGATGGTCACGGCCACCACTCAAAACAAAACGGGAAACACACACACCGCCCTGCGTCGCTAAACGCCAAGAGCAGCAGCCTTCGATTCTCCGGGCGTCTGCCTGCTGCGGCTGGAGACAGGATGAGGGGCTATGGTGCTGGGGAGACGAGCATGAGTTGGTCGCTTTCATGTGGGAGATGAACACCTCCCTGCCGGGGGTGGGGTGCCCACGGAGGGCTCTGAATGAATGTGCAGTAAACCGGATGCGTACGAAAGAAATATGGATCATGGAAATTCACAGTTATTGCAGCCATTTAAAGTGTCTAAGAGTCTGGGTAACCAACAGTCCGGGACAACCAGTTCTGAACTAGTGCTCCCGAGTTGCTACGGTAGAGTTTACTGCATTTTTAAAATCTATTTGCTTACCTGAAATAACAGAGCAGTTATAATACTGATTACTTATGATAGTCATCTGTTAATAAAATAAGGATTTATACAAAGCAATTATCAGACTTTGAAAACACTTAGATGCTATGTTACTTGGCACGGTTAGTAGTGATCGCGTAAAGATTTCAGCCAGTCCTGGGGGTGGGGCGTCTCTTCTTACGAAAATATGGAAGTATCTGAGTTTGTCCCTAGCGTTTAAATTTTTGGTCTAATCTCTCACACGTTTGTCTAAGGTTCTGTCTTCCTATCAGGTAAGTGGGGCTCCTTGTAAAGTCTCTATTGCTAATTCTGTAGACTGAAACGCTTGCCTTTCACACACAAACACTACCTATACAGTATATATATATATATGTATATATGTATTTATATATTTATATATTTATATTATATAAAGTTTACTTACGTATTTTCATCAACCATATCAGGTCTACTTAGCTTTTGCCCATTGTCAATAAAAGAGCAATAATGCAGCAAGTTTTGGGTTGTGTGTTTGGTTCTGCCTCTGGTCTTTTGTGTCATCTCTTCTTTTCCTAGGCTGGGTCATCACCCCCAGGTACAGTGAGGGGGCAGAGAGCTGGGAGCTGGGTGGGGATCGGGGCCGGGACTCGGTTCCCCCCAGGTACAGTGAGGGGGCAGGGAGCTGGGAGCTGGGTGGGGATCGGGGCCGGGACTCGGTTCCCCCCAGGTACAGTGAGGGGGCAGGGAGCTGGGAGCTGGGTGGGGATCGGGGCCGGGACTCGGTTCAACGTCTGCCCGGCCGGCGGCACCGTTTCCGGGCTGGTGGTGGCCAAGGTCCACCTCTCGGGCCGAGGGGCGCCCCTGCCAACTCAAACCGGGGGCTGTGTTCCCTGTGACTTGAGCCCCGGGGCGCGGGGGCTCCGTCCAGGCCGGGGGGCGGAGGGGAGGTACAAACAGGAGGTGCCTGGGTCTGGTCGGGCCGCGGCCCTGGGCGCGCCTGTGTGGTGTGCACGTGTTCCGGGGGTCCGGGACCCCACCCCGGCGGTCTACACAATTGTGCTGATGCCGCTGGGCTTGGCCTTGCTGCTGGTGGGGGGCGGCGGGGCGGGCGGCTGCCCGTGGTGGTGCGCCGCGTGGCCCGCGTGGCCCGCGGGCAGCGGCGGGTGGCCGTGCGCGTGGGCCCCGTATGCAGGGTGCCCCCCGTGGGGGCCGTGGTGGTGCTGGTGTGCGTGCTGGATGTGCGGTGGGGGGTGGTGGTGGTGGTGGTGGTGGTAGGGGGGCGGGTTCTGCTGCAGGCAGCAGTACTGGCCGTGGTGCCCATGCACTGGGCCCGCAAGGGGGCCCTCCACAGGCCCCTGGGGGTGGCCGGTCGCGGGGCGCGGCGGGGCCGGGGCTGGGGGCAGGTGGGCCTGGGGAGGGGGCTTCCCTCTCTTACTCCCAAACAGGGAGCCCAGGAGGGAGGAGGAGTTGGGCGTGGCCTGGTGTGGGCGAGATGGGCAGTCTCGTGTTGATGTAGCTCTCCGGCGCATGTGAGGGCTGCTAATGATGGACCCCTAAAAAGGAAATTCATAGAAACCAAAATTAAAAGAGCTTAGCGCACTTGCGGCAGAATGATTCTCAGAAAAAAAGAAGGTTAAAATGTCTCCCCCAGTGACTGCTAAGCCTTAGTTCAACGTGCTGGCCGCAGAGGTCAGGCCGCGGGAGGCTGGACTCGGGGGCCACCTCCGGACACTGCCGTGCAGGTCAGCTGGGGAAGTGGCGGCCCACGAGTGGGCCTTGGGGGAGAGACGCGTGGGGGTAACGCAGTCCTGCCGAGCACCCTGCCTGGGGGGTGGCCCGCGCCTACAGATCAGAACCGTGTGTCTGCGGGTGTCTGTGAGCGGCGTGTGCGGGGCGGGGCGGAGAGGGCTCGCTCCCGCCCACACCCTGCTCTGAGCTCTCCTGGGTCCTCAGTGTCCGAGGGCGTGTGCTCTGCCTGGGGCGGGGGAGGGGTGCTGAGGGCCGCAGGAGGGGCTGGGGGAGCTTCCCCCTGCGGGTGGGCACCGCCTAGGCGTCTCACTGCGGCTACCTAACTACCTCACGCCAACCAAACACGGGAAGAGAGGAGACAGAGAGGCCTGTAAGCTGAGCGGAGATGAGAACAGGAATGTCGAGATGGCTGGAGGATGAATGGAACCTCATGAAATCCACACTGAACTCCTCTCTCTCCCGGCTCTCCGCCCCCGAGCTGGCTGAGCAATTCCGAGGCGCCCTGACTGCAGACACACAGCAATCGAACCTCCAGGAAGGAGAAGCGATGGGGATGGCCGAGCGCGGAAGTCCGAGAGGGCGGGGCCGACAGCGAGGGGGCGGGGCCGCGGGGAGTGCGGGGAGCCGGGGTGTTAACCATGCTCAGGGCCGCGGGGCGCGGGTTAAGCGGAGACTAAACCGTGACAGGCAGACCCGGACCCGCCCCCACCGTTCCAGCCCCCACAAGCGGTGAGGGGCGCGGGCGCGTCTAGGCGGGCGGCATGCACGTGCCAGGCAGGCGGGGTGGATCTGGCCTCTGTGGAGGAGGGAAGGAGGAGCAAAAAAAAAAAAGAAAGAAAAAAAAAAAAGACAAGAGGCAAAAACTGAGGACGGGAGGCGACACACGACAGCCAGCCGGACGGGCTCCTACTTACTTCCACATTGCTCTCTAGCGATCCCGCACTGCTGCGACGCCCTCGCTTCCCTGCCCAGAACATGCAATACCAGAGGTTAGACGCGACACGGGCCTGCGCTGCCACCCACGGCCCGGCGGAGCCGGGGGCAGGGCGCTGACGACTTAAAAAGACAACGCGGTTCTTAAAAAGCAAAAAAAAAAAAAAAAAAAAGAAAAGAAAAAAGACAAAAAGACCAAAAAAAAAAAAAATCTTTTCCAATCAGCCCAACTTTATCCCCATCTCATGGACCGGAAGCCTGTGGGGTGGGTGCCGGGGAGGGCGGGGCGGGAACCCTCAGCTCCTCCAGCAGCTGCAACGAGCCACTCGTGATCCTGCACTGCCCTTGGGTGGATTTCACGGGCGTATGTCACACATACGCGCACACGCACGCACGCTGCTGCCTGCAGGGCGAGGGGACTCTCAGGAGATGAGCTCCAGGTCCCCTCTCCCTGGGGCCGTGTTTGCTTTGTGCAGTGTCTGGCCGGGGGCATGGACGGGCCCGCAGACCAGCTCTCCCCGCTGTGGGCGCCAGCCCCTTGGGAGGCCACACGCCTTCCGGGCCATGAGCCCTCACTGACAACGCCTCTGAGTGCCCCGCACATGGCACGGGGCAGGCATGCGATCTGCGTTGGCTGTGTCCGAGGAGGCTGAGTCTTCCTCTTGGTTCTGGAGGCCCAGAGCCCGCCCCACCCTCCACGGGGTCCTCCAGACGACTTCTCCGGGGGTTCCTGCAGGACACCGAGGCTGTTGGGGACGATGGTGCCACAGCTTGAGGGCTCGGCCGGGTCCAGCCTCCAGCCAGCTCTTGGGAGCAGAGAAGGGACTCCAGACGTTCTTCCGGCTTCCACAAGCCCCGCAGTGCGGGACAGGTGCCCTCTGTCCACGCCAGGAGATGGAAGCTCTGGCCAATGGACTGAGTGACTTCGTTCCCACGGCGAGCGGTTTACACCACATCCACCTGTCCATGTGAGGTGGGAGACCTTGGCCGTGCTGCCTCCGAGCTGGACCAGCCCAGGTGCCCGGGAGACGGAAGGGGCGGCCTTGTACCGTGGTGTGGCTCACGCCCCGACCTGCGTTGGGTAGACAGGGTGTGTCTGGACCCTTTGGGTTGAAACGGTGGCAGATGCACCTGCCCGCAACAGCAGGCTGAGGGGGGTATCCAGGGCCTGGGTCTTCACCTGCTGACCCCCAAACTTGAGTCCAGCTGGGAGCCTGGAGTCCCCTGAAGGTGGTGCCGCGTCCCGGCCCCAGAGCCCACAGGACCGGGCCACACAGTGGATGCGGTGCTGAGGACCACGGACAACTTCGTGGACACGGCCCTCGTCCCCAGCTGAAGGTGACCTGTCCCTCCTCGCCTTTCAGCTGGTGTGAGACGAGGGTCGACCTCCCCTTCCTGCTTTGTCTCAACACAGCAGCACAGGGGCATGGGGCGGAAACAGAGTCCCCAGCCGCCAGAGGGGGGCCCTGCAGAGGGAGGGGTGGCCCCCCTGGCACCCTGCTGACTCTCCGCCTTGGTGTCCTGCTCTGCCCTCTGCCAGCCTGCCTGCTTCTCCCACCAGGACTGGGCCAGGCCCAGGCTTGGTGTGGGGGCATCAAAGGCTGCCCCCTGGAGCTAAACAGAACCCCTCCTGCCCAGCGTGGGCCAAGACTCAGGAGGGCTCTTACTCGGATGTCCAGGAGGGAATCTGAGTTTCTTAGAACTCATCTCTTGGACTTTGCAGGTCAACAGGAGCTGCGGGATGTCCCTGCGCATGTCTGCACTCCAGTCCCGGGCACGCCCGTGGGCACCTGCCCCCTGGGGGCCACATGCAGGCGTGTGCACACACATACCCCGTCTACTGATGGAGGGGGACGGGCCGGGACAGCGCAGCCCTGGGGCCCCCATCTTGGAACCCTGCGCGAGCCTCAGGGAGCGCCCCATCCTAGCTGGCGCCTCTTGAAGGCCAGAGCAGGCCTGGTCAGCCTGGCCACGGCCAGCTTGGAAGCCGCATCTGGATGGACAGCTGGTGTGGCTCTTCACAGCCTGCTGGCTTCTCAGGGCGGGCCAGCAGGCCGGCAGGGCCCCGCCCCAGGTTTCAGGCTGTGGTCCTCTCAATGGTGAGGGTGGCACAGTTGGCATGCTGGGCCAGGCGCCGCACCAACACTTTGCGGGCAGCGACGCTCACAGACCCTGGGGGCAGCGCTCGTCCCCACTGCAGCCGGGGAACGAGGCCCACAGGGGTGACTCGGCCTAGAGCTGGAGCCAAAGTCCCCAAATCGGCCTGGTGCGTGGGCCCAGCGAGGCTCTGCCTGGAGGCCCTTGGGGTCCTTGATTGTGGGCTGGCACAGCTCTGGCGCCCCGGAACGAGCAGGGCCCGGCGGAGGCGGAAGGGAGACCACAGGGATGGAAACTGGACGAGGCCTCGCAGCTCGCAGGGGCCGGGCTGGGGCCGCGCCCTCCTCTGGCTCTTGGCAAGCTGGCTGCCTGGGTCCTTCTGGGCAGTCAAACCATGCCTGCCTCCCGGGCCCCCAAGGTCCACTGCGGTCTGAGGCCCCGTCCCTGGGGTCCTGGCTCTTGGACGGCCGGGTGGTCGCAGGTCTGGGGCAGCCGCTCTGGGGGCAAGGACGAGCCCGTCACTGGGCGTCACTGGCCCTCCACCTGGGCCATCCCCTGCAAGCCCCTCTTGGCCGGGCACGCAGGCGGAGACATCACTGCCTCGAAGCAATTCTCCCTGACCCCGTCCAGCAAAGGGTGCACGCCTATGGCCTCTTCCAGGAGGTGGCTGACGCTGGCCTGTCTTCCTGTGGAGGTCGCGGGGGCGCCTGTCCCAGGCGGCGACTGAAACACCCGCCGAACCTCACCTCCCACCATCAAGAGCAGGTGGCATCTTCCTGGGGACCCTCTTCAGCGTAGGGTCCAAGGACTCTGGCCCCCTGCAGTCCTTCTTGGCTGAGAATCCCCGACAGAAACCAGCCAGAGCTCAGAGCTTGGCCCCTCACACAGCCACGTGCCGGGCACACGGCTCCGTCTACAGAGAGTGGATGCCTGACTGTCAGCAGCCAGAGTAATTGGCCAGCTGCGCTGAGGCCGCTCCTACCCAGGGGGGCTGGACGGGGCCCCTAGAGGCCCGAGGCGGCCCCACTGCACAAACCCAAACACGGGCCCCGGGCCCCAGCCTGCAGGGCCCCAGAGCAATTTGGTTACGTCTAGCTGGGTGTCACGAGCCATGGGAAAACAGTGGTTCTCAACCATGGCCACGCTGTCAGCCAGACTCTGCCCTCTCCCTGCCGAGGGCACCTGGCAATCTGGAGGGAGGTTCCCGATTGTCGTGACTGGGATGCTATTGGCATCTAGTGGGCAGAGGCGTCCTGCACAGAGCAACCCCACGGCAGGGATGGTCCGGCCCAAAAAGTCAGCAGAGCCGGGTTGAGAAGCCCTGCTTGACTCTCACGCTGGCCATGCACTTCGCATTTTCGTGATGGAAAGAAAATAAAAAAATGGTAAGACAGAAGCAAAGGAAAAAAATCCAACTCAAAAATAAAGAAAAAAGGGGAAAACTTCTGAGAAACGAACATGCTGAAGGGACGAAGCGCTGCTGGGTGTGGGCGGGTAGGGATGGGATGCTGCCTCGAGCAGCTCTCTCTGGGGGCCCAGAGTTGGCCACACAGTGATGCTTGAGGCCGCTGGGCTGGGCTGGGCGAGCGCCTGGTGGTAGAGGGGCCGCTGGGCCCTGGGGAACGGGGAGGGGGCTGATCTCACCCCAAAAGGGTCTCCCCACAGCAAACCTGGGTCATATCGGGCTCCTGGGACCAGGGTGCAAGTCGAGGGTCCCAGGAGCCTACAGCATTGGGATGGCCACATGTCCACGTGCCTGGCTGCCTCCGCTCCACGCTGAGCCAGCCTCTTCCGGGGAGGAGCTGCCTGGCCAGACGCACCTCGTGCCTATGGCCTCCCTGACAGCACTGGCAGGCAAAGCAGGCTGGGGCAGCAGGCTCCCCGCCCCCGCCACTTCCCGGCGCCCCCTGATGCTCCAGGCACAGCCCCCACCCCAGGAGACCCGGGCGGCTTGCAGGTAACGAGGCTGGCGGCAAACCACACACGCACAGAAACGAGGCAACACTGAAAGACGCTCCCGCCAAGGCTTTCTCCTCTGTCGCCTCTGGGCTGGACGGAGGCCCGGAGTTCCTAGGAAGGGGACCTCTGCCGGGAGAGCAGGCCCTGGGACTGCGGGCAACGATGGGGCCCTGGACACGGCACAGCGGGCATCACCCCCCTGCCCTCGTCAGTGTGAGGTGCGGGCACAGGCAGCGCAGAGTGACGGGGCCTAGCTTTCCCTGTGCGAGAGCTGGGCTCAGAAAACGGAAGGGCAAATAAAAAGCGGGGGAGACGGGGTACCCGCACAGCTGTCCTGCCTGTGACCATTCCCTGGGGCCTCCGGGGGACACCCTCCCTGCCTGCTCAGATGCTGTGGTGGCTTGGGGGCGGCCACCCACACCAGCTCAGTCCGAGCCCCTCCGCCGCGGTGCCCCCCACCCCCCTGGCCGATGTGCTGCGCGCGGCGGAGCCCCCCCATGTGTGCTGGGCAGGGGGTGGTCCGGCCTGGCTCTTACCCGCTTCCGAGAGGTCGCGCAGGGAGCTGCTGAGGGCGCTGCGCTTGAGCCCCTCGCCTCCGGCATAGCTGTCGTCCAGGCAGGCCCGGCTTAGCGTCCCGCCACCCGGCTCCTTCTTGAGGCTGGGGCACTGGGACATGCTGGGCCGCACGACGCCCTTCTGCTTCTCCAGCTCCGCTGCGACAGAGCACCGGGCAGTGAGCAGCAGGGCCCCGGCCCAGGGCAGGTGGGGGGCGGCAGCGGGGCCGGGCAACCCTCAGGAGGGCGACGCTGAGCAACGGGGGTCTGGGGGGAGGGGTGTGCTCTGGGCGGCACAGGCCGAGCCGCCACCTCCAGGGTTGTCGGGGAGATGGAGGGGCGAGGTCATCTGGGGAGGAACTGGAGTGACCCCCACCCCTGCAACTGAGGGAGACCCCGCAGGGAGGCTGCAGATGCCAGAGCACCGAGGCCTGCAGGGAGCTCAGCGACTTGGGGGAAGACTGAATTCCTGGGTCTAGAGTGGAGCCAGGGTAGCCCGGCCTGGCCGTGGATGGAGGCTGGGGAGCGGGGGCCGCTCCTGTGTCCCCCGGAATGTGAACACTGCAGGAACGAGGCTCAGAGCCGAGCGGTGGCGGGGGTGGGCATCGCCAGCTTTCAGGGGAGCCGGGGATGGCCTCAGCCCTGAGTCCACCCGGTGCTCGGGCCCAGAGGACACCAATGCTGGCCACGCTCCGGTGCAGAGAGCTCAGCTCCAGGGCTCCGGACATGGAGGGGCGGGGGGACCAGGAACGCCGCGGCCTCCTTGGGGCCTGTGATGTGGTTCCCTGGGCAGGACAGGCTCTCACCTGGAGACCCCTGCCCACCCCCGCAATCCCCCCACTCCCATGCTCCTCCTGTGGTCTGGGTGGCGGGGGGAGGGGTGGTCGGTGGGTGCTGTCTGGGCACGTGGCTGTGGGAAGCCAGAGGGGCCGAGGCTCCCGAGTCATGGTGGCACCCCGGCGTCTGCCCACAGTCTTGGCCGCAGACGGGAGGCAGTGCCTGCGCCGCCCACCGCCCGCCCCACCCGGCAGCCACGACCTTGACCTACCCTCTATCCTGTGCTTCTCCATCTCCTGTACCGCCGCAGACGGGAGGCAGTGCCCACCCGCCCCCCCCCGCCACCCCCCGGTGGCCATGACCTTGACCTACCCTCTATCCTGTGCTTCTCCATCTCCTGCACCTCCGCAATGGACTCCCGCAGGTCGTCGGTGAACTTCTTGCGGTCTTGAGGGTTGGGAGCGTTGAAGTTGATCAGCACTTTGATGTCGGCCCCTGGGACGGCGGACGTGAGCCGGATGCCGTTGGGGTAGTCTGCAGGGGAAGCGAGAGCACGGGCCTGTGCGCAGGCTCCCCGCCTCCCCTCGGGCCTGGCGTTCCATGGGGCTCCCCAGACGCGCCCCCCACGGGGAGGACAGGCCCCACGGTTCAGGCCGCGGGGACCACCAGACAGCCCCCGGGCTCCCGACCGGGATCCACACTGCTCCGGGTTCAAGCCGGGCTCAGATCTGGCTGAGTGGAGGCAGGGCCCAGCCCTGGTGCTCCCCACCGGACGGGCCTGCAGCCTGGACCCTGAACGTCAGGGTCCTCGGTCACTCTGCCTGGGACATGAGGCTGGCCGGGTGCTGAGTCTGGGAGGAGACGGAGGCCGTGTTCCCACTCACCTGTCTGGTCACCTCAGGGGACCGTGCTCTCTCTTGCCTGGCCTCTGTGCCTACCCCGCCCAGCTCCCTCGGGGACACTGTGGGTGCCCCACGGCCAACAGCATCGCCCACTCCCTCCTGCTCGGGGCCGCCTCCAAGCTCTCGGGGCTGTGGGGTCCTGGTGCCCCCTCTCTCATCAGTGGAAACCAAGCACCCATCACCCGGCATGCAACAGTTCTCGGCCCAGAGGACAATCCCATCACAGCTCAGACCTGCTTCAGGGCCGCGAGCTCCAACGCTTAGAGGCCTGAGCAGGTTTCCTAAAATCGGGAAGTGGGCCAGGGGAGACTGAGCAGCTTGGAGAGCCTGTCTACCGTGTGAGGACATGGGCCTCATGCACCCAAACGTAGCTTTCAGGAGAAGCCAAGGACAGCTGAGCCCTGCGTGACGATCTCAGAACCAGTTCAATAAAACAGAAAACAAAGTTCAAGCCGAGTCTAACGTGAGTGGGCTGTGACTGACCAGGAGCTGCCTGTGTGAGACCCGGGTGCCTGAGGTCCTCTGCCTGAGGACCTCGTCTAGTCGGGCTGTTCCCAGGGGGTCCCTGCCATCCCCACCCCTTCCCTGGGGGGCCTGCTGGACACAACAGAGCACGTGGCACCAGGCTCCCTGGGGGAAAGCAGGGCGGGGGCAGCCTTCCAGCCTGGGGGCGTGCGATGGCCCGAGATGTCAAACAGCCAGGCCACACGGCCGCCAAGGCCAGAGCATGTGGACCCGGGGCCCTGATGGGAACCTCGGCAGCCCCTCAGGCACGACCCTCGCCCGACTGGTGAAACCCACACGTCACCAGGGCCGTTTTGCTGGATGTCTTTCACCCACTCCAGTGCTCTCGCCTGGAGAATCCCATGGACGGAGGAGCCTGGTGGGCTACAGGCCATGGGGTCGCAAAGAGTCGGACACGACTGAGCGACTTCACTTTCACTTTCTTTCACTTTCACTCTGCCCTAGATGTAAACATCTTATTCCCTGCAAGAAGTTAACGGCGAAAGTCAACGTGAGCAGCCCCACGTCTGATGATATGAAATGCTCCCTGGTTACTCTGAGCCTGCAACTGGCCCTCCGTTGATAAAAGAGGGAACCCGAACGCCGGGCGCTGGGACCCACTTACACTGGTTTTCGAAGAGCAGAACCTGCATGCCGTACAGGGAGAAGGACTGCCGGAAGCTGTACGTCACTGAGTTCTTCTTCTTCTGGAAGATCTTGGTGACCTGGGGGCAGGCAGACACAGAGGCTGAGCCCCAGGCCCGCACTGCAGGGGCACCCCGGGGAATCGGTTCTCGCAGCCCCCGGGGCTGTGTTCTCCTGTGTGAGGACCCCTACCCCTACCCCGCCGCCCCGCAGCTCTGAGGCCAGCAGGCTCCTAGGGCAGCGAAGGGCCGGTAGGAGGGACACTCATGCCTGCAGGCCCCACGCAAGCCCAGCAGAACCCGCTGACGGATGAGTCGAACAGCGGAGGACACCAGGCCCAGAGGTCTGCAGCGACTTGCTCAAGGTCAGGGGCTCTTAAACGACTGGAAGCTGCGTGTCTGGACTCCAGGCTCGGGGGCCTGAGCACAGCGGCTGCTCCTTCATCGGGCGGGGACAGGGGCTGGGGGTCCCGGGGAAGAAGGCGGCTGCAGGACCATGTTCACCCCCAGGCTGCCTGTTTTGGGGGCAAGAGCTCAGCGTCCTCTTGGGGAGCCCCTCTCTGCCGCGTCCAGCCCTCCAGTCCTGGGGCTGAGACTCAGGCCAACAGGGTGGCACCACACCCGCCAGCTCCAGCTCAGGGAGCCGCGAGGCCTCTGCTAGCAGTGTCAGGAAGAGGCTCCCCAGAGGCCGAGGGGCCGGGACAGGAGCTGCAGAGGCCGAACGCTCCATCCTGGAGGAGGCGGCCCAAGGCGCCGGGGGTCTGCGCACCCAGCCCCGCACCCATGGGCCCACGTACCACCAGGAGGTCGTTGAACAGGAAGATTTCGCGCTGGTGCAGCCCAAGCTTCTGGGGCTTGTTTGGGTCTGGAACCTCGAAGAGTCGGCAGTAGCAGACGAGCCGGCGGTGCGGCAGCGACAGCACCTGTGTGGAGGGGCCACGTCAGCCTGCACCCCGGCTGGGGACGCCCGCCGCCCGCCCCGGGCCCTGCTCCAGGGAGACCGCCTTCCCGGCGCTGAGAGCAGGGTGTGGGGCCCAGGTGCCCAGGGGAGCCTCCGAAGAGCCTGTCACGTGCGGCCTGAGCCCCCCAGACCCCGGGCCCTCCGTCCTGAAGAATCTCAGCCCCGGCGTCCGAGTCTGGGGAGCCGTGTGGGGACCCAAGCCAGTGATCGCCACCCCAAGGGGGTGATCCCCGCCCTCCGCACGCACAGCTCTCCAGGGCTGAGTTCGGCTAGCCGCAGGGCACGGGAGGGGAACGTGGGCCCAGCCTGACGCCGTCAGGGGCGGGAGACAGGACGGCAGAGTGTGGGGCCGGGGGGAGGCCGGGGGGGCCAGGTCACACGAGTCACGGGGGTCCTGGGCCCTGACCTGGCGGCCAGCGGAAGGGACTGGGGAGGCAGACCCGGGCCAGGTGGGCAGGGGGAGGGCGGGAGGCCTCAACGCCACCCCAAGACCATCAGTTCAGGTGCAGGGTCTTGGGGCCTGGGGACAAGCTCGACCAGGCCCAGACGAGATGCACGGAGACCATCTGCTTTGGGCCTGACAGCACAGCTCTCCCCGCAGGGCCGCCAAGATCCGAGGTGGGGAGAATTGTGACAAGCAAATTTCTCATCGCTACGGAGAGTAACTCGTGCAGCCGGAGTGGTGGGTCTGGGGGGCCGGGGGCTGGGGGCTTGCGGGGACCACGGAAGGGGAAGTGGAGGGCACTCACACAGCCGAGCCCGTGGTGCAGGGATCCGATCTAGGGGGAAACAGTGAACAAACGACGAGAGAGGTTAATGCCCCACACACGCTCCGGGCCCTGGTGGAGACCCCGCGGGACACCCCTCCCGTGGCACCTCCCCAGCGCCCCTAGCGGGCTCGAGGGGAGCCCAGGGCACCAGGGAGCCACTGCACAGTCCGGGCCGCTGGCTCAAGCAAGGCCTCAGGCTCTCTTCGGAGGGACCCAGAGGGAAGCCGCTTAGACGGCCCTAAAGGTGGTGTAATTCACCAGTCCTGACCGGAGGAACCAGGCTCCAGCGGCATCGGGGACTGGTCTGGGGTCGCAGGGCGGGGGCTCCTGGGTGCCGGGTGGTGCTGCCCCGTGGCGGGCGCGAGGCCACCTACCGGCTTCTTGCCCACGATGAGCTTCTCCACCTTCTGCACCTGCGACACGTGGTCCTCGCTGGTCTTCAGCTCCCGCCTCCGGATGCGCTCGTAGATCCCGACGAGCAGCTCGCGCGGGATGTCCTCCCCGTCGTCCACGCCTGGGAGGGGACAGCGGCCGGCTCACTCAAGGCACCGCATCTGGCCCACAGCTGCTGGGCGGCTCCCCCGTGACGGAACCCCGGCTCCAGCGCCAGGCCAGCTCTGCCCCCGCTTAGCGAGGAGGGGCCTTCCAGCCACGCTCGGGCGGCTCTGTAAACACTGCCTCGCTCGATCCCGGCCGCAGCGCTGGGGGGCGGGCCCACGTCCTCATCTGGCCCCTTGTCAGCCTGACACCGAGCCTCTCTGAGCCAGGAGCCCTCCCCCACGACACAGGGCCCCCAGAGCGCAGCGACCTCACGGGGACAAGGGCAGCTCTAGCTTCCTCCCTCTTGGACAGCTCAGTGGGTCTGAGTGGCTGCTGTCCCATTTCTGGGACTCGAACCCTGGTCGCTCTGATGACACTCTCAAGCCTTTTCTGCTACACGGCCCTGGAAGTGGTGCCAGAAAAACCCAGCCCAGCTCAGGAGAGATGCGAGCCCCAGGCCTCGGTCCGCAGGCTCCTGGGGTGGCGTGCGGCAGTGGGACAGCTCGGCCCTCTGGGGGCTGTTCGGACCCGCCTGTCCCCTGCCTGATGCCACGCGCCTCAGGTGCACTGAGTGCCTTCGAGGGTCTGGCCCCTGGGGCGCGATACGCATCTCGGTTCTGCCTCCAGACTGCAGGAGAAGGGAACAAACCCGTGTGCCTGGTGGGGGACTGTCCGAGCGGTCCTTGTAGGGACGCCAGGGCAGTGAGGACTGTGTCCGCAGAATCGAGGTGAGCAGACGCGGCAAAGGCCCTTAGGTTTACGGCTGGGCCTCAACCCAAGAGCGAGGAGCCAAGTGGAAGGGGGGAAGCCAACTGCACGTGTCCGCCTCTCGGGGAAGCTCTGGAGGCACAGCGGGACTCAGTGCCGACACACGACCTCTGGGGCTGGGAGGGGCCCCGCGGCGGACCTTCTGCCCTTTCTGGGTCTTTTCGGACAGTTTCCAGTTCATAGCAAAATTAAGCGGAAAGCACATCCCAGCTCCCCCACAGTCAGCAGCCCCACCAGAGCGGTGTGTTTGCTACAACTGGAGAAACCTACTCGGACGTGCCCCAGTCGCCAGAGGCCACAGGTCACGCGCGAGTTCCTGTGTGGCGGTGTCCATCCCGTGGGTCTGGACAAACGTGCAGTGACTCGTGTTCACTGTGACACCACCACACAGAGACTTTCTCCCGCCCTGAACACCCTCTGGGCTCCCCTCTGCACCCCTGCCGCCCCCCGCCCACCACCAGAGCCCTGTCTCTGCAGCCTCGCCCCCGCAGGACGTGGCGTGGCTGGAGCCGGACCGCGTGCAGGCTTTGCAGAAGCGCCGCTTTCTCTTGGCAGTGTTCACTTAAGGGTCCTCCGCATCTTTTCCAGACTTGGCAGTTCATTTTTTGCAGCTCTGAGTAACAGTCCACAGTCTGGACGGACCAGGGCTCGTGCACCTACTGAAGGGCAGCTTGGGGCTTTCTGGTTTGGGCAACTGTGAATCGTGGGTTTCTGTGCAGAGGGGAGTTTCTGACTCATTCAGGTAAATTCCAAGCAGGGTGACTGCTGGGTCATGTGACTCTCTGGCTTCTAAACCATGTGACGATAGGACCCACGCAAAATATAAACATAAGGAACTTTCCTGGTGGTGCAATGGATAAGAATCCGTCTGCTCATGTAGGAGACACAGGTTCGATCCCTAGTCCTGGAAGATGCCATGTACTGCTGAGCAGCGAAGCCCGTGTACCCCAACTACTGAGTCCACGCTCTAGAGCCCGTGAGCCGCAACTGCGGAGGCCCATGTGCCTACAGCCCGTGAGCGGCCACAGCGAGACCACCACGATGAGGAGCCCATGCACTGCAGCCAGAGCACGCCCACGCAGAGCAGCAAAGACCCAGCACAGCCAGAACCGAAACGCATGAAAAAGTAAACCTGTGTACACACACACATACTTACAAAAAGAAATTCAAAGACAAATATCAGTAAAAGCAAAACACTGCTTGCCAGGTGTCCAGGCTCCCCTCCTGCCTCTCCCTGGACTCCCAGAGCCACTGGCTGCTGGTCCTGCTGGGCAGCTGAGCGATTCCAGAGAAAAGGCATGTCCAGTGTGTGTGCTGGGGTGGGGGCACCCTCCCCTAAGACGAACGAGCTGGGCATGCACTTCATGCAGAAGCGCTGGCCTGGCCTTGGAACTCCTGCCTCCTCCGACTCTCACTTGCTGCGTGACCTCGGGTGGGCCCCCCCTCCTCTGAACCTTCGAAGCTCAAGGAAGGTGGGGCAGAAACCCTGGGGTCCCTGGCTTGAAGACAAGAGGTCATCAGTGGGAAGGGCCCAGGCTCCTGAGACAGAGCCAAGCAGCTTGCTCTCCTGGTTCTGGGGTGCTCGGCTCCCACCCTGGGAACTAGGGAGACACAGCCACTCCTCGCCGTCGTCCTGGGATGGCGGAGCAAACAGGTGCACGAACTGCGAGGTCACGGATGTGAGGGTGGCAGGCAGGCAGGTGTGTGTCCCGGCAGCCCTGTTTTCCTCGAGCCTCCGCCCTCTGGGCTCGTTTCACACACAGCAGAGGCCCCAGTCCCATGGCTGAGGCGCTAAACCAGAGGAGGAACCGGAGCCCCTGAAGCTCCTGGGTCACCAGGAGCACGCAGCTCACAGCCAGCTTTCCCATGGGCAACAGGGCCACGGGGCCACCGTGGAGGCCAGACCGGAGGCTAGGGAGGGGCATGCTCAGAGGCCCCGGGAGCACCCGGCCTGTGGTCCCTCCGCCCTCTGGCCCTGCAACGGGCCTGGGCCCAAACCCTGCAGTCGTTCTGAGACCAGGCCTCACGTCGCCCTCGGGACGGGCCACCCCCACCCTGCGCTGGCGAGGCCAGGGCGGCTCACCACGGAGGTTCTTGACGAAGTCCTCCAGCTTCATCTTGCGCTCGGGCTTGACGTTGGGGCTGTACATGTCGGTGTTGAGCAGGATGATGGCGAAGGCCAGGATGAAGATGGTGTCGGGGTTCCGGAACTGCCGCACCACCCCGGGGTTGCAGATACAGTACCGCTGGCTGGGGTGGGGCGGGGGGGAACTTCAGCCAGGGCAGGAGGCCAGCCCACCCCTCGCCCCGCAGTGGTCCCAAACACCCGAGGCTGGTCACTCGTCTCAGAGCCTCTGTGTCTGCATCGGGTACATGGCGAGGACTCCCAACTAGCAGAGCTGGCCCTGACCATCTGCCCATCTGCTTGCCATGGGAGTCAAGTCCCCCCTGCCCCCCAGCTGGATGGCGGCTGTTCGGGCCCCCTCAGAGTGCTGGCTGCTGGGAGGCTGTGCCCTAAAGGCATGGTGTGCCCTCTGCCCCGCCAGAGTGGGGATGGACCCGCCCCGGGGCCCTCAGGTGACAGGAGCCTAGGGCTGCAGTTCAGAGGGCGGCCCAGCTCCGGCTGGTTTCAGCCCCTGCTGCTGCGGCGCCTTTGCTGTGGCAGCTGAACTAACAGCCTCACTAACACACGGCCTCCAATACGCCCACACGCCTTCCCAAAGCCCCCTCCACTGGTGCCCTTGTGGAGGGCTGGGCGGTTGGGGCAGGGATGGAGAAGAGCAATCAAGAGGAGCATGGCAATTTGAGCTCGCAGGCTGCAGCCATCAGAGCTTAGACAACATGGGCTTCAATTTTCTCTTCCCTGTCAAGAGCTGCCCCTTCCAGGAAGACCTCCTGGATGGAAGTGTCTGAATGCTCCCCTCCCAGGGCCTGGGGTCTCTTCTTCTGCGGCCCCACCACCCATGCAGAGACCAGGGGGCTGGGTCTCCCACACCCAGCATGGGGCCCAGAGCCCCTACATGCAGTGTGCACAGTCCCAGCGTGCAGGAGGGCTGCAGGGACAGCTAGCCTCGATCACAGGCTCTCTGGGGTGCCAGGCACTGGGCTAAACGCGCCCACACATCCCGAGTGGTTTACCTGCCCAACCACCCCAGGGTAGGTGCCGTCATCATCCCCCTCTGCCGGTGAGGACTGAAGCACAGAGCGGTTAAGTAACAGCACAAGGTCACACAGCCGGCACGGGGCGTGTGTATCAGAACTGGGCTCTCTGTGTCTCTGAGAGTCTGCCCTGCAACGATGCTGACGGATTCGGGAGCCCCAGCTCCATCCGAGGCCCCAGCTCCAGCACCGGGCCGCACGGTGCCTGGCACCCAGAAGGGGCCCCCTGCCCCTGAAGGGGGATTCTGCCCTCGGGGCCCCGGCCTCTGAGTGGGGCCCCTTCCCCGCCGGCCCGGCCCGCACCTGAAGGCCTCGATCAGCCGCTCCACCTTCTGCGCCTCTCCCTGCACCCGGATGTGTGCCTGGAACTTCCTCAGGGCCTCATCCAGCTCCATGGCAGAGAAGTCCATCTCGTCCACCACGCAGCTGGAATGAGAGCCCGTGGCGGGTCAGCGACCCTGCCCCCTCCCGCTGGGGGCCAAGGGCTCGGAGCAGGGAGGCCCGGAGGGAGGCTCTCCTAGGCATTTCCGAGGGGTGTCCAGAGGGGCGGTGCCATTCCCACCCGCTGACCCGCAAGGAGGGCAGAGATGGGGAGGCCGCGGGGGGCAGGGGACTCTGGCCACGGCCCTGCCCCAGCCTGACTGGGACCTGAGTAGAGAAACTGGGTCTGCACCAGGGACCCTCGAGCGACCACCCAGGGGGGCTGCAGAGGTCCCAGTGTCCACTCCCAGGGACCCCGTCCACTGGGGTGATGCTCCGAGCACTCTCAGCCATCGGGGCAAGGGGCAGGTGGGGCCCCACAGGGAAGTCTGCTGACCAGTATTCGAGGAGGATGCCTGGGGGCAGGGGAGGGGGTCTCGCTACTTCCTGAGGCCGCCGCTATTTTCTGATCTAAGGAGAACAATGCCCGGATTTCCTACAGACCAGCAGCGGCTTGGAGGAGTGGGGGTGGGGGTGGGCTAAGGGCCGGCCGCAGGCCAGGAGCTGGGCTGGACGGTCGTCTTGGGCCCCACTCACGGGGTAGCTAATCAGCTCTCCTTGGACGGGCCCTCCCTGGTTTCAAAGGAGAGGGACAACAACCACACTATGGTGGGGGGCGCTGGAGCAGAGGGGCTGTGGGGGGAGCAGCCTGGGGGCACAGGCTGCCTCTCCAGGGTGTCGGCGTGTCACCGAGTGCAAAGCTGTGTGTGTGCTTTGACCCTGTGCCTGGCCCACCAGCTGGGTCATCCATCCTGTGCAGGGCCTGGGTGGGCACCGTGCCCACGGCAGGCCTGGAGCCATGCCCCAGGTCCCGGCCAAGGACACCCGCTCTGAGCCATCTACTGCTGGCTCTGGCTTCTCGTCTGTGGAGGGGACTATGGACCCCCAACACCCCCTGAGGGTGAAGTGGGGACAGGGCCTGTAACAGCGCCCACCCAGCAACCACGGGCCCCAGACACGGAGCCGTTTCTCTCAGGACAGTCGGGGAGGGCGGCAGGGGGCGGTGCAGGACATGCAGGCAAGCCTTCTCAAAGCTGCCAGCAGTTCCCAGGGGCCAGAAACCCCTTCTTCTGCGGGGTCTGGGGCTGCTAGCCTGGTGGACCATCAGCCCATCTCCCAGCAGGAGAGGGAGGAGGACAGGGCCCAAGCTCGGCTGGCTGCCGGCGCCGCACCCAGGATGGCAGCACGGAGGCTGCAGGACCAGGGCTGGGGCCGGCCCTGCTGGACGGGGCTGGAGGTGCCCGGGGTCTGCGTGCATCTGGGGGAGAGGTGGCGGGACCCCTGCCCCAGTGGAGGTGCCCGGGGCTGCATGCGTCAGGGGAGAGGTGGCGGGACCCCCGCCCGACTGGAGGTGCGCGGGGCCGCATGCGTCAGGGGAGGGGTCACTCACTCGAGCACGTCGCGGTTGAACTGCTTCTGCCGGTTGCCCAGGAACTCGCCGATCATCTGCCGGCTCAGGCCCTTGCGCTGCAGCAGGAAGTGGGCCACCCCCACCGGTGTGTCGGGCACGAAGCCGCGCTCGATGAGGTACTGGACGCCCTTCTCGGGCTTCCTGGCGGACGAGAGACAGGCTCAGCTGGGCGCGTCCGCCCCTGCCCGCCTCCGCCTCCATGGCACTTGGTCCTTTCCCAGCCTGAGTCCACCACCCAGGGCACCAGGACTGTCCAGGCCCCGCGCCCAGCCTGGGCCAGTGAGGGGCGCACACAGCGGCCCCACCAAGCATGCATTGGCCGCCCGAGGACAGGCTGGATGGCTGGCACCCCGAGGACCCCCACGCCAGCTCAGCCCCCACACTGCCCCCGCTGCCCAGGTGCCTGACGTGAGCCGCGTGGCCTCCCAGGGCCAGGACCACCCTTGTGGGACGGGTGTGTTAACACGGGCGGCGCCTGGAATTCGGTGCACAGCAGGTGAGCACCTGAGGGATTACGACAAACCTCCAAGACACCAGAGGACACGGAGGCCCAGAGCTGGCTCCCGCTGCGGCCAGGGACCCAGGCAGTGAGCCAGCAGGCCGCTCCCTCGGACCGGACCTCGGGGCCTGGTGCCGGCTTGGCTGACCTCACGGGAAGGTGCCCGTGATCAGAAGAAATAGGGCGGGAGAGCAGGAGCCTTGGACGGGCCTGGAGCCCGAGGGGCACTCTGGGGCGTGGCGGTCAGAGCCGGGGCTCCCTGCGGCTGCGTGCTGATGGCAGGCCCTGCTCACTTCGTGTTTCTACGTGTGGGCAGCCTCCGGCTGCGAGGGGACCCCGCTATCTGTACCCCGGGTGGCCACACGCCCCAGCCTTGTGCCCGAGCTTGGCAGGGAGCGACCTGCTGGGTCCTGGTGCAGAAGGGGTGACCCAGGGTCCCCGTTCCCGCCCGGCCACAGGTGCTGATGCGCGGACGGGTGACACCGCCTCCCTGTGGGCGAGGCCGCACCTTCGACAGTGCGCTCTGCAGCTGCGGGCCCGTCCTGGGACCGGCCGCTGAGCCCCTGCACTGGGCCCAGCAGGCAGCTGCACGGACTGTGGTCACCAGCAATCTGAACTAAAACAGTGCCTGAGGCCCGGCCTCACCTCTGCCCCTCGACTTGTAAAGGGCTGAGGCCCCCCAATCACAAGGGCTGCAGTGAAAAGTCCTCCAGGGGTTTCCACAGTCTTAACGAGATGATTCCACAATCAGTGTGGAAGAGTAACTGCCAACAAGAGCCAAGACCGCTGTTTAAAAGGACAAAAGAGGGTTTTCTGCCCTAAGAAAGCATGTAAAACCCAAAGCCTGATGTGGGCACAGGAAAAAACAGAGCCCCCGACCACGAGTGTGGAGGGAGCCTCACGAGGATCTTTGATCCTGTTCACAGACGCGGCCAGGCCCCCGCACAGGGCCGGCCTGCACGAGGTGTTCCGTGAGTATCCGCCAAGGAAGCGACAGGATCCCAGCACAGGCCCCGCTCCGGAGGAGTCACACGGGACTTCAAGTCAACAGAGAAAGGACAGACGACTCAATAAACTGTCTGCGAACGACCAGCTAACTTCCACCGATAATAAAAGCTCCACTCCTCACCGGGTACCACTCTCTAAACCAAACATCAGGCAGACGTACCAAAGGATATAAAACAAAACCACGACAGTCCTGAGAAAATATTGTGAACCAATGTGATGACCTGGGGTGGAGTCTCTTAAAACATAAAAAAAAAAAGCAGCACCCAAAGGGAACGCCGATAAACGGACCATGTATACAGACAGACGGGGAATCATCCTGTGTGTGCTTGCAGCTAGGTTATGTGTCAACCACATCTCAATAAGGAAAAAATGTAAAAAAGAACTGGTAACTTCTGTTAAACGAGCAAAGCATAAACAAAGTTAAAAATGTATACTTAAAAACCACTGAACTAGACACTTCACAAGGACAGATCTTATAGTGTGTGGATTCCACTTTAGAAGTTTACCAAACGGGCAGCCAGTGACAGGAAGACATTTCTGTAATTCCAAAGAGTCAGCATCCACCACATATAAAGAGCCACTAGGAAATCAAACCAACCTGGACAGCATATCAAAAAGCAGAGACGTTACTTTGCCAATAAAGGTCCGTCTAGTCAAAGCTATGGTTTTTCCAGCGGTCACGTATGGATGTGAGATTTGGACTGTGAAGAAAGCTGAGCACTGAAGAATTGATGCTTTTGAACTGTGGTGTTGGAGAAGACTCTTGAGAGTCCCTTGGACTGCAAGGAGATCCCACCAGTCCATCCTAAAGGAGATCAGTCCTGGGTGTTCATTGGAAGGACTGATGCTGAAACTGACATTCCAATTCTTTGGATACCTGATGCAAAGAGCTGACTCATTTGAAAAGACTCTGATGCTGGGAAAGATTGAAGGGGAGAGAAGGGGACAACAGAGGATGAGATGGTTGGATGGCATCATGGACTCAGTGGACATGAGTTTGAGTAAGCTCCGGGAGTTGGTGATGGACAGGGAGGCCTGGCGTGCTGCAGTCCGTGGGGTTGCAAAGAGTCAGACATGACTGAGCAACTGAACTAAACTGAAATGAATTAAGGAAATCAAAAAGAGAAATAACAGAAAAATAGGCAAAAAATAAGAACAGGCATTCTGTAGAAGGAAAAACCAAAACAGCCAAAAGACGCAAATACGGATACTCCACCTAAGCAGCAGGCAGGCAAATCCAAAGTGAAACAGGAGACACTATCTCTACGCTTGGACTAGGGTGGGAGACAAGGCTGAGTGCCGTCCAGGATGTGGGGAAATGGGTCCCCATGTCCAGCTGCAGGCTCTACTTCAACGAACAGCCACTGGACGTCCCTGGGTCCGGCCACCAGCAGTAAACTGCGTGGCAGCGTCAGAACAGGACAGTGTGCGTGGCCCACGCCCAGGGGATGTCCGCAGGGGCCAAGGGGACGGCAGGGAGGAACGGGCTGGACTCTGGGCCCGGCACTCTCTGAGCTCCTTCCACACGGGCTCATCTCCAGCTCACACCCCGTGACTCACACAGATGAGGCCGCTGCGGGGGTCGCACCCACGGGGGACACACAGAGAGGAAGTGTGAGGACCAGAGTCACGCATCCAGACATGCGAAGGGAGGCTGGTATGTGGCCCACGGCAGAGGGCCGGCAGCGCCAGGAAGAGTCCAGAGACCAAGGTGCTTGGTCCAGGCAGGCAGCTCTTCTGGCCCCCACCTATCCACCCGGCTGGGACTTCCGGGTCAGGACACGACGCCTGCCGGGGATGAGGGGAGCTCGGGGGCCCCCAAGTCCCCCCAGCCTCCCCCAGGAGGGTCTGAGACGCCTTGGGACTGGCGGGACCCAGAGCAGGCAGGCGGGCTCCAGGGACAGAGTACAGGACAGCCTCCCTGCTCACGCAGTGTTCCGGCCGCAGCCTGGGGGCAGACAAGAGTCTCGAGGGCTCCCTGGGTGCCCACGATGGCTCCGGGATGCGCGGTCCTCAGCCGATCGAGGGCCAGGGATGCCCCCCTCAGGGGCCCGGCGACCCCTGGCCCCGCAGCGCCAGGCGCTCACTTGTTGAAGAGGTTGCCCGCCACCCGGGGCCCGACGACCCCGGCCCCACGGCGCCAGGCGCTCACTTGTTGAAGAGGTTGAGGCCGATGCGGTAGAGCCGCTTGCGGATGACGTCGTTGCTGAAGGCGGGCGAGTCCCAGCTGTTGCGCGTCTCCTTGTGGTAGGTCTGCTTGCTGAGCGTCTGCTCGCGCAGGCTGTCGCGGGACGACGACTCCGAGCTGCAGTTGATGGTGTCGTTGGAGTTGGACGTGCTGTTGAGACTGTCATTGTCGCCGTCGGAGTAGTCCGACTCGGACTTGCTCTGCCGGTTGGCCGAGCCGTTGATGGCCAGGTGGGCATCCAGGGGCCGCGGCGGCCGGGCCCGCAGCTCCGGCTCCTCCCGGGGGAGGCCCCTGGGGGGCCCGTGGGGGCCGTGCTTGGGGCTGCCCTGTGGCCCGCCCAGGCCGCGCTCGTAGGCGCTCTGCCTCTTGAGCGAGCTGCGGTCAGAGCGGTCGCTGAGGTCAGCGGAGCTGTCGCTGGGCGGCTCGATGGTGAGCAGGGGCAGGTGCTCCACGCGCGCCCGCGGCTCCAGCGACGGCGTGCTCCGGCAGCTGGTGTCCGTGTCCCCCTTGTCGTCCTTGTGGGCCAGCGCCCAGTAGTCCTGGGCGGCGGCTCCGGCCCGCAGCCGCAGGTCCGACTCGCCGCTGGACGGCCGGCACCCAGCCTGTGCCGCAGGCAGCGGCGGCGACAGCTCGTCCTCATCGATGTACAGGGTGACGTCGCTGTACGAGGCGGTCATCTCGTCCAGCCGGCGCTGCTCGGCCGCGCCGTGCAGGCCCGACGAGGGCTCGGCGGCAGGCGTGGGCGCCCCCTCCACGGCGTGCAGGCTGCGGCAGTTCAGCGCGTCATCAATGGACTCGGCCAGCGACTTCACCTGCCGCGAGAAGGCGTCCTCCAGCTCCGTGATGGCGTCAGCAAAGTCGCTGGCGGGTGCAGGGGCCTGCAGGGCGGGCGGGGGCGGCGGGCCCAGGTCCCCGCACTCGGCCGGCCCCAGGGAGCCCAGCGGGGAGTCCCCGTCGGTCACCGAGACCTGCTTGCCCTCGAAGAAGGAGCTGTGTGCCTTCTCAGGCCCCTCGAAGGACAGCTGCACCCTCATGTTGGACAGCACGATGCGGCGGGACAGGCGCTTCTCAGACATGGAGCTGCGCAGCCGCTCGAAGTTCTTGTTCATCTGGTACTGGCGGAAGGCTGTCTGGATGGTGCGGGCCGCATGCCGGGTCACGAGGCGGCCCCCATACTTCCGTTCTAGCATCTCCACCTGCGGGTGATGGAGAGGAGTGTGAGGATGGCCCGGCCTGGCCTGGAGGGCAGACCGTGCCCACAGGGCTCCCAGACCCAGGAACTGGCCGGGGGCTGTGCCCACAGGCTCCTAGACCCAGGAACCCGCCGGGCGCCGTGCCCACAGGCTCCTAGACCCAGGAACCCGCCGGGGGCTGTGACCATAGGCTCCTAGACCCAGGAACCCGCCGGGCGCCGTGCCCACAGGCTCCTAGACCCAGGAACCCGCCGGGGGCTGTGACCATAGGCTCCTAGACCCAGGAACCCGCCGGGCGCCGTGCCCACAGGCTCCTAGACCCAGGAACCCGCCGGGGGCTGTGACCATAGGCTCCTAGACCCAGGAACCCGCCGGGCGCCGTGCCCACAGGCTCCTAGACCCAGGAACCGGCCGGGGGCCGTGCCCACAGGCTCCTAGACCCAGGAACCCGCCGGGCGCCGTGCCCACAGGCTCCTAGACCCAGGAACCCGCCGGGGGCTGTGACCATAGGCTCCTAGACCTAGGAACCCGCCGGGCGCCGTGCCCACAGGCTCCTAGACCCAGGAACCCGCCGGGCGCCGTGCCCACAGGCTCCTAGACCCAGGAACCTGCCGGGGGCTGTGACCATAGGCTCCTAGACCTAGGAACCCGCCGGGCGCCGTGCCCACAGGCTCCTAGACCCAGGAACCGGCCGGGGGCTGTGACCATAGGCTCCTAGACCCAGGAACCCGCCAGGCGCCGTGCCCACAGGCTCCTAGACCCAGGAACCAGCCGGGGGCCGTGCCCACAGGCTCCTAGACCCAGGAACCCGCCGGGGGCCGTGCCCACAGGCTCCTAGACCCAGGAACCCGCCGGGCGCCGTGCCCACAGGCTCCTAGACCCAGGAACCCGCCGGGCGCCGTGCCCACAGGCTCCTAGACCCAGGAACCCGCCGGGCGCCGTGCCCACAGGCTCCTAGACCCAGGGAGGCAGAGGAGCGGTGAGCTGTGGTTACAGCAGGCGCTCCCTGCAGGACTCCTCAGAGCCTTTCAAGGGAGGTGGTTTCCCAGACTTCTCTGTCCGCAGCAGCCTTTGCCCTGGGCACCGGGGCCGTGCAGTTTAATGAAACTTGGAGCTGCTGCAGGAGGTTGCAGGCCGCCCCTCGGGAGACAAGGAGACTGTGGCGGGGGCAGGCTAAGAGACCAGCGCGAGACCCGCGTCGGCCCTGAGCACTGAGCACTGGCCGCGGGCCTGGGCCCTCATCCGCAGACTGACTCTGAGAAGCCTGGACCCGTGGCCCCTTGGGCCTGTCAGACCGGCCTCAAGGGCCAGTGGCGGGCACAGGTGAGACAGACCCTCAGCACGGGGCGGAGGAGGTGTGGGACACTCCACTGCACTCCTGGGAGAGTGGACAGCTTGTGGGGACCCCACACCACTCCTGTACAGATGGGGAAACTGAGCCTCAGAGAAGAGACCAAACACACCCCTGCAGGCCTCCAGACCCCAGGGCGCCCTCCGGGAGGCTGATGGCGGGCCCACGCCATAGGTGGGCAGGGCGGTGGGACTCTACCGCGAGGTGTGTGCGCCTCCGGAGCCTGCCAGCCCCAGGCCTGAGAACGGTCCCGAGGGCCGCTCCCCATGCCTCGCTCTGGGGTGAGGATGGAGCCCACTTTCCAAAAGCAAACAAGACCCAGGATGAGGAGTGGGCTGGCCCACCGAGCCCCTGACGTGGCGGGGGGTAGGCCCCTGGTCCTCCGCAGGAGGTGTTCACACCCCAGGGTCAGAGCTCCAGTCCCCTCCGTGTGAACAGCATGGCTGCGCCCTCGAGAGGCGAGGTCTGTGCAGAATAGACGGAGCACCAGCTCAGGGAACAAAGCCAGGCAGATGCCGAGGGAACCAGGCTTCAGCCAAGGGGAGGCGATGGCTGTCCGGAGCCCCGGGGGAGGGGGGGTGCGGGCGGGGCGGGAGGGCTCGGAGCCTTGCTGGGGGTGCATGTGGGTCCCAGTCACCGTGAGGGACACCAGCTCCCCCAGACGCGGATGTGCCAGCCCTCCAGAAAGGGGGGGGGTGGCAGAGGGGCTCCCCTCAGGAGAGGAGTCGGGAGCGGAGGGGCGGGGCGAGCCCGGCCGGGCCTGGAGGCAGCCAGGGCGCGTCTGTGTTTTCTCTCGCCCTGGAGCCACTGAACCGCGTCCAAAGGGATGACCTCACTTCCACATCTGCCAGCAGCGTCTGTTTCCTGGGTTTGGAGCACAGCTCCGAGAGCGCTCAGGGCCGACGGAGGCCCATGCCTGGGCTCCAGGGAGCCCTCTCTCCTGCGCCCCCCGAGATCTGGGTTCTGGGTCCCTCGGGTCTGCTCGGCTGGGGGTGGGGGCCCCGCACAGGCCAGAGCATGATCCACGGCCCCTCCTGTCCCGCTGACTGTAGACCTCGCGAACCCAGCAGCGACGCTCTTGGCCTGAGCCAGCCCCCTAGGTCGGGGCAGGGGCAGAAGTGGTGTTAGGGGGCAGGCGTGGGCTCTACGCTGCTCCTCAAAGCCCCCTGGCCCTCCTACCGGCCTCCCCTGGGGACGCACCGACCCGGGCCTGTGCTCATGCAGCCCACCGGGGTCGTTCCCCTTCTGGGCCAGAGCTGCCCCGAGGCCCCGTCTGAGTGCTGACTGGGGCACAGGGGGGACCCAAGCTGTCTGCACTCACCTAACAGGTGTCACCTTCATCCAACCCCGTGTCCAGCTGCAGACGGGCCCCAGAAGCTGCCTGCTGTGCAGGGGGACAGAGGCTCTGAGACGAGACAGGACAAGGAGCCCCAAGGCTGGGCCTCCCATGAAGGGGAACCACAGGAGATGTGGAGGCCGGGGGCCAGCGGCCACAGTAAGGCCTTGCGCTGGGCTCCTGCCACTGAAACGTGGCTCTGTGCTGCCCACGCTCCAAGCCCCCACGGAACCAGGCACCTTGCTTCCGTCTGGAAATTGCCGTGTAATCCCCCCGCCGCCCCGTTACTATTTTCGCCTCGACTGCCAGGAGGCTCAGCAGGGAGCCGAATGCTCAGTGGCCCTCAGTGTCGCCCCGCTGGGCCCACCTCATCCTGGCTGCCCTTTCCAGCAAGCTTGCCCACCTAGGGCCTCTGCACCTGCTGCCAGCTTCTCCTGGAAGGCCCTGGCCTCGGTTACTTGGCTCCAAGGGGCCTTGGCGAGGCTCCCCCAGCCACCGGAGCCGCCTCCTCCCACAGGCACCGGCCAGCCTCCCATTCCTTCGTCCTGGGGTTCGCATCATCCTTGCTCTGCAGCCAGCCCGTGTGTCCACAGCTACCCTGCCTCCTGGACCACAGCGTCCGCCTGAGGGCTGTGGCCACACCCGTTCCCAGGGGACTCCCCAGCCACCAGCACGGGGTGGCATACAGCGGGCACTGGGCTAACGTGCGAGGGAGAAAACGAGCAGCTGTGGCCACGCTAAGGCCACGCGAGGCTTGTTATTACCTCCACTGTCTCTGCTTAACCGTTCTCCCTTCTAACGGTCCTGCTATAGACAGCTGTTGCTATGAACTGTTCTGATCCACTTTAGATCTGGGTGCAGCTGAGAAATGGAACAGAGACCCCCTGCTGTGGACCTGATCCCAGGGCCAAACGCCACGGGGCGAGGGGGCCGGGAGGCCATGCGGGCAGGCCGGGCACGCCCTCATTTTACACACGGGTGTTGACCCCGTGGGGGGTCTGGGCCGAGTCCCTGGGGAGGAGGCGCAGCCTGAGGAGACAGTGTTCCTCCAGAACACGGAACTGCAAACCGAGGAGTGGGATGAGTGGCCTGGCCTTCCTGCTGTCCAGAGGACGTGCTGTTTCTGTTGTGGACTGACCTCCCCCTCCCCCTCCCGCAGACCCCGGAAGGTCCAGGCCTCTCCTGGACCCCGGGACCTCAGTGGCCCCCACTGTGCAAGCTGTGCACTGGCAGAGTCAGGCCCTGACGCCCAGCACCGCCTGGAGCCCAGCCGCAGGGGGAGCAGGAAGTGGGCAGAGGCCGAGGTTGGACAGAGCACCCCATGCCCACCCACGCCCTCTGCTTCCTCCAGGAGTTGGGAGGAGACCACGAGGGCCCGGGGCTGAGGCTGAGGCTTCCATCGTGGGGAACGACCCTTGCCTGGCACCCAGCCTTGAGTGCTTGGGGGCCCCCACCCCACCCCACCCCGTCCCCACGTGGCCAGCTGCCCACCTGCTTGTCCTGCAGGTCGGAGGAGAGCTCATAGCTCTCGGAGAGGGACCGCGAGCGCTTGATGGCCTCCTCCTCGGCCTGCTTGCGCAGGATGGACGTCGAGTGCTGCAGCCGGGGCCTGCGTGCGCGCTGCTGCTGCTGCCCGGGCGGCCCCGCGTACAGCCCATAGGCGCCGCTCGGCGCGTGCTCGTAGGGCTCCGGGCTCAGGCCCGAGCCGGGCGCCAAGGGCCCCTGGTGGTAGGCGGAGGGGCTGTCCAGCGACGTGCCGGGCTCGCTGCTGGGGGCCTCGCCCTCAACGCTGCGGAGAAAGCACAGACTGGAGGTGAGGGGGAGACCGCAGCCCTGGGCCCCGCAGGCCGGCGTCCAGCCCACACCCCGCCCTCCCCTGGGTGGACCCCCGGGGCCCACGGCCACCCCTGCTTCATGCCTCCCTAAGGCTCCCCTCCTCTCACGGAGGCCCTGCTTTGGCTGTACAACATGCCCCGCACCCCCTACAACCGACACCCCGCCCTGATGGACCTGCTCCCCTTCCACTGACCCCCATGACGGGCCCCCATGGAGCAGGCTGTGCCCGGGACGCCCACTGACAGCCTGCGGGTCCCACCCCCTCGCTCCTGTACTCCCACTGCCAGGATTAAGTCCTTTTTTTCCTTTTTGACCAACAATGAACAGAGTGACTCCTTGCCGCATGCCCGCAGGGTCAGGCGTGCGGGCATCTGTTTTGGGCTGAGCTTGTCCCTCCCCACCAACACCCGCAAGCTGCAAGCCCTAACCGCTCAGCGTGTATCTAGAGACAGGCTTTCAGGACGCGATGGAGGTAAAACGAGGTCACGGGGCCTGATCCAAGGTCAGGACACACACACGGCCACCCTGCACCCAGCTCTCAGCATCGCGCTCGTGAGCCACAGGCAAGAAAGTGCTGAAGCCGCCCACCCCGTCCGTGCTGCTGGTGACCACCGGCCTGGAGGCGGACACAGAGCGTCTTCTCGAACTCTTAAAGCCAGTCTACGAGGACCGATTGCTCACTCCATCTCTGGGAGAGCAGACTGACACCCGCGTGGCGCCGGCTCTGCCCGAGGTCACGCAGGTTGAGCATGGGTGCGTCGGGATTAGAGCCCAGGATGGGGGCTCCTGCCACCCCACAGCCCTGGTCCCCGGGCCTGTGCGCACCCCTCAACCTTCCAAGTGTCCGGGAGGGCGTGGGGTGGCGTGGTTACTCACCCCACACTCGCGGCCCCAGAAGATGTGAGCCCAGAGGCGGCGACGAACGTGCAGCCAAGGTTCTGGGACCTTCGGGCAGCCTCTCCAGCAGTGCCGGCCACTCCCGCCCCTCAGGGCATCCTAGCATCCCTGGGGCCGGCGTGGCGGTCCCTCCGAAAGTGGCCCGGGGGAGGGAAGGGCGCAGAGCCCCACGGCTGCAAGTGCTCCTTTCTCTAGGGTCCCATCTTCACAGCAATGCAATCAGCAGCGTGTGCCCGGCCCACCCGCCCAGCTCTGCCCACCACGGAACGTGAGGCCATCGGCTGCCTCCCGGGGTAGGGGCCGGCGGGGCCCAGCCACAGGCACCCATGCCCGGGGCGCCTCTCCTGCCCGCTGCCAAGCCGGCACGTGCTGTCAGGCCGGCCGTCTAAGAATAGTGCCAGCCTTCCGCTCTGGCCCGCGGGGACGCTCGGTGGGTCTCCTACGGCAGAGCCTGCAGCCCAGCAGTGGAGGGTGATGAGGGTCCTCTCCTGGGGAAGAGCCCCGGGTGCCAGCCCCTGATGTGGCTGTGAGTCAGGGGCTCCCGCCCGCCCAAGGCCTGGCCCCAGGCCCAGCACCCCTGCTGTCCGGCAGTCACTGGCAAAAGCTTCCTCGGGGCCTCGTGGGCCCATGTGGGGCGAGGCCGGGTGCGCCCTGAGACAGCCCTGGACGGACAGCGGGAGGGGTGGGGGCAGAAGGTCGGGGGGCCTCAGGCAACGGGCCCCCCTGAGTGCACGTGGCTGAAGGGAGACTCTGTCTGCCCTCCTCCCTGAGACCCCAGGACCCGCTCCACATGTGCCCCCACTGGACAGCCTTCCATCAGGGCCGCTCTGTCTCCAGAGAAGAGGGAGACAGCAAATGCAATCGTGTCCTCGCAGCGAAGCAGCCAGGGCTCAGCTCGCCAGGATTTTAAATAGTCCCTGAGCCCCGAGGCTGCAGAAGTCACGGCGGTGACGGGCAGGTGCTGCACAGGGCCAGGCGGGGGCTGGGACCCGCCCCCAGCACCGACACCCCCCAGGCAAAGAAGGGTGTCCACCCTCACGGGGCAAGGGACTCAGCCCCTTCCCCAGCCTGCACTCACTTGGTCTCGAGCGATCTGCATGGGTGGAAGGGCGTTCCTCCTGCCTGTTTGAGGCAGAGGGTGCTGAGGAGGGAGGGGCAGGCGGCTGCCCCTGGACCCTGTGCAGGGCACGGGCCTCCTGTCCGGCTGGGCTCACGGGCGCAACATGCATGCCCGTGGCGCCCTGGCTGGATGAGGCTGGAGCCCCCGTGGGAGGGGCACTCTGATCTGCCACGGATGCAGGGGGCCTTTGCGGGGCTGGGCCAGCCCAGGGTTCCCGCTCGGTCCCTAAGTCAGCTCCTGACCGTCTCAGGCCAGCAGGTTCCAGAAGGTGCTCTGGGGAGAGGGCCAGGCCTCTGTCACGGCCAAACGGATGCGTGGCAGGCACCTGTGAGCCCGACCTCCGAGACACACCCACCTGCCTGCCTCTCAGCACATCCAGGCCGCCAGGGCAGGTCCCTGGACTCTCACCCAGCACCCCGCCTCTCCTCCCACAGCAGCCAGACCAATCCCAACAAAGGAGGGGGCACACCAAGGGCCCCCTGCCCGTCACACCGAGTGTGGAGACACAGCCCTCAAGGCCTGACCTCGCCATGCCCCCTCCCCTCGCTCACGCTGTTCCAGCCTCACTGGGGTCTGGCCCGCAGGGACATTCCGCTCTTCTCAAAGGCATCAGGCACTCCCTGCCTCGGGGCCTTTGCACTGGCTGTTCCCCTGCCTGGACCGCTGTTCCCGTCTTACATCTCAGCCCGCTCCATGCCTTCACCACTCCAGGGTCTTTGCTCAATGCCACCTTCCAAGGAGGCCCCCACCGCTCCACCGAATTAAAACCACGCCCCGCTCCGCACAGCATTCCTAACCCCTTACTCAGCGCTTTCGCAGCGCCAACCTGCCGCGGCTTTCCCTGTGCTGCCTTCCTCCCACGTCGGTGCCCAGGCTCTGTGGGCGCACAGGGTACTTGGCTGCTTTGCCGGCTATGCTCCCCGAGTGCCGACACGTGCACCAGACCAACAGGGTCGGTGAGGCCCGCCGGCCCTGGAGTGGGGCTTCTGACGTGCGCCACCCCCAATGAACACCCTGCCTGCCCCACACCTAACCCGCGATGGCCCCCGTCCCTTCGCGGAGGCCGAGCCAGAGTCCTGAGCTGAGTCACCGGCCAGTCCCTCCCCTAGTCCGCTCTGTGGCACCCATGCCCTCTATTTGTCCCCAAGTCCTGCCGACTCCACGTGAATGGTATCCACTTGAGTTGTGTGACGTGGCAGCCTCTGCATACCCCAAAAATCAAACCCTCAAAGCGTCCTGATAAGAAGTGGCCAGACCAAACCATTGCGACCAGCACGATACACCGTCCTCCAGTGAACGACTGGACAGAAGCAAGCAGAGCATGCACCGTCCTGAGCCAGAGAACATCACTCCTTCCTGGTCCTGAAGAGAAGTGACACATGCCAGACCCCAAGGGGGTCTTCCTCATCCGAGCCAGAGCCCTGGTGAGCCAAAGGCACGTTTACGGGGGAACCCCGGGCGCTGACAGGCACGCTGGCCTCAGGTTTTCAGGGCACCAGCTAGACCTGGTCATCGAAGTGCAACCCTGCAGATGCTAGAGCTCTGTCCTGGCCAGCCCTCAGCTCTGGATGCCCAGGGCGGCCTGCCCCAGGGACACAGGGCACTGGCCCACCCTCAGCAGCCCCGAACACCTCTTCCTCACCACAGTGCTCGCCCAGTGGGAGCTCCAAGTCCCACCACCCAGGAACCCCCTCTCTCGGGGAAGCTTCTGTCCATCAGCCAGGATCGGACACTCCAGAGTCAGCCCTCAGCTGCACACGGGGATTCGAGAGCACGCGCAGACCCTGGGCCACGTGCAGATCGAGGGTCAGGCGGGCCCCATGCACACCACTGCTGCTCCCCGACCGTTCAGAGTTCCCGGGACGTTCCGTGAGAATCAGGAGTGCGGCCAGTGCTCTGGGCAGACGCTCCTGATCCGGCCTCCCTCTCCCAGAGATTCTCACGAAGGAAGCAAGGCCAATACGCAGAGGTGCGTGCAAGGAATTCCACGGCTGTGTTGTATCTGATTGTAGAAACTTGGAAATAATCTAAATGCCTGTCAGCAAGGGACTGATTTACATAAATCACACATCAATATGATGGAAACTAATGGAAACAACGTTAAGTGGGGGGAAGGTCTGGCCCGAGGGAAGTTCTTGTGATAAACAGTGGGAGGACCTTTCCGGCTGACGGGAGTTTAATACAGTCTGCGAAGCCAGTCAGTGACGCGGAGTGAGAAGCCGGAACAGCCCCAGCCCTGCCGTCCACCGCAGGTATCGGCTCACAGGGGAAGACTGTCCGGAGCTCCAGGTGGATTCCGAAGGCTGGGGCGCTCGCCCCCACCTTCTCCCAAGAGCCTGGGCAGACAGCACCCACCCGTCCCTGACTCGCTCCTGCAGGCCCGCGAGCACCCTCCCACAGGACCACGCGGCTGGGGGCGCGTGCCAACACCCACGACGGCACGGGGCCGCCTCCCACCGAGGGCTGGAGCGCACGGCCAGGGACGACCTGAGGCCGGCGGCCAAGCCTCTGTCAGGCTCACAGCCCGCGTCGCCCAGCTCAAGAAAGGATGCTCTCGCGTGGCCAAACTGCCCGTCCCTGGAGGTGTACAAGCCGCAGCAGGGCAGACACCTGCTGGAGGCGGGGCAGAAGGACCCCTGCCACTGACGGGTGCCGTCTGCACAGTCGGTACACGGAGACGGCCTTCAAAACGCCATCGGCTCGTGAAAAGCGCTTTCTAAGCGCGGTCTCCAGTTCTCTGACCGACAGGGCCCCGCCTGCAGGTCCCGGCAGTGAGAGGTGGGAGGGGCAGGGGGGTCAGGGTCACCCGCCCTGCCTGCTGGAGGGGCCCCCTGCGGACACCACCCATGGCCGAGCTGTAAACGCTCCTGAAGGGGCTTCTGGGCCCGGGGGAAGGGGCTTCTGGGCCCGGGGGAAGGGGCCCGGCTCCAAGGCTGAGATGCCACATCCCCACTCCAGCTGGTGGGTGAGTCAGGCAGGGGGCCCTCGGCCACACGGACGTCTCTAATTATGGCCTGTGAGGTCATGAATGACTTTTCTTAAGAAAAACGCTAGTCTGAGGCAGCTGTGGGCAGAAGCAGAGACCCGCTGCTCACCCCCAGCACTGACGATGCCGATAACAGAAATAATGTTTACAGAGTCAGGGCTGCTTACTCCCCGCGACCGCTGACACACCTCCCAGGCACAGAGAGGCTAGCCTGCCCCGAGACACGCAGCTCACAAGTGAGGTCAGAGCCCACACTCACACCCGCTGTGCCTGAATAGCTCGCTCTCTCTCTCTCTCTCTCTCTCTCACACACACACACACACACACACATGCACAGCAACGCTCCCTGTAAAGCCTCAGGGTGTGCGAGTGCTGTATTGGGCGATTAACCTACATGGCCTGTGACCCAACCGCCACCCCGGGACCAGGGCGCGCTGGGCCACTGTCCCTTCCACAGACGAGGAGCGTGGGGTGTGAAGCTGAGCTGCTGGGTCACGGGTGCAGGGGACTGGATCCCCATCGGACGCACCTGCCACCTGGCAGCAGAGAGGAAGCGTGTGCCCCTGGGGGCAGGGCTGGGGTCCAGGGCCTGGGATCCTGGGGTCGTGTGTGGTCATGACATAAACCAGCCTGGGGTATGTGGCGCCAGCGGTGGTCACATCGTCTGGAAAAGCCACTGTCTTCTGAGTGGGCCAGCCCCACGCGGAGGGAGAGCCATCTGCAGGCCTGTCTGTGGTCAGATGTCCACACCAGAGCCGCCTCCACACTCCCAGCAGAGTGCCCAGGCCCGAGCAACACAGCCTCCCAGACACATGCGCTCCCTCCCACCTCCGCCACACTCTGTTCAGGGTTTCTGATTCCCAGAAAGGGAGGTTCAAGCCAGAGTCAACAGGAGACTTCACAAGCCTTCCCTCCCAACCCCCTGCTGGGGCTCCTGCGGCTCTGTGGTCACATTAGCAGAGGTCTATCACCCAGGATGGGGAGGGGACGGGTCCTGCTCTGCACTAGGTTCTGGGTGACAGATGCAGACAGACCAGGGCAGGGTCTGAAGGGGAGGGAGGGTGGGAAGGGACTGGTGGCCGTGTCCCCCATCGAGGGACCACAGGAGCAGAGATGTGGTGAAGGTAGCGTGGCTTCAGGAGGCAGAGCGTCAGCCGCTCAGCACCTGGCGGTGGTGGGGGGCTGCCTCAGGGAGTGCGGGCATTCCCGCAGGGTCTGGAAAACCAGTCCTCAGGGACCGAGCTGGCTTGTGGTGGGTCACGCCCCACGTACAGTCAGCCGGCGTGCCACAACGCAAGCTAAGTTCACATTTATAATCCCTGACGTGACCCCATTGAGAAGACCTGGCTCCCCCGCCCTCTGCTGATGGGAGAACGGAGACTTGGGTTCGGGGTGTGCCCAAGGTCGCAGAGCTCAGACCACAGCCAGGTTTCAAGGGCAGGTCACCTTCCCAGGCTTTCGACTCTGTGAGACGTGCCTGGGCCTGGAGGCAGCCCCCTCCCCGAGGGCTGGCCTGGCCCCGAGAACCAGTGGACAAGGACACAGAGGGCTGATCTGAAGGGAGAGGTGAGTGTGTAAAGGGACACAGAGCTGGTGTGCCAGCAAGGAGGGGGCGGAGCGGGCTTCCCCGGGGACCCCGGAGGCTGCTCCTGCATCAGTCACCCACACCCGCCTCCAGGGAGGCCTAAGACATCACAGCCGGGACTGCAGCTGGTAAGCAGTCCTCAGGATGGACGCCTGGCTGGCTACCGAAGGGACTGATGGGCCCCAGGGGACACTGAACCCTGGCCATCGTGGGGGGGAGGAACTGCGGACCTCATGTCCTCAGGGAGATGCTGGGCACCTTCGCTGGTGGGCAGGTCCGGTAGAAGGACCTCAGGATGGGTGGATGCAGAGGCAACAAGGGCCTCTGGTGAGGGCTCAGGGCCTCCAGGCCCTGCTGAGGGACTGGGGTAGGCTGGAGCCGCAGCCGTCCAAACAGCCACCTGAACACCAGCGTGATTTCTGCTCAGCCAGCGAGGAGCACTGTCTCAAAGCTGAGGGAGCGGACGAGACTTCTGGACAGTTGAGGCCACCCTAAGGGCTTGGTGGGGGTCGGGAGGGTCTGGCTTTCACCCAGGTCCCCAGATGGCTTTAATGGGGATACACAGCGATCAGACAGGAGCCGAAAGAACCCGTGTCCGGCCTGGGCACGCTGTCTCTGCTGCCTGGTGGGCCCCTGGAATGCGAGCCCCCACCCCTGCCCGCCACCCCCTCTTGGCCGACAGTGACTCCATCCTTCCAGCCGCTCCAGTTCCTCTCGGGCCGCTCTTGGCAACTGTCTTGCTCACACTCTGCATATCATCCGTCAGCAAAGCAGGCTCTGCCACCCTCGAGAGCGCCAGCATCGGACCACTCGGTGACCCCCTCACCATGTTGGGGCCAGCTTGGCCCGTGCGGCCCCTGCCTCATTGCTGGGTTCCGGCCCCGCCCACCACACCCCCGCCTCCCCCATTCAGCAGCTGGGACCTGTCGAGACACAACTTGGACCAGGTCCCTCGCCCGCTTGCTGCCCTCCCGGGGCTCAGGGCCAAGTCCTCCCGTGAGCCGGAAGGCTCTGCAGGACGGTCCCCACGCCCTGACGTGCTCCCACCAAGTCCTCCCGTGAGCCGGAAGCTCTGCGGGATGGCCCCCACGCCCTGACGCGCTCCCACCACAAGGCCTTTGCACATGCTTCCGCTCTGCTGGGCTCTTCCCAGACGGCTGCCCGGCTCGCCCCTCGCCTCCTCCCGCTCTCTGCTCAAAGGCCACCCGAGTGTCAGGGAGCCCCAGCCCCGCCTCCCTCCCGGCTGCACCTCTGCAGTGCCAGCCGCTGTCTGGTCTGGCACCCGGAGGCACGCACACTCCCAGCCACTGCGAACCGTGTTAGAAGGGCCCAGACTCCCAGGGACTGTGCTGTCTGCCACACGGACCCCAGGTCTGTGCAGCGGGACCCGGGCCGGGCGGGCATGGACTTATGGGAGATGGTCTCGGCCCTGGGCCAGGGGATGGTGGGGTTTCGGAGCCACAGAGACTGGAACCCACCCGAACTTACACCTCTATGCAGAAAACCCACACAAACATGACTCAGAATTGTCTAGAAACAGGGTTTCTAAAGGCAACCAGAAGCTTTTCTACCTCCCCAGCATAACCTTCAGGGTCTAGGAGGACAAGGACCCTCTGGCCGGGCACTGCCACCCCTCCCTCAGGGTGCCCAGCGGGCAGAATCAAGGTACCTGGAGAGTGGCCCCCAACCCGGGCTGTTCCCCAGACTCTTCGGGGAGATTCGGCAGCCAATTCCTGCCTGACTCAGGAGCTCCCCGGAATTCAAAGGGTCAGCCAGCACTATGGCCCCAGAAACTGGACTTCTAAAAGAGTCCTGGCCAGTCGTGACCTGTGGGCCGTCTGGAATCCCAATGACCTGGCCAGGCACCTCCCGTTGGATGCAGAGGAAACTGAGGCCCGGGAGGAGAGGCCAGCCAGCCCCCTCCCCGCCCGCCGCCCCCAAGTCCCGCCTCTGGACGCCCACCCCCCTGAGTCCTGCCCACGTGGCTCCGTTGGGTCTACATAGAGCAGTGGTCACTGTCTTCCTCTCATTCCTTACATTAGAACTAGGTGCCAGGAATGCTCATTCATCCCGATTCTGGCTTCTCTTTGATAAAATGAGTAGAGAACATACTTCCGGGCGGCATCCATTGCTGAGCTGAGTGGTGGTCGCCAGCCCTGGGTGGACACCCGCCTGCCTGTCCCGTGGGCACCGGGGCCGGGCCTGCTTCACCGATGCCAAGGGTGCAGAGCCTCAGCCACAGTCCAAGTCCCCAGGGGTGCCGCCCCCCGGGCTGAGCCTGGTTTCACACCAGCGAATGGTCCTCACCGCCCCAGGGCTGTGCGCACAGCAAGTGCTCGGCCTGCAAACCCAGGCCCGGCCAGGGTCCTGCCGCAACGGCCCGCGATTCGCAAGAAACACCACCTCTATGGAAGCCAGGCTCCACAGCCGAGACTGGGACGGCCGAAAGTAACAAACAAAGCGTTTAAAGAGGAGAGTGACTGAAGAGGCCCGCCAGTTTTATCGTCGCTCGAGGTTTTCTCAGGACCTGCACAGTCTCATTCACCAAACCACAGTTGCGGGCGGCGGGCTGCACAGGGACCACCGTGGAGACACGAAACCCGGGAGCCCACTGGGAGATCTGACCTCCCCAGGAGCCCCCTGACAACCCTCTCCCCCAGGCTGGCCACTCCGGTCCGTGAATGTTCACTGAAGCCAGCTCTGTGGCACAGCCAGGTCAGGGCCAGAGACGCGGGGGACGCTATGTCGACGGCTGGTATCAGGAACAGTAACAGAGATGCAGGGGACGCTACGTCGATGGCTGGCATCAGCAACAGAAATGGAGATGCGCCAGGCACCGCAGGCTGGCGTGCAGAGCCCAGGCCCCAGCGCCTGAGGCGGGAAGCGCTGTCTGGGCCCCGGGAGGGACCCTGGGCAGTGATGGAGGGCTCTTCTCTGCTCAGGACCCCCGTTTCTTGAGGCTGAGCAGAGGAGGTGGGGTCCACCGTGGCACAAGGCCGGTGGGCCATGCCTGGGGCTGCAGGAACCCAAGGGTTTGGGACCCCAAAAGGCTCGATGAGGAGGGGGTGCTGGACCCCAGCACTGGGGCAAGGCCAGGGAAGGGTCCCGGGTTCAGCTGGGGCGGTGGTCGGGGGGGACAGCAGTGGTGTTCTGGAAAGGCACTTCCATCCTTCCTTGCAGCGACCCTCAGCAACCTTCGGTGACAAGAGGCCTGTGCTGGCTGTGACGGGGGAAGGGGAGAGCGGCTGGACCGCGGGCCAGTGACAGGCCGGAGTAGGGAGATGCCGATGCCTGTCCATGGGTCCTGGAAGACACCCTGGGGGGCTGGGAGGGGCAGAGGCCACTGAGTAGCTGGGAAGGCCAAGAATGGGGGTGCTGGTGGGAGGGGAACGCTGGCTGGTGGGGTCGGGGGAGGAGGGCGGGGCAGCGGGAAGCGGAAGGGCCCCCCCGCAGCCGTCCAGCCACTGCCCTCCATGCCACGCAGGCACAGCTCGCTGGCCTGACTGCCCCATCTGCTCTGGGGCGAGGACTGCGGCCGCTGCCCCGAGGTCTGTCCTGCTGGGGACGAGGCCCAGCCCCGCTCCGCCTCCTGGGCTTCGGCACCAGCGCTAATTACGGGCACAGAGGCCTCCAGGAGCGGCTTTTGTACACGTATAAAAATACAGGACTTAGAACAATGGACTCTTCTGAGTGAGAGACTATTTTTAGAGCCCCGCTCCCTGCACTAGCATCCAGCAATTCCCCGTTTGTCAGCTGCTGCTGGCGAGATGGGCCGCAAGCCTACCGTGAGAAGTACAATGTTGGGATGCCCGCGCCGTGTGGCGTGGGGCGCTGCCCCGGGTCCCAGGGGCCCGTAGGGCAGTCACCACCCCACAGAGTCCCAACGTGAGCCGGTGAGAGACTGCATGGGGGGCCTGGCCCCCTGCCTGAGCCTCAGCTTTGCCACCGCGGGGCATGGATCAGGGGACAGGGCGCCAGGGCGAGGAGTCCTGCAGACGGCCGGGAACCCTTCCAGGGGGCTGGGGCCGCGCCCTTCCTCAGACAGGCCTGTTCTCTCCAGTGCACGGCCAGAGGGGAGGAACACGCGTCCGCTGGGCCTCCAGGCCCTTGCCCCGGCCTGCCAGCCTGCTTCCAAGTCACCCTTCCGGCCCCCGGGAGGGGGCGGCTCCAGCGTCTCTGGCACAGGCTTTGCTCAGAACATAAAGAAGGTCTGTCTGTCCGCCTGCTAGAGCCAGGCCGGACCTTCCTGCGGCTCGCGTTGAGTCACTCCCATCAAAATAGCCCTGACAGCCGGAGGGTCAGAGGTCAGCCCCGAGAGGCCACAGTCAGGACACGCATGGCGGGGCCCGGGGCCCGGAGCGTGGCCAGCATGGGGCGTGAGGGTCACCCTGGGAGGAGGGGTGGGGAAGGGGGTCCTGCAGCTACTGCGCCGTCTCCCCACGCCTCCACCGCCGCCCGCCCCCCACTCTGCACTGTGGGCTGGGAGCCTGAAGGCCTGCTCTGCTGCATCTCCACCTCGGAAAGCCGGCTCCAGTAGCAGGGGGAAGGGTGCACACACCCTGCTCAGGCCCCCGGGGCTGGGGACAGGGCTCAGCGAACTCAGAGAGCCCTCGCTGCACGAGTGAACGGCGATGCTACGCGAGCGATGCTGCCCGTGACCAGGGGCTCGATGGACCCGTCTGTCCACTCAGCGCATGCCGAAATGCTAAGGATGAGGTCCACAGGCGAGTGGGGTCCGGAGCTGGCCCGGGACACTCCCACCCTCCCTCCCAGGGCAGGGCCTGGGACCCCGAACACCCGACCTCTAGGATCTTTGGGCGGCAACCCCATCCCTGGCACGGCACCCAGGTCACCTCGCTGCTCTTGCCCACAGCCAGGCTCCCTCCTTGCCTGTTTACAGCAAGCAGGGGCACAGGGCCCTGTGGGCAGACAGGCTCTCTGGGTCCCAGCCGGCAGGTAGGGCCTCTATGGTCTACTGCTCTGGCCCGTGTCTGCGCTCGCCACCCAAACGGCTGCGGGTCTCGGAGGGACAGACACATGTTCTGCACCCAGAACACTGCTCTCCAGGCCTCGAGTCACAAAGCCTCTGCGGGGACACCCTGGCACGGCTCCCTGGGGGCCCCCGCCCAGCCCTGGGAGGCCCGCGGGCGGGCACCAACTGGGGCCCCGCCAGGAGGTGGGAGCCGACTCCCTCCAAGGCGGCAAACCTGTGTGTGTTCAGGCGGGCCAGATGCCAGCTGGCGGGGGAGCCCCGGGGCTCTGGGTGGGAGCTGGCGCACACAGCCTGCCGTCGAGCCTGGCCAGGGCCTCCGCTGGCGCGGTGCTGCGCACACAGCATCACCATCAGTCCCGGGGGCCCCGATCAGCCTGGGGCTCCCACCCCACACACCGGGGGGCCGAGCAGCAGGCCAGGGGCCAGGCCTGCATCCCGGGAGAACCGGGCTTCTGACGCCAGCCCTGCGGCCAAGCGTGGAGACGGGCTGTGAGAAAGCCCTTTATCCTCCCCAGTGCCATCTGGGCCGGGACCGAAGCAAGGGTGGGGCCCAGCCAGCTGGGACCCTGGCGTCAGCCCCGGAGGCCTGGCGCCCACTTGGCGTCTCCTCATGGGCCGATGAGAAGGCAGAGCTCTCGGGGGGACGGGGCTCCCCATGAGGGGGCTCACAGGGTCTCAGCACAGAGCTCCAGATGGGCCCCCGAGGATCAGGCCCTGTGGGCGCACATTCCCGCGTGGGGATGGCCACGCCCACAGGGGCTCCCTCTCCGCTGGTCACAGTCCCACCGCTCCCTGCGGCCCGACCACACCCACGGGCTCCGGGCCTTACGCCACCCTCCTGCCGGTCGCGTCCGTTTCACGGGCTTGCCGAGGACCAGCACCCGCGACCGACTCAGAGCAGAAGTCAGGTCTGCAGCCAGGGGCCGGCCGTCCTCAGGGAGCCCGACTTAGGACACCAAGTCCCCGGGGCAGGGACCCGGAATTCCCACAGCTCCGTGTGGCCCTGCCTTCCGCCCTGCCGCGCCCTCCAACAGCTAGAATTTGAGGGTCCCCGACGTGGCGCCATCACACGGATATGACCACAATGCCGTGGTCGTCGTGGCCACCGAGCGTCGACTCACCAGACACGCTCCCTCCTCCGTTTCACAGGGAGAGTGGTGGTTTCGTCACTCACTCGTGTCCGACTCTTGCGACCCCATGGACTGTAGCCCGCCAGGCTCCTCTGTCTGTGGGATTCTCCAGGCAAGGATACTGAGTGGGTTGCCATTCCCTTCTCCAGGGGATCTTCCAGATCCAGGAATCGAACCCGTGTCTCTTGCCTTGCAGGCAGATTCTTTACTGACTGAGCTATGAGGGAAGTCCTAAAAAGCATCCATCTGACCCCAGACGCCCAGGACACCCTGGGGTGTGCCCACCCAGGACAGCCCCCTGCACCCCTTCGTGTGGGGAATGCTGCTCTGAAGCTCAGGAAGTGCCGCATGGAGCGTGGGGCCCGGGCTCGGGGGTAGGCCGGATGGGGTCAAGCTCCAGCCGCCCCACTGCTGGGCTGAGCGACCCCGGGAAGGTGGCCTCCCTGCTCTGGGCCTCCACGGCCTCCTTGAAGCAATGGACATCAGTCCTGCCACCAACCACTCAGCAGGCACATGGGGACCGCATGAGGATCCACTGTGCCAACTGCTAGCGCCCAGGTGAGCGCGGCGCTGTTTCGGCTCTGCACATGGGAGACGAGGGCTCGGCGGACAGCCTGTGAGGGTCTGTCGAGGCCAGAAAGAGACGTGGGACACGTGATTCCAGGCCAGGCCCAGCCTCGGCACGTGCGGGGAGCCAGGACCCCGGTGTCATGCACAGAGCCCCGTCCTCTCAGCCTGCCCTCGGCTCGCCTGAGCGCTGGGACCTCTGCTCCCCTCGCCGCGTCTCAAGTGCAGATGGCATCACCCCTCCCTGTCCGTGTGTCTCACCAGCCACTGCTTCCCGCCCGCTCTCTGCCAAGACCCTCGGCCCCCGGCGAAGCCAGGGTGGCCCTTGTTGATTCTGACTCTTTGCATCAGGAGGACTCGAGCTTCCGACGCCAGGGCACACTTGGAAAGAGTTTTCCAAACACACACACACATACACGCACGGCCAAAAATCCTCCCGGCTGAGCCAAATTAAATACAGAGGCCTCTAGTTATTTCCATACACGCAGAAGGGACTTAAAGAAAGCAGCTCTCTGTGGCAGGCTCCGGCAGACAGGGCCGGGCCGGGCCCCAGGGACGCCCGACAGGGCAGGGAGGAGGCACCGGCTGGGAAGACGGGCTTCGGGAGAGCGGGCGGGCGGAGAGCAGCCCCGTCACGCAGGCGGCCCACCCTGTCGGCCGGGACCCGGCGTGGGGCCCGCTCAGGGCCCGGGACACTGTCGGCCCAGCCAGACGGGGCCCCCGAGCTGCCTTACCAGCCCCCCACCACCACAAAGCCCTGTCAACCCGCAAATCCTCCAGGTCCTTGCCAACTTAAAATCTTTGTCAGGGTCGCGACTCCTGGGGGCCGGCGCCCACACCCGCCCCCACAGGGCCCTGTCCCCCATGTGTTGTGGCCTCTGGAGGTGTCCACGGCCCTCCTGGGAGGCTGGGTGCCCACAGTGGAGGGGGCATTGCCAGCAAGAGGCCTCAGGACCCCACTGACCCCGGGAGGCGCACGTCTGTCACCCTGGAGGGCGGCTTGGAAACTCGGCACAGGTGAGCACGACGCTCAGGGCTCCTGTACACCTGCCTCCCCTCTGACACTCCCTGGGGCAGGACTGCGCAGACACCCTGTCATCATACCCCAGGGGCCAGCGGTCAGCAAGAGCTCATGCTCAGAGCTGGAGGTGACACCCGCCCGAGGCAGGGGCCCTCTTGCCTGCCCGTTTACTTGATGGAGAAACTGAGGCACTGAGGGGATGTAACTTAGCGGGGGAGAGGGGAGCAGACCGAGAATGCCCCCGGTCACAGCGCTTGATGCCCCCGCCTCCACTGTCGTGGGGGAGGGGCCCGCCTGCCTTGTCTGACCCTGACCCCCTCCCGCCTGCCTCCCAGGACCTGAATCTGCGGTGTGCCGACGGGCCCGCCATATGTAGCCCCCCGGCGAGGGCCTGGGGGGTCAGGACGCTGCCCCTCGACCTCCCACAGCAGCACAGAGCCCCGCCCGTCTGGCGCCTGGCAGGCAGGAGCTGCGTGCCCTGAGGCAGGCGGGTAGGCCCCTCTGTGCCTCAGCTTCTCAGCCATGAGACGGGGTGTCGTGCAGTCCACACGGCCGCCCTGAGGGCCACACGGCAACACCCAGAGGCCCTCGCAAGCCTCAGAGACAGGCGTCGGAGCAGGGGACCCACGACCTGCGGAGGGAAGGGGGCGCTGACCGCGCGGCTCTCTGGCTGGGTCGTGTGTGTGGTGGGGTCCGGGCTGACCGCCACCTCTGGGGTGGGAGTGTGGGGAGGGGGATGGACTCAGGAAGGGGGTCGTGCATATGTGTGTAGGGGGGTCCGGGATGACCCCCGCCTCTGGGGTGGGCAGGTGGGGAGGGGGACGGATGCAGGTGCCAGGTCAGGAGCTGCAGGACAGATGGACAGAACGCACAAAAGCCGCCCAGGCAGCACCCAGGGGAGCCTGGTCTCCCACGCCAGACAGAAGGTGCTTGGAGGCCGTGGGTCAGGCCGCCCAGGGGCCGGGCGAGAGGAGGGGCCCATGTGTCTGGGGGGAGACAGGGGCGCAGGGGGCCTCGGGGCAGCAGGCAGGGCCCCGCGGGGACGGGGAACAGAGAGCCCCGGTCCTGTCTGAGGCCTGACCGGAGGGCTGGCTCTGCCCCGCGGGGTGGGCGTCACTCGGGCCCCAAGGCAGGGATGCCAGCCAGGCTCTGGGTCCCCAGGCTGGGCCACTGGAGGGACCCGCCCGGGGAACAGAGCTCCGCCGCCAGAGACGAGGCCGAACACACAACAGCCCCTCGAGTTAACATCCGCACGGCGTCTGGGATCTGCCTAATCCAGGGGCGAGGAAGCAAAAGTGCCCCTGGGGGCCATGACGCCCTTTGCATACGCTTGGGGGGTTTCCATGGTGAAGACTTTAACACAGTGCTAGGAATCTGCTGTCCACATCGAGGCCTGTCTAACTTTCTGGGCCATTTGGCCGTTTTTACTGAGGAAGAAAAAAAAGTAACAAACCCAGCACGTTTAATTTATGACTCTGAGAAAGTTGAGGGCCAGAGGGAACACAGAGCCTGGGTCTGCACGGCTGAGCCTGCCCCGGGCGGGCGCACAGCACAGGGGGAAAGCACTTCCCGGTCACTTCCTCCCTGTGCCTGGCCCTGTCTCTGGCTGGGAGGCGTGGTGGTGTGAGAACTGGACGCATTTCCCCCTGGGCCTGACCGGGGCCTACACGGGGAAGTCAGACCAGGTAATAAGAACCCGGAAGCGGGTGGCCTTTCCTAATCGCAGGCTACCAGCCCAGCAACCCCACTCCTACGGCCCCGGGGATCCAGAGGACACGTCTCACCCCCAGGTGACCTCATGGCGTGGCAAACATGCTTTTGAGACACAAGGCCACTCTGGCCAGAGCTTCGAGGGTGCCATGTCCGCAGAGCGGGCTCTCCGCGCGTCCCCGTGCGGCGGCTGGGCTGGTGTCCGAGCCCCAGGTGGCGGGTCCTGCTCCTCGCCCACACCCCCTTCCTGCGTCTCCCCTCTCCCCACTGTAGAGAGCTCAAGCCCCGTCTCCCCCAACCACGTCAGAGAGGGAGGAAGATACACCCTAACCAGAAGACCAGACCTATGCAGTGCAAAGCCTGACTACGTGATTTTCATTTTCCTCACCTCAGTCTCCTCGTCTGTGAAATGGAACCAATACCAGCCACTTCACAAGGCTCTTGGACGGTCAGAGAGGCCAGGGGTGTGCAAGGTTCAAAGGCCACCCGAACGTCAGACACTGTCCTTTGTATCCTGTAGCTGGTTTCAAGCGTGGCTCAAACCTCTGTTAATTCCAGACCCACCAGAGCCAGGTGAGGGTGCCCTCCCTGACTGCAAGTCCTGGGCACCGGTGGGGCTTTGCCCAGCCTCGAGGGGCCGCTTCCCCGTCCCATGGCCGACGTCACCTAGCTCTGCTGAGGCCCTGGACACAACACGGTCTAGCCTGTGTGGGAGGTGCAGCCCTCAGCTGCGAGCGGGAGGGCGAGCACACACGCCACAGCCCACGACCGGGCCCTCCTCACCCGGGCTGCCCTCGGGGCCCCCAGTCAATGCCGCTGCGCAGCACGAGCAGCCCCGGGTCGGCCCGCGGCCAAAACGAGGGGCCACCCGTTCCCGGCTGGGAACAGCGTCCTGGAGCCCCGGGCTCTGCAGAGACTCAGAGGCGACCGCCCACCACTCTGTGCAGACTAACTCATCTAAGGAGTGCCTCCCGGCACGCACCTTTTACAAATGGGGGAACCGAGGCACAGCAAGGCTAAGGAACGTGCCCCCGATCACAGAGTCTACAGCATCTGCCTCCTAGCTGCTGGCCCCAGCCCCCTCCCTCAACAAATGACCCTGTGTCCCGCGGCTCTTCACCCACAGAGGGGGATGCCCAGGCCCAGAAAGGGGATGTGACGCGACACCCAGCTCCCGGGGAGGCCCCTTCTCTGAAATAGTCAGGGTCAAGAACGGCCCTGACCGTGGCCGTAGCTCACACGTACTGAGCTCTTACTATGATGTGATAAGGCAGCGTTTTCAAGGTTTCCCTCGGAGAAATGCGTCCAGTTCTCACACCACCATGCCTCCCAGCCAGAGACAGGGTCAGGCACAGGGAGGAAGTGCTCACTTTGGCATGCAGACAGACACCCACGCTGCCCAGACCACGGGCCGTTCCGGGGAACCCGAACCAGGAGGCTCCCCGCTGAGGCTTTTTTCAAAGTTTCCGGTTTTCTTACTGGCCCTTGTCTCCTCCCACGGGATGGAACTCAGCAGCCCACACGCACGTGTGTCCCCCAGTGACCTCGAAGGCTGTGGGCCTGGGCTTCCTCACCACGTGGAGGCCGACTGTGTTTACACTGATCCCTCGGCATGTTGGGGGACAGTCAGCTTTTGTCCCCGAGACCCCACGCCACACCGAGACTGGCCTGGAGCAAGTGTGCTACCCGCAGAGAGCGGCAAGTCATAGGGAGCAAGGGCCTCGTCTGGCTGGCATCCCGCTGGAGTGTCTGGGGTCTGCGGTGTCCGGCAAGACACCAGGAGGACAGACAGAGTTTGTTATCTGCCTGCCAGCCAGCTGGCACGTTCGGGAACGCCTTGGGAATCCCCATAGCAGGGGCTACTAGACTCCTGTTCTGTGCTGTCGGGAACACACGAAAGGTTCCATTTGCGATGTGACTTGTTTTGCTGAAGATTACTGAGTCCCAGAGGAAGCACAGCCTGGCTGTGAAGAGCGCAGACCTTGGGGTCAGGCAGGCAGAGACCACATCTCAGCTGCTGGACTTACTGGCTGGTGACCTGGGCAAGTCACGTAACCCTCCCCCAACTGAAAAAGAGGCACAGAAGATGCTCTTTCTCAAAAACTGCTTTGAGAACTAAGTCCTTCTCTAAGTTCACCAAACAGCAACCGTTGCTGTTGTTTTTATTATTATTACAACAACCTTGGAACAAAGAGGAAAAAACAAGGCCGTCATAGCTTCCCCATCTATGCACGGAGGGAGGGGACCCTGGCTGTGGCTCCACACCTGGGCCTGAAGTTCACAATGAACTATCTCCATGTCAGGAAGCTGCAAACCAAGGAAATAAAATGGAAAGAACAGTTCTTTCCATCAAGGAGCAGAGAAGCTCCAGCCAAGTACGAAGAAGGCATTAAAAGCTATTAGAGTCATCACTTCATGGCAAACAGAAGGGGGAGAAGTGGAAGCAGTGACAGATTTTATTTCCTTGGGCTCCAAAATCACTGCAGATGGTGACTGCAGCCATGAAATTAAAAGACGCTTGCTCCTTGGGAGAAAAGCTATGACCAACCTAGACAGTGTATTAAAAAGCAGAGACATCACTTTGCCCACAAAGGTCCATCTAGTCAGAGCTGTGGTTTTCTCCAGTCGTCGTGTACGGATGTGAGAGCTGGACCATAAAGGATGAGCACCAAAGAATTGACACTTTCAAACTGTGGTGCTGGAAAAGACTCTCAGAGTCCCTTGGATTGCAACAAGAGCAAACCAGTCAATCCTAAAGGAAATCAACCCTGAATATTCATTGGAAAGACTGATGCTGAAGCTCCAATACTTCAGCCACCTGATGAGAAGAGCCGACTCACTGGAAAAGACCCTGATGATAGGAAAGATGGAAAGCAGGAGGAGAAGCGGGCGACAGGGGATGAGATAGTTAGACAGCATCACGGACTCAATGGACGTGAATCTGAGCAGACTCTGGGAAGCAGTGAAGAACAGGGAAGCCTGGCGTGCTGCAGTCCGTGGGGTTGCAAGGAGTCAGACTCACTGAGCAACTGAGCAACAGCAAAGAGAGCAACTAGGTGGTTCAGCCCCCATGCAGACTCCAGAAACCAGCCTTCAGCCCAGACACCAGCAAGAGAACGAGCAGAGGGGAGCACGTGGCGATGGGGCGGAAGGCTGCCAGCAGGCCGAGCCGCCCAAGCCCCACGAGGCATCCGGGCCCACGTCACGGGTGAGAAGGCAAGGCTCAGACAGGGGAGGTGACACGCCGAAAGCCACGCGGCTGGAAAGAGTCAGGTTCTGTGAAACCTGGAGGCCTGGGCGCTGGGCCGCACGGCTTCACGCCAGTCATCAGTTCCCCTACGCTGAGCCCGGGGCCTGGCAGAGGCAGGTCTCGGTAACGGTTTGGTGAGTAAATAAAGGATCACAGGAAGCGCGACGTGGCTGTCCCAAGGCTGCACACGTCTCTCCAGAGAACAAGCCCCCCGGGGCCTGGGAGCGTGTGTGTCCACCGGCACATGGTCGGTGCCCTGCAAGAGCTTTGGCCCCAGGCTTGGGGGGCACATGCTCAACTCAGGTGCAGCCACGGCAGACGGAAGGCACCAGGCCACATCCTCCTCCACGATCACCGCCAGCTTCCCCTCACGCAGTGGGAACAGCCAGATACTCTAAGGCCAGACCAATTAATTCTTCAAGAGCCGTAACGACCTTTAAACTCGTTACCGTTTGCTTTTGAGGACCAGTGACCAACCCCACTGAACAGCCTCTGGACAGACACACACACACAGTCCAGGGGACCCAGGCCACCTCCAAGTCCATGACCCCTGTGTTGCCTCTGGGCTTATTACCAGGTGGATTTTCCACATGTCATCACAATGCAGAGGAAATTTACAAAAGAGGAAGGAAGAAAAGCCCGCAGGTCCCGGGTGGTTGGAAGATCCGGGCGCTGACCCGGGTGACCGTGCGTCTGACGGAGGCCAGGGCGGCCAGCCCGGCGAGGGCTCCCAGACCCGCTGGGAGGGCCTCGGGCCCCTCCGTGAAGCAGCGGCACCATCTCCTGTCACGGCCGGGGAAACTGAGGCTCACGGGGTATGGAAACTTGCGTGACTTCACAGAGCTGAGCTGGGGTTTGCAATCAAGTCTGTCTGCCTCTCTGAGCCCCTCTTTCCTAATGCCCTGAGCTGCCCTGGACTCACGGATTCGCCCGGCAAACCGCAATCCCACGTTCCACAGAGCCCAGCCAGGTAACACCGCACACACATGCACCCGGAGCTCTCGGGGCCCAGTCCAAACTCCTCGAGAAAGACCTATTTGTCCAGCCTCACACCGTCTGACTGTGCAGCCGGCAGCCTGTCCATGTTTCTGAACCAAAGCTGTGTAAATATTAGCACAACCAGCTCAGAGTCCGACTTCCCTGAGTAAAGGCCCGAGAACAGCGGCAGGGCGGGCAGGGATGCTGCGCAGGCCACCATCAGAACATGTGGGTTTACTCTGGGCTCACCCTGGAAGACTCTGGTCAGGACCCTGGCCCCCCTGCCTCATTGTGTCCATGTAGAAAGGGAGGGCAGGAGAAGCTTAGAGCACAGAGTGCCCAGGACAGGTTCCCGGCGTGCTGCTGGCCGGGATGGTGGTCATCCCATGGCCGTGGTTACGGCCATTCCAGGATGGGTGGTCTTGGACCTGTTACACACTGGGGGTGTCCCGAGGCCTCTGGAGCCTGCTGGGTCCCCTCTGGGCCACCGGGAAGGACTCTGGGTCGGGGGCAAGCTGGCTAAGCCTCCCCAGGCCAGGGCAGAGCTGACCCTCTCCCACCCTCCCCCCGGGCACTCAGCAGCAAATGGGCCCCACCTGCTCAGAGGCCCAAGGAGGCGCTGTGCTCTGGGCCTGAGCAGAGGCCTAGGAGCAGCTGCTTGTCACCAGCTCTGACCGCAAATGGGCCCCAGCGGGCCTCCCTGCAGCTGGAAGATTCAGACTGGCTGTGCGGAGGGCCTGCCAGTGGGAAGGGAAGGGACCGGGAGACATGCAGGAGAGGTGGTGTTGCATCCCAGCAGGAAGGGCGAGGCTGGACAAGTCCTTGCAGACAGGCAGACCCCTCAGGACAACGATTCTGAGCTGTGCTCATGGCTGTGTCCCCTGGCCTGTGCTCCCACAAGGACAGTGGCTCCAGGCTGTGCTCAATGACTCAGAGCAGGGCCTGTACGCGGCTGGCACTCAACAAACCGCGGAGCCGTGATGCTGACCACAGGAGGCGCACCCCCAGCGTGCTGCCGGGCGATACGGGGACATGGGACAGCAAGGAGAGCGATGCATACGAGTGCGGGGCGGACAGCTGTGTGTGGCAGCCGCACGTGTAGGATGTGAATATCATGGACCTCCCCCGCTTCTCGGACTGCTGCCACCGACTCCAGACAGCTGGCCCTGCAGCTGCAGCCGGCCCGGTCTCCGCCCCAGACGCAAGGAGCGATGGGTCCTTGGGAACCGCACCCCCACAACCCCACGTAGAGCCTCCAGCCCAGGGACTGGTGGGGGGGCGCGGGGGGCGGAGGGGGACACATGTGCATTCTCAGTGCAACTGCCAGACACGAGCTGCAGAATTTCTGAACTCAGAGATCAGACGGCTGCAGGTGGGTCCCCCCTCCCAGGACGCCTGACACAAGCCAGAACCGTTTGTCAACAAATACCCTCCGGCCCCGAGCCCTGCTCCTCGAGGGGCCTGCAGACAGCTCCGGGGCAGCTGTGCTGGCGGGCAGAGCGAAGAAATCAATATTCCCAGCACACATACACACTCTCCCCCTCTCTCCGTAAACACAGGCCGGCAGATGCTCAGCCAGCCACCCACCCACAGGCCCCCGGAGCAGATCAGGGATGGTCTCCGGGACACACACTCATCCCCTCTGACTCCATCGCTGACCACACCAGACACACGTCGACAGAAACCCCCAACCCCGTGGCTCAGTCACGGCCACGCAGAACCCCACCTCCGGGCTCCAGCCGCCCCGGCGCACGCCCAGGTGCCTGGCCAGAGCGCCCCAGCGCACCTGCGCAGCCCCGCGGGCTCTCCCCCGGGGTCCGCCCGACACAGGCCCCGGTCCGGCAGCAACAGGCCTGCAGCCAGGCGCGGCACAGACCCCCGCTGGCCGCACTTCCCCAGGCAGCACCGGACACCCACTCCCAGCGGTCCCTCACGGCACTCGCCCGCGCGGGCTCCCGTCCGACAGTCACGGGGGCGCGCGAGCTCACCTTGCCCCGCGGTCCCGGGCCCCGCACGCCCTCTCGCACCCTCCCGGCCCGGTCCTCACCCGCTGTCAAGCTCCAGCTCCAGCAGGGACTGCGTCCGCTCCGAGTTGCAGTGCAGGCACCACATGGCGGCCGCGGCGGGAGCTGGCGGGGCCGGGCGCGCGGGACCCGGGCCGACACCCGACCGCCCGCGCCCGGCCTGCCCGCCACGCGACCAGCTTGGGTCGCCCGGCCCAGCGCCCGCAGGTCCCCGCCGCTCCCGGCCCCAGGTCCGAGCCCCAGGCCGGCAGAGCCCGCCCCGCCGCCGCCCGCCAGGCGCAGCGCTAGGCCGGGCCGGAGGAATGTGGCCGGGGCGCGGGAGGGGCCGCGGGGGGCGGGGCTGTGGGGGAGGGGTGAGGGGTGAGGGGCGGGGCCGCGGGGGAGGGGCGAGGCGGCGCGCCGGGGGCGGGGCGAAGCGGCAGGGGGCGGGGCCTGAGCAGGGGCGGGATTCGCCCGCGGCAGCATTCCCCGCCCTAGCCATGGGCCCTCCCCTGGGAGGACTACTCACTGGCTCCAAGACGCGGCCCACTAGCAGACATATGTCCCTTCCGAGCGTGTGAGCACAACAGATACAAAATCCCCAAACCAGCCAACTGTAGCCTACTCTGCCAACGGCGCCAAGCCCTGCCAATCCTGACTCTGGCCTCGGTTTATAAAACGGGGCTCGCGCTTTCCCAGATGGTGTGGCTCTGGGCTCTAACTCCCCTGCCCCAGAGACAAGAGAGAGGGTGCCCACCCCCCCAGTCTGAGGACACCCTTTGGGGGGCTTTCTGATGAGGATCTGATGGAAGCAGCTTCTTTCTCCCTAAGCCCTCCAGACCCTCTGCCCTCCCCCCACCCACAGAACAACGTCCAGACCCCCAGGCAAACTTAAAGTGATCCTAACTAGCATTTTAGAGGTTTTTACTGATATTTGGTCCTCAGTTACAACACTGTGATGCAGTTACTACTGGTCCCGCTTGTCAAAAGGGGAAACTGAGGCTCAGTTTAACTGGGTTAAAGAAGAGGCTCTCCCTCCCCCTCACGGCTCTCTTCGATGAGCCGTGTGGCATGTCGTTCTCAGTTGGCACATCTCTGTTTTCTGTCCTTGGGCACCTTAAGGCAGGCACAGTGCGTGGCCCTGGCACTTGTGGAATGCTCAGATGTGGTTGGGAGACTCCTCAAGCAGACAGACAGGAGCAGAGCCCCACCTCCCCAGGGCCGCCCCATCCTCAGGTGCCTCTCCTGGAGGGCCAGGCAGCTGGCAGGCCTGCAGGGGCGGAAGCCGTGGGAAGCCACGCTTGCAGGGGCTTCTTCACGTGCCCTTTTGAATCTTGCATTTGCAGGGGGGCCAACGAGGAGTGTTATTCCCAGATGGGGACCTGGGGCGGGTGAGGAACAGTGGAGGAGGAGGGCTGGGCTGGCTCAGCCTGCAGCTCGGCAAGGGGCAGGCCCCAGGGCTCCCAGGCAAGAGGCTGGGCAGCAATGCACAGCCCATCTCCACAGCCCTCCTCTTCACTTCTGATGTTTTCTTTGATACATTAAAAATAAATGAAGACAGAATGGGAGAAACTGTTTTCAAATTATGCATCTGATAAGGTCTAGTATGTGAAAAAGCTGGCTTGAAACTCAACATTCAAAAAACTAACATCATGGCATCCAATCCTATCACTTCATGGCAAATAAAAAGGGGAAATGTGGAAGCAGTGGCAGACTTTATTTTCTTGGGCTTCAAAATCACTGCAGACGGTGACTGCAGCCATGAAGTTAAAAGACGCTTGCTCCCTGGAAGAAAAGCTATGACAAACCTAGAGAGCATATTACAAAGCAGAGACATCACTTTGCTGACAAAGGTCCATACAGTCAGAGCTATGGTTTTTCCAGTAGTCATGTATAGATGTGAGAGTTGGACCATGAAGAAGGCTGAGTGCTGAAGAATTATGCTTTCCAGCTATAGTGCTGGAGAAGACTCTTGAGAGTCCCTTGGACTGTAAGGAGATCAGATCAGTCAATCCTAAAGGAAGTCAACCCTGAATATTCATTGGAAGGACTGATGCTGAAGCTGAAGCTTCAATAATTTGGCCACCTAATGGGAAGAGCCGACTCATTGGAAAAGACCCTGATTCTGGGAAAGATTGAAGACAGAAGGAAAAGAGGGCGGCAGAGGATGAGATGGTTAGATAGCATCACCGACTCAATGAACAATGAATTCATTTGTTCAATAAATTTGAGCAAACTCAGGGAGATAGTGGAGGACAGAGGAGCCTGGCGGGCTGCAGTCCACGGGGTCACAAAGAGCTGGACATGACTTAGCGACTGAACAACAGCAACAACAATCCATGTTAGATAAAGGATGGTTACAACTCAACAATAAAATGGCAAATAACCCAATTAAAAAAATGGGCAAAGGGGATTTCCCTGGTGGTGCAGTGGATAAGAATCCGCCTGCCAAGACAGGAGACACAGGTTCAATCCCTGGTCCAGGAAGATTTCGCATGCCTCATGGCAACCAAGCCCGTGCAGCACAGCTACTGAGCCTGTGCTCTAAGCCCGCAAGCTGCAGCCACTGAGCCTGTGTGTGGAGAGCCTGTGCTCTGCAACAGGAGACGCCACCTCCATGAGAAGTGTGCACACCACAGCGGAGAGGAGCCCCCACGCGCCGCAGCTAGAGAAAGCCCACACATCAGCTGTGAGGACCCAGGGCAGCCAAATAAATAAATAAGAATTGTTAGCAATGGGCAAAGGATCCAAGCAGGATTTTCTCCAGAGAAGATATATGAACGGCAAATAAGCACATGAAAAGAGGCTCAGCATCACTGATCATTAGGGGAATGCGAATCAAAACCGCAGTGAGGCGAATCAGCCGACCACCACTAGGAGGGCTGAGCCCCGCCACCCAGGGCTCTGGAAGAAGACCTTCCGGCAGCCTGGCTGGGGGTGGGGAGATGGGTGGGGACACAGTTGGCAGGGTTGAAATAGTCCAGTTAGGGAGGTGGGTGGAGAACTCCCACTCCAGCCTGGCCTGCCCTCTAAAAATAGGCTGTAATAAATGGGGCCAAGAGAGCTCCCCTCAGCTGCGGAGCTCTCCACACACGGCTCACAACCCGGATTCTCCAAGGATTCCAGGCGCTTCTCCAGGCCCAGGGCCTCGCCGCCCGCCAGGACAGTCTTGGCGACAGAGTTCCGTCTCGGATTTGGGGAAAGGGCATTGAATTTCCCTGTTAGCGTTTGGACTACAAAGGATGGAGTCCCGGGAAACCAGCCGCTTCTTCATTCTCTTGTTTTCTCTTCCTGCAGAGTGTGCCTTTTGCTTCTGCTGTCAACTGCCTCACAGATGAATAATTCAAGGAATCGTGAGGCGAGTGAGAGAAGTTCCAGCCTGGAGAGGTGGAGAAAGCCAGTTTTTCTGCGGAGTGGAAATGACCAGACTGGGCAAGAAATCTTACACGAGCCGTCTGGGCAAAGTGTTTAGGCTTCTGAGCCTCTGTTTCCTCAAGTGTAAAGGGAGGCTCATCACCCACCTCTCCCCTGGCTAATTAATTCTCCTTGCCCTTTCATTTAATTTAGCAAACACACGTTAGTGCTCACTCCATTCCTGCGCTTTGAGGCGCAGTTGGGGAGACACTGCCCTGTGTATGATGTTATGATAGTCTGGAGAAAGTAGCTTGTCACTCTGCCCGACAAGAGGCTCCAAAGATGAAGGGACATTTAGGCTGGGGCCTTGAGGGGTGAGTAGGAGCCCGCCTACAAGGCAACAAAGGAATGAAAATGTTTCATTTCACTGTATCGTCCTAGGCTTCAGTCCTGATCTACTTGCCTTGGCCCATGTCACACGCCCACCCACAACTTGACCTCACCCCTTCCCTGGACTTGTGACAGTCCCCCCTTCCCCACCTTCCACAGCCTTCCTGCTCTCCAGACCTGTGGCACCTACGCCCCCAAAGGCTGACCACGCAGTCCCTCTCCCACAGACCTCCTCCTGCATCGTCTTGTCTGGCTCCAATCTCCAGCCCTCGTCAGCCTTCCAGCAACACCCTCCATGGTGCTGGCTCACAGCTAGGATTTGGATTTCAGCTTTTGATGCGACGTCCCCCAGAAACTCACCCAGACTTGCCCGCCATCAAAGTCAGAAACTCCCCTTTCACGCTGTCCCATTCCCCTGTCCCTGCTCTCCCATCACAGCCAAGAGCTGTGCTGTCCTTGCCGGGCAGAGCTGGGCCTGCGTCCTTCTCTATAGCATTCCCTGTGCCTACTATGGGCCTGGAACACCGAGGTGCTCAGCTGAATAAGTCAGAGGCAAATTTAGGCCTGGGAGGCAAGTCTTGCCCCCTGTCTGCTGTTTTAAATAAAGTTTTATTGGAACACAGTCACACTCACTCAATTCTGCACTATATATGGATACTTTTGCGTCACAACAAAGTTGAAAGAGACTATTATGGTCGCAGGCCTCAAGCGGCTCTCCATCATTTTCCCGGCGATGGGGCTCAGATGTGGCCATTGCTGCACATAACTGGCCTGGTCTCAGACACCTGTCGCCATGCCAGAGGAATTTTAAGTCCAACCACAAAAAGCTCACTGGGACTTGGGTTGGCCAAGACCAGACCACGACAGTGAGATGAAACCGGCCTTAATGTGAGCACACCCTAGAACCTGAGAGCCAGAAGGGGCCATGGTGACCTGGTGCTGCTACCCACTGCTCAGATGAGGAACCTGAGTCCCCAGGTCAGTGCGGGCTGCAGCCACGAACTGGGCATCTTTTCCTTAGCGCCTCCTTCCCAGTGCTCGGGCAAAGGACGCCCCAGACGGAGGGAACCGTCATGGCTGGAGGTATAAGGAGCACTTAAATGAACAGTAAACGTTGGATGCAGTTGTTATGATGCCAACAGGTGACAAATGGATGAATGGCCCCGTAAGGGCCTGGGAGAGCTCCTCGAGGAGGGCTGCGGACATGAGAACCACATGGTGGGACCCAGGGGCAAGGAAGAGGAAACCCCGCTCCACGGAGCAACTGCGTGATGCCCAGTGGTGCTCGGTGACTGATGAAGTGGACCAAACAGCCAGCAACGATCACTTCCTCCAAGAAGCCCTCCGAGCCTGGGTCTCTGGAGCACTTGCCTCCCCCACCACCCCCCTGGCACAGCAGATGTCGGTTTGTTGCAGAAGTAAAGGAAGATGGGAGTGGTGGCCACAGATAAGAACACGCTCACTGCATCCCTCCCCAGGCTGGCTGCTCCTGGGGGCACACCCTCTCCCTGTCCCTCTGCTGAGTCCAGCCAGGCGATACGGACTGCTTATCCTGAAGTCCTGGAGACAGGGTCCGTGGCAAAAGGCCTATGGCTACCAAGTGCTGCAGCCACTTGAGTCAGGAGTCTGTACAAGTGGGTGGGAAATGGCCATTGGCTGGATTTCTTGCAGATTCAAGGGGCCTGACAATGTCAGGAAGAAAATTAGAAGCAAGAAGTTGAACTGCTTTCACCAGTGACGGCCTCTTCCCTGAGCCCCGTCAGCACCAGAAGGACACTGCTCGCCACCCTCTCCCCGCCAGGTGCCCCGCCAGCCCCAGGACATGATCACCGGCACCCCCACCGCAGCCCGTCATGCTCAGCCCTCTCCTCCTGGCTGGTGGCGCAAGGACGCCAGATCCTCGGGAGTGGGGGGTGTGACCCACAGCATTTGCACCGAGTCCCTCCCCTGGGGACAAGCTCTAGGAAACGCTCCGGTCTGTCCAGGACTGGCCTGAGCCCACTCTGCCTGAGAACAGCCCAGGCCGCCCCCAGATAAAGCACAGCCTCATTCTCCCCATCCTGTCTGCGTGCGTGCGTGCTAAGTCACTTCAGTCGTGTCCAACTCTTTATAACACTCTAGACTGTAGCTCACCAGGCTCCTCTGTCTGTGGGATACTCCAGGCAAGACTATTGGAGTGGGTTGCCATGCCCTCCTCCAGGGGATCTTCCCGACCCAGGGATCGAACCCCCGGCACCTGTGAGTTCTGCATTGCAGGAGGATTTTTATCTGAGCCACTGGGGAAGCCCCTCCATCTGGTCTAATCCCCCTTAAAGTTCACCTCCGCCTGGTTATCTGGCTCAGTTACTTGCTCCCTGGTTTACTGTCCCTCCTCCATCACCAGGGTGTCCCCAGCATCCTGGGGTGGTGGACAGTAGGTGCTCAGGAGATCTGTGATGAGCTGAAGGATCGTGTTGAACTGGGTTCACTCTGGTTCAGGGCCAGCACGAGGCCAATCTGGTCCCATTTGATCTAAGCCAACGCCCCTTTTCACGTGAAACTGATCTTCAGAAAAACTGATTCTCATAACCAGGGTGATTCTCATAACTTAAGGAACCTGTGAGCTAAAGCGTCTCTAAAAAGAGGAACCCCCGGGGGCAAAGCAAACCACCGTCCCTGACGTATGTGGGTTTCTTTCCCAGCAGCTGCGCTTCACTGGGGGCCACCTGCACCAGGAGGGTAGAGGGGGTGGCAAGGCCTTGCCCCGCGTGGCCATCCCTGCTGGCAGCACGGATTCCTATCCGTTGCATCCACTCGGCCACCAAGGGCCAGCCAAGCGAGCCCCAGCGGCCCTCTGCTTTAATGAATAGATGCGTTCATTTGTTACAACAGCAAGCGCTCCGCTGCCTGGTTTGCAAGCGGACGCCAGTAAGTGCTCCTAAAACGACAGCTTCTCTTAAGTGGGTTAAACATTCCCCGCTGCGATCTGCTTTATGTTATTGATTTAACCAACCCCTTCCCTGGTCCTTGGGCTTCCCCTGTGGCTCAGCTGGTAAAGAATCTGCCTGCAATGCGGAAGACCTGAGTTCGATCCCTGGGTTGGGAAGCCTGGAGAAGGGAACGGCTACCCACTGCAGTATCCTGGCCTGGAGAATCCCATGGACTGTATAGTCCGTGGGGTCACAAAGAGCTGGACACGACTGAGCGACTTGCACTTTCACTGGTCCCAGCGGGAGGAAGACTTCATCCAGCTTGACCCAGCTCCACGGACTCGGAGTCAGCAGGCATAGGGCAGGTGCGATGTCTGACTCACTAGTTGAATAAACGGATAACTGGGCACAGGTGCCTTCCTGAATGTGGTCAGTGAGTACCCGCCAGGCATAGGCTGGGCGCCACAGAGGGTCCAAGACATAACAGATGCGGAGTGGTCAGTGAGCGCCCGCCAGGCACAGGCCGGGCGCCGCAGAGGGTCCGAGACACAGCAGACGCGGGCCCTGCCCTCGGGAAGTTGGGTGGCTGGGGGCTGGAAGGAAGCAGCCCACACTGGCTGGTGCCAGCCCAGTTTCCACACACATGTTCACACGATCTCGATACTCGCCCGACAAGGCGGGCTCACATCTCAGTTTCTCACGGAGGCCCCAAAGCCCAGAGAAGGTAAGTAATTTCTGCAAAGACGCACAGCCTGCTAATGACGGCACTGAGCTGAGAACAGGGGCGCTGACGCTCCGCCCGCGACTTGCCTCCACCAGGGAGAGACTCAAGAGTGTGGCCCCAGCAGCAGCTGCAGTCCTGGGGGGAATTCCGAGCGATGCTCAATCTCACCCTGCAGTGATTCTGATGTCTGCAGGAGTCGAGGATCCCTGCGCTGCTCCAGGGAACTAAGGTGGGTGATCAGTGCAATCATGCGATTGACCTGGCACAGGGGCAGGAACAACTGTGGGCAGAGGGACGGCCATCAGGGAGGGCTTCCTGGAGCAGCTGAAGCCTGGACTGGGATCTGCGGCACAAATGGGAACTCACTGCAGGGCACTCCGGGTACAGGAACCGCCTATACAGGGGCGTGAAGTGTGGGGATGGGTGAGCTGTGAGGAATGAGGCTGGAGGACAGGGCAGGGGCTTCATTTTATAGGAGGGTGTTGGAGGGCCGGGGGAGCTGGCAGAAGTGGCCTGGATTTATCCTCAGGTTAGTTTTCCAAGCAACCACACAGCACCTGTGTGCCAATTACTTAATAGTATTCTGTATATCAGCACACATTATATCTGCTCCATCAGTGAAAAGTCATTCGTGCCCAGCATATATTGAATTTTGTCATAAATCACCCCAACCGAACACTGTTACAAAACCCCGCGCAGAGCTTGTTATCAGCAGAAGGCCGGTGCTTGAGGCTTGCTCTTTGTTTAAAACAGAGATTAAAAGTATAGAAAATCCATGTTACAGACGGCAGCTATAAAACAGAAGGATGCTTGCTGTATTCTGATATGGAAGGAGATACAAGATACATCACAAGGAAGGGGTAAACACACACACACACACACAGAGACACACACACAGAGACACACACGCACTCTGACGGACATATCTCTGGGTGATGACTACCTCTGGGGGCTGGGGCGGGGGGCACTCACTGTCTGTCTTGCAGTCTCTTTTATATACTTGTTTCTATAAAATATATTACTTCCTACAAAATAAGGACCTATAGTTAAGCGTTTTTGGAGTGATAAAGAGCCGTGAAAGAGACAGTCAGTGTAATGTGTAATCTGTAATCTAATCGGAGGGGCTGAAACAGCCTGGAGGGGAACAGCTTTCTCCTGGGGCAGGGTACATCTGACAGTTCCACGTCACTGAATGTAGCATCCGTGGCTCACCTGGAATCGTCCCATGCCCACCTGTGGCCTGCATCTCACACTAACAGAAACCCAGGGATCTGAGAATATACTCTGCAGCAAGACATAACACCGAGAGGAGGTCATGGCCCCTCAGGTGGGGGAGGGCTGCCTGGTTGCCAGGGGGACGGGAGGCGGGGTTCCAGGGCCCGCGTCCCCTCCTCGGGATGTGGGTCTCCCTGCATCCTGAACAGAGGGACAGCCCCAGGGAGCGCCTTGGGCACGGAGGCTGAGGGCCTGCCGCCGGATGCCGTGGTCTCTGAGCCAGTTATCGAGTCCCAGTTACTTAGTCCCGGTAAGGAAACCGGGACACGGAGGGCTTTGTGGCTGGTGGCCCCTGAGCTGGTCGGCGCAGAGCCGGGATTCCAGCCCGGGGGTCCACGTGTGAAAAGTCTTGGGCTGCAGAGAGAACCGGAGCCCACGACAGAGCAGTAGAGCTCGAGGCTCAGCCCGGGTCCCCCGGGGGACTCCCAGAGCACAGCCACCCTGAGCATCTCTTAGGAAGCACGACCCACAGACAGCTCTGGCCTCGCTGGTGTTTTCCATAAATGGCTGTAATGTATATGTAAACAACACAGATATCAAGGTTTGGAAACCCCTGGAGTGTCAGAAACGCAATTTGTAATTACAAGCGCACAGCAATTTGTTCCCTTTCAGGCACGTCTGCAGTAATTATCACCCTGGTGAAGGGTGACCACACGGAGCGCAGCGCGGGGACCTCTCCCAGGACTCCTCCTTCCCCTCCCGCGGTGCCCGGTCCCGGGGACTCCCGGGGGGCCTGTCCCGGGGCTCGGCCCTGCTCGTGGGCACCCAAGCACGGACAGTGATGGCCCAAGTGTGAGCGATCCCGCTCTGGAACGCATCCCCTGGTCGGAAGGACACGTCTTCACTGAACGCACATCGGCTCCCCTGTGCTTCCAGCCCATTGCCAGGTGCGGGGACCCTGGGGAAGCACTGCCAGGCCCTGCAGGCCTCCTGGGGGCCCCGGCCTGGCTGGACCAACCGTCCCTGGGCACTCACAGTGTGCCGGTGCCCGCCCGCCCGCCTGCCCGCCTGCGAGGGGGCGTCTCGTCATCCGCACCACACTGGCCGAGGCGGCGGAGTGGAGGTCTGGACACCAGCGCTCTCCTGCAGGCGCTGGTTTCGCCCAGCTGTCCCCTGGTCGGGCTGGGTGGCAAATTTAGATCGGCTTAAAACGTCAGCTCAGGTCACAGCTGATGGATGGTCCCGGAGGGATGAAAGACGGAGAGCCGGCAACTGCGGGCGGGAGCCCCTGAACCGACGGGCCGGGCGCCACTTGGGGTGCTCGGGAGGGCGGAGGGGGGCGTGGCCCCACCCTGGCCTGACCAGTGCCGCCCCGACCCCACCAGTCCCGCGCGGGGCCCCGCGGGGCCAGCCCACCCGCCACGGCCGAAGGGCCCGCGCCCCCTGCCGTCCCCCTGGAGAACTGCAGTCTGCCCTCCAGCCCCAAGCGGACCGGGCAGCCCACCCGCCACCGCCGAGGGGCCCGCGCCCCCTGCCGTCCCGCTGGAGAACTGCAGTCTGGCCCTCCAGCCCCAAGCGGACTGCACAGTGTGGTGCCCACAGGGGCAGCTGTGCCAACCTCTGGACACCCCGTTAAGCTTCCCCTTCAGATCTCCTCCTTTCTGCACCACCGAACACAACCTCCCCCACCGTCACACAGCAGGGGGGCGGCTGGGTCAGGAAGCAGAGCCAGGACTCAAACACAACGTCACTGACATTTCAATCTGAGTCACTGATCTAAGGAGGCTGAAACCCTGGCTCCTCGCTGCTTAAGAAATAAGCACCAGGGACTTGCCTGGTGGCCCGGTGGTTAGGACTCCGTGTTCCCAATGCAGGGGCCGGGTTCAATCCCCTGGTCAGGGAGCTAGACCCCACACGCCACAACGAAGGACCCCACATGCAACAGTGAAGATCGAAGGTCCTGCCCGCCGTGACTAAGACCCAGTGCAGCTACACGGATAAATAAACATCTTTAGCGAGAGCGAGAGAGAGAGATTGGCACCGGACTCTTCCCATGCCCATAAACCCTTGCGGTTTCGGCCTCTGCCCGCCTCGCCCCTCCCACTCACCCACCCCGGGTGGCGCTAGTGGTAAAGAACCCGCCTGCGAATGCAGGAGGCGTGAGAGACGCGGGTTCGATCCCTGGGTCGGGAAGATCCCCTGGAGCGGGGCACGGCAGCCCACCTGAGTATTCTTGCCTGGAGAATCCCATGGGCAGAGGAGCCTGGAGCGGTGTAGTTCATGGGGTTGCAAAGAGTTAGACACAACTGAAGTGATTAGCACACACACCCTCCCACTTGGCTCCAGCCTCACACCCAGTGAGCTGGCTCCTGCCCCTGGGCCTTTGCACACCCCGTCCCCTCTGCCTGGTGCTCTCTTTCAGCTACGTATTCCCGACTCCACCTTCATGACTCAGCTCCAAAAGGATAAAAGTCATGTCTGTGGGTCTCACTGTGTATTTCCAGCCTGGCAGGTACTAGGTGCTGGAGAAAACCTTGTGGATGAGATAGTACGTCTAGTTCACGTGAGTCTGTGTCCTCGAGTCAATGTGCCTTCACAGATAAAGAGGTCCTGCTCAGGGGCCAGGCGCAGACGTGAGGGTCCTTCATACTTGAGCTTCGGGGGCATATTGTTGTGGTTGTTCGTGGCTCGGTTGTGTCTGACTCTTTGTGACCCCGTGGACTGTAGCCTGCCAGGCTCCTCTGTCCATGGGGATTTCCCAGACAAGAACACTGAAGTGGGTTGCCGTTTCCTCCTCCAGAGGATCTTCCCGGACCAGGGATTGAACCCATGTTTCCTGCTTGGCAGTTGGATTCTTTACCACTGCATCGCCGGGTGATAGTAATAGGTGCTCGAGTGGAGGGCTTGGCTGAGGAGCTCTGCCCAGGAGCGGCCGGAGCTGAGACGCGGACCCAGGTCTGCCCTGAGCCAGGGCCGCGTTCCCTCTCAAGATTCTCTGGGCTGGGTCTACTCAAGCTGCTCCCACCGATGCAGGAGGGTGTTTGGAGGTGCCTCTGCCCCGGTTACCAGCAGAGTCCTGGAGGGAGATTCTAGAGAACTGAGCGGAGGAAGCCCGTCTCAGAGGAGAGGAGACACCTCACCAGGTACCTCTCTGCCAGTGAGCTGCCGGGTCTGTGCATGAATTCAGAAACGGCTCCCTCTTGTGGTGGACACAGTGTCTCACCAGCTTGCAGCCTGGCAGCAGTGCTTTGCCAGCTGCTCCTCCACAGGGCACAACCTGAGCCTCTGCACACTGGCAGCGCCTGAAGCTCGGCCCCGCTGGGCGACTGTGACCCCAGGCCCCGCCACCCCCGACATCGGCCCCACTGGGCGACCGTGACCCTAGGCCCCGCCACCCCCGACAGCAGCGGTGGGTCCCGCTCTTCCTTCAAGGGGGCAGGGAGCCCTTTTGACGAGGGCGTGTAGTCACACACGGGGTATGCTGCCACGCGGTGCTGCCCGCTGCCTTTCTTTCTGAGGTTGGGAGAGATAAAGCCCTGCCCACTGCCCTCTGGGAGATTTCCACGGCAGAGATAAGACACCGGCAGGTCCAGGAGTCACAAGGCCCACAGGGAACGCAGCAGTGGGGCTTGGGCTGCCTCCGGAGCCCGGTCAAACTGTAAGAGGCAGAATGGAAACTCTGGCCCACATCATGGGTTTCTGCTCAGCCGGGATGGGTGAGGGGTGGCGTGTTGGGGTTCCTGAGGAGACAGCCCCTCGGTCCTCTCACTGGGGCCACCCCGCGCCCTGGACTTCTGCACGGAGTCAGGAGGCCAGAGGAGGCTCAAGGTCGCCCGGTGGACAGCTGGCCACTGGCGGGGCCTCGGCCAGCTCCCCAGGCTCCACCCGGGCTCCAGACCCAGCACCGCCGGGGTGGGCCGGAGGGGGAGCTGGGCCCCGACCGGGGCCTTCTCAGGGCACAGAGGGACCGTTCTTTGTGGCTCAACAGTCCCCCTGTTTGCCCCGTGCCAGGCTGCAGCCTCCCTCAAGGCCTGCTGACGAGGAGGAACTGGTGCCAGCACCCACAAATACGCGCGGCTTCTGTGGGGAGGCCGTCCCGGGCTCTCTAACCAAGTGGGTGGATTTAAAGGCCCAGAGGGCAGTCACAGGACGGGGCAGAGCCCGGGCCGGTGTTCCCTTTAAAACACGGCGGTGGACAAGCACACACAGGAGCCCCGCTGACCATCACGCCTCCAACGCCCGGGTTTGCTCTGGGGCGCGGCGGGGGCGCATGTCGCCGCATCATACACTCTCAGAAGGCCGAGCGATCAGACCGTGTGCTTGTGTTTCCTAAGCAAACAGGAAACACAGAGGAATAAACGCGTAGATAAAGCCCAGGACGAAAAGAAGGGGACGGAAGCCCAGGACTTCAGAGGACGCAGTGAACTCAGGTACTGACCTTCCCTGTGCGAACGAATGCTAAGTCCGCAGGGCCTGCTGGGAGCAGCCGCGTGTGGAGGCCCTTTCACACACAGCGCACTTCAGAGCGACCTGGAGGGGTGGGGCCTCGTACTGTCACCCCACCCAGGCACCAGCGAGGGACAGCCCAGGTCAGCACTGCCCCCAGGCCAGCGCCCCGCTCCCAGGCACCCAGAGCTGCCAGAGGCCCTGGGGCTGTGTCTTCCAGCAGGCCGTGGGCAGAGTCTTCTCTGGGCTCACGTAGGCAGGCTGCCGAGGTGCTGGGAGCCGCCTCCCAGCCCGGCCCCAGCTGGACCACAGCCCCTCGCCGAGCCTCGGTCTCCTCATCTGTTAAATGGGCGAATCCCCCAACCTTGCGGGACAGGAGTAAAGGTCACCCAAGGGGAGGGTCCTGGCCATTGCCAGGGGAAAGGAACTGGGATCTGGAGGGCGGACTGAGGGGCAGCAGTGACCTCCCCGTCCAGAGGGCAGCCCTCATCACTGCAGAGGATGCAGAGCTCCTCGGGAGCCAGCGGGCAGGTGTGTGTGTGTGTGTGTGTGTGTGTGTGTTTATGGGAGCCAGTGGGCAGGTGTGTGGGTCTGTGTGTGTGTGGGTGGGTCTGTGTGTGGGTCTCTCTGTGTGTGTGTGTCTCTGTGTGTGTGTGGGTCTCTGTGTGTGTGCGTCTGTGTGTGTGTTTATGGGAGCCAGTGGGCAGGTGTGTGTCTCTGTGTGTGTGTGTGTCTGTGTGTGTGTGTGTCTGTGTGTGGGTCTATGTGTGTGTGTGGGTCTGTGTGTGTGTGTGTCTGTGTGTGTGTGTGTGTCTGTGTGTGGGTCTATGTGTGTGTGTGGGTCTGTGTGTGTGTGGGGGTCTGTGTGTGTGTCTCTGTGTATGTGTGTGGGTCTGTGTGTGTGTGTGTCTGTGTGTGTGTGGGTCTGTGTGTGTGTGTGTGTGGGTCTGTGTGTGTGTGTGTGGGTCTGTGTGTGTGTGTGTGTGTGTGCGTCTGTGTGTGTGTGTGTGTTCAGGTGAGCCTGAACAGCGGCCAGAACCCTGGCAGGTCTCTCTGTGGGCTTCCGCCCCCACCTCCTGGCTCTGGGCCCCCCCAGATGGAAAGGTCTGGCGGGGGTAGGGGCGGCGGTGGGGGGACGTTTAGTTCTCCAGGCAGAGGCTCCGGGAGCCGGGCGGGAGAGACACAGCCGGGCCGCCCCACCCGCTCTCACCTCGCTCCAGCGCCGGGGCTGGGGACCTCCTGCCTCCTCAGCACAGCCTCGCTGGCCCCCGGGGGTCTCCTCTGCAGCCCCCAGAGCTGAGCTCCGTCCACTCTCCCCGGGGCCCGTGCAGCGGCCGGTGTGGGTCATAAGCCCTGAGCCCCGGCCTAATCCGCCAGAGCCCGACTCAGCGCCAGCGGACACGTGACGGCCCGCAGACCTGTTCGGCAGGAGCGGGCAGGCAGCGGGGGAGGGCCGTCCTCCCGGCCTGGGGGCTGTCCCTGCCGTGGCTCCAGACCGCAGCCTGCGGTCCTGGCTCCTGCCCGCTGGGAAAGGTATGCATGCAGGAGGAGGGGACGGTTGGAGCAGGGAGGTGAAGGGACTCGTGTCACCAAACTGCTGGGCAGGCTGGGAAACGGGGTGTGCACGCATGTGTGCCTGTGTGTGCACACGTGTGCATGTGTGTGAAATGGAACCCTGATCTCACACCATTTACCAACACCAATTACAGATCTAACGTAAAAGGTGAATTCATGACTGCAGGGTAGGAAAGGATTCTTAAAACACACTCACACAAATGACGTGAAATCACTCAAATTAAGACCTCTGAAAGTGAAACGTTCATTCCAAGACTCCAGGAAGACTGAAAAAATGCAAGACATTTACAACATGTATAACTGACAAAGGACTGGAATCTGGAATACCTAAAGAATCCTCAAAATCCACAACAACAATGGAAAAACCAAGAAGACAGCCCAAGGTAGGCAGGAGGCTTCAACAGTCCCATCAACGAGGAGAACCAAACAGCCGACAAATGTATGAATACGGCTCAGCCCCACCGCAACCAGGAAGATGCAGAGTAGAGCCATTCCACAGCGGCCAGGCGAGCAAAAATGGCCAAGACTGACAACAGGGGTTGCAGGTGGGGTCGGGGGGCGATGGGCGGGGAGGACTACAGGGTCGGTCGGCTCTGGGACGATGCTGAGCAGCTCGTACCACCTGGCCCGGTTCAAGATAAATAGCAGAGAGGAGGCCGAACATGCACTGGGAGGTGGGCATGCTCAAGAACACAGCCCCGAACTGAAGACACAGACGGAAAATTAAGTGTGGCTGGCGGTGCAGTGGAGTACTACCTAGCCGTGACGAGGCCGAGTGACAGCTCCCCGTGACTCTGAGAAGAAGCCAGGCCCGAGCAAACATCTCCGGCCCAAATCCACGTCCGTGCTGCAGGCTGCGTCTCTTCAGTCCCATCCCCTCTTTGCGACCCTGTGGACGGTAGCCCACCAGCTCCTCTGTCTGTGGGATTCTCAAGAAGAATACTGGAGCGGGTGGCGAGCCCTCCTCCAGGGGATCTTCTTGACCCAGGGATTGAACCTGGGTCTCTGACGTCTCCTGTGTTGGCAGGCAGGTTCTTGACCTCTAGCGCCACCTGGGAAGCCATATGCACAGATAGCTCAGAACAGAAACAAGGCCACGTTGTACAGTGGAGAAGGCAATGGCACCCCACTCCAGGACTCTTGCCTGGAAAATCCCATGGATGGAGGAGCCTGGTAGGCCGAGGTCCGTGGGGTTGCAGAGTCGGACACGACTGAACGATTTCACTTTCACTTTTCACTTTCATGCATTGGAGAAGGAAATGGCAACCCACTCCAGTGTTCTTGCCTGGAGAACCCCAGGGACGGGGGAGCCTGGTGGGCTGCCGTCTATGGGGTCACACAGAGTTGGACACGACTGAAGTGACTTAGCAGCAGCAGCACGTTGTACAGAGTTGCTCAGATAGGTGGGAAGACAGTGAGAGCAAGATGGTGTTAGTACAGAACTCAGGGTGGGGCGGTCTCTGAGGGGCCACGGTTGCAGGCAGAGCCCTCAGGAGTCGGGCGGGGGCTTCAGCTGCCCTGCGTCTCTGGGCCGGGGTGCTGCTCCTGGGCCTGTCTTTCCTTCCATCTTTGCGCATGACGGTTTGAGATGGAGATCCTGTGTGGTGTGGGATACAGGGGATAGGCAGGGACCCCCACTGTGACGGCAGCGCCCCAGGCACGACAGACACCCCGACAAGACAGGCAGCCCGGCCACACAGGGCAGCTGAGCTGGAGAGGGTCTAATCTGCTATTTCAAACCAGGGCCAAGGATCAGAGACAGCAAGGAACCTGCCCAAGTTTGCACAGCAAGTGGGAAGCCCGCAGGGCCGGAACTGGAGTCCGTCTCCCAGAGCCCAAGGAAGGGTGAAGGGGGCTTCTGTCCTCTCCCTTCTGGAAGGGCTCTTCCGCAGCGAAGCCCCTTTAACACTGACCAGGGCAGACGCACTCCTCTTAGCCCTTAGCAGCAGCTGAAACGCTCTTCTTGGTTTGATCCCTCATAGGTCGTGGGTCTCCTGACTCTGCAATCAAAGCTCCCAGAAGGCAGGGCGTTTGGTGTGTAGGTGCTCCAGAAATATGTGTTGAATGAGAAAATCAATGGAGCTGGCGTTTTGATGGGGACTTTGAGGCCTTAGAAATACTCAGTAGCTTTTCAATATCCTCAAAGGAGAAAACGGAAGCTAGCCCCGTGACATTGACATACTTTCCAGAATTACTTTCATAGCTGCCTGGGGAGGGGGCCTGCCATCACTCCCACTCTAAAGCGGAGGAGACTGAGGCTCAGAGGGATCTGTGCACAGGCTTCCCTCATGGCTCGGATGGTAAAGTATCTGCCCGCAACGTGGGAGACCCAGGTTCAGTCCCTGGGTCGGGAAGATCCCCTGGAGAAGGGCATGGCAACCCGCTGCTAGTCCTTAGGTCCCTGATGTTGTGCACTCGCTCAGTCGTGTCCGACTCCCACGGACTGCAGCACGCCAGGCCTCCCTGCCCTTCACCAACTCCCGGAGTTTGCTCAGACTCATGTCCATCGTGTCGGTGATGCCATCCAACCATAGCATCCTCTGTCACCCCCTTCTCCTGCCTTCAGTCTTTCCTAGCATCAGGGTCTTTTCCAATAAGTCAGCTCTTCACATCAGGTGGCCAAAGTCCTGGAGCTTCAGCTGTAGCATCTGTCCTTCCAGTGAATATTCAGGACTCATTTCCTTTAGGACTGACTTCACTGGTGGTTCAGATGGTAAAGAATCTGCCTGGAGTGTGGGAGACCTTGGTTCAACCCCTGGGTCAGGAAGATCCCCTGGAGAAGGGAATGGCTACCCACTCTGGTATTCTCGCCTGGAGAATCCCATGGACAGAGGAGCCTGGTGGGCTACAGCCCATGCGGTCGTAAAGAGTTGGACACGACTGAGCGACTAACACTTTCACTTCCACTTAGGCCCCTTGACCAAGTCCAAGACCTGATCCTAGTCCCGAATCTGGAGAAGCAGAATAATGAAGTGTCGCCATAACACCCCGGGGCGACTGTCTTTATTAGAACAGCCTGGCGCTGAGCGCTTTTCCAAATCTACACAACCATCCTGATAGCTTTCACTAAGTCCTTAGATAATTTTCTTTTTTTAAAGTCACTGGCTCTGGGAGTCCTGGAGCTAAAATGGCCCTCCAGGGCGTCTCAGCCAAGACACAGGACTCTTCTGGACCACCTCAGCGTGCAGACCTCCAGCCAGGAGAACTCACTGCTTTTTTTCTTGTTTGGCTCCAACTCAGCTGAGCACAACAAAGATTTGCAGTAGGCCCCGGCTCTGGGGACCAGCAGGTGCCTGGGCCACTGTCCTGCCCTCGGGGGATTCAGTCTGGGGATTCTGTCGTCCAGCAGGATTGCAGTGGCCCAGGCCCAAACTCGTAGCCGGAATGACAGGGTCCCATGGAGATCCTCTCTGTCTCAGTCTGCAGAGCCCGAGGGGATTCTCAGGGTCAGGCCCCCTCTGAGCGCCTCCCCCAGGCCGTCTGAGTGTGCAAACTGCCCAGCTGTCCGGGCGCGAGGGCCTGAGTCACAGAAGGGACTCCAGCCTGCAGTGGGCAAGAGGGGGCGGCATCTCCCGTGCATGCTGCTGGCCTGTTCCGATCTTACGATTCCAGAGCCTTCAGACACGTTAGCAGACGGGTCTGCGGCTTCCCAGATGAAATGGGAACGAGCGAGACCCCGTGACGAGGCTGGAAAGACGTTTGCTGGGTTTGAGCCACGACTGTGCTGGGTCAGAAGGCCACACGCACCCAGCTCTGAAAAGCCACCGAGAACTTGGCTGCCCGAACCCTGCCTTTCTAAGCCGGCGCTTGTGTGGCACTCCACTGCGGAGTCCAGGCGGCAGGGGTGGGGTGGGGTGGTGGGTGTCCTGAGGTCAGGCCCACATCTGGCCCTGCACACTGACCCCTCCCCAGTTCAGGGACGATGGGACCCCAGGGGAGGAGGACACAGATTCCGCCTGAGGTCACATGGATGCCTGGAGGCCAGCAAAGGTTTTTGGGTGGCATCGGTGGGGTGGGCCCGGCAGGCACCAAAACGGGAGGGCCGAAGGCTGCCTCCAGTGGGCAGGCCGTGGGCACTGGAAGATGCTGCCCCTAGATGTGAGTCTGAGTTACACTTTATGGTGGCTATGAACACCGGGTCTGAGCAACGGTAGGAGGTGGGAGCCCCGGCCTCTACAGGGACCTGACCATGTGCTGTTTCTTTCGTATCAGAAACACCTCCTGACAGGGGTAAGCAAGCCCAGTCCCAACCCTCTGTTCATGGTGGACAAGGTGGGTGGGGTGATGAGACATCTGGTCAACCTCCCCTGACCAGTCAGTGTTCCACTGCAGCCTGCACACCCCCGTGACGGGAGCTCCCTGCAAGAACAAAGGATGGCCGTGCTCTTCCAGGGGTGCTTGGGAACTCAGCACCCCGAGTCAGAACGTGGGTCGAAGGACAGCTGAGGACTCGGGGGTCCCAGAGCTGCCTTGGCCTGGGCACCCTGTCTGCACAACGGGGCAGGGGCCTGACTCAGATCATGGGTGTCATTGTGGGGCCGGCAGGAGTGGGGTGGACAGAGAAGTGGCTGGAAGGGCAGGCACCACAGGGAAGGGTGGCGACTCCAGTCACGAGACTCAAGATGACTTAATGCTCGTGAATTGTGCGGAGCCAGAGTCCCTGTCCTCGTCCCTCCACTGCGGGGACCTCCCGGGGGAGACGCCGAGTCCTCTGAGCCTCCCCCAGGCTGCAGCTCCCTGAGGATGGCCGGACTGCTGGAGAGCTGGGTGCCTGGGGGTGCTGTGTGACCTTGGGCAAGTCCCTGCCCCTCTCTGGCCTCAGTTTCCCCAGCTCTAAGCGGAGGCGGGCTCTCACGAGCTCCCTGCAGCACTGATGCTCAGGGGCTGGGCCGTGGCGATGTGGCACCCTGGACACCTCCCAGCGTGTCCTTTCTGGCCTCCGGGGGGTCCCGGGGCCACTTCTCTTCCCTCGTTTCAAACCCCACTGCACACCAGCTCTCTGGTCATTCACGGCTGCAGAGGCTTGGCCGCCGGGCCAGCCCAAGTGACGAGCCAGGCCTAAAGCTGGGGGCAGCGGAGGGTGACCAGAGGTCATCTTGGTCGAGAGCCCGGCTCCCAGGGTTTGCACCCTGTCCGCTGGGGACTGACCGCAGAGCCAGAGCAGGGGCTCCCCAAAGTGTGGAGCAATGGCCCCACCCCCACCCAACGCTCATGCTCAGAGTAGAGCACACAAAGCTGACCAGGCAAGCAGACCGCCCGCCCAGGGGCTGAAGCTCCTGGACAGGCCCAGGGGAGGGGACACCCACTGCCATCTTTCCGCTCTGTTGGCTCCGGGAACAGATCAGCTATGACAGTGGAGAGCTTATCGATTTAAAGTGACAACTGCCTGGCAGACACTTGGCAGGGGGTGTTTCCCCGTGACTGTGGGGACAAGGGGACAGCCTGATCACATCTCTGCCAACCAGCCCTGCCTCCTCACAGGGCCAGCTAGCTGGGCAGAGGAGGGGTTTACCCGCAATCAGAGCCCCTTAGTCCACAAGGGCTCCCCCCTAGGCTGGCAGGTGAGACAGAGTGTCCTGATACCCACAACAGCGCATGGTCACTTCCCAGACACCCTGCTCTCTCCTGCCCCATCTGGGCTGTGGCTGTTCCAGCCCCCAGCAGTCCTTTAATCCGACTCCTTGCCTGCTGGGTGGTCTGACCTGAAGGACCCCCAAGGCTAGGGACCAGCGTCTGGCCCACGTGGTCAGGGGAGGGACTGCCCAAGGTCACAAGAGGGTCAGGGGCAGGGCTGAATGCGGGGCCAGCGCCTCCAGCCCAGCCCTGGAGCGTCCATCTGGTTCCCAACGAATTCCTGAGATGCCTCAACCTCCCCGCCCGCAGGCTCCGGACCCTGGATCCGCGGCCGGGTTTCTCCGCGGAGAGGCGGCGCAGAGAGGAGGGGGGGTGGGGAAGGGAGGCCGTGGAGGGAGCCACATCTCCCCCCTACCCCGCGACCCTGCGGGTCTGGGGTCACGTTTCCCAGCCCAGGCGAGACCCCCAGCGGTGCAGACGCGGGGACGAACGCCCTGAGCCCCCTCCCCAGATCGCGCCTTCCGCGGGGGTTTCGGAGGAGCCATCCGCAGAGCCGGGAGGCTCCGCCGCCTATGGCCCCCCGGGAGCGACACCGCAGAGCCCGGTTCCGAAAGCCCGGCGCCCCCGCCTCATCCCCGCCAGGCCGGCGGCCAGCCCGGGCCCGCTGCGGCCCCACGCCTGCGGCCTCGGTCCTCCCCCCGGGCCCGGCTCCGCACTGCCGCCCCCGGCCCCCGCCCGACTCCCGGGCGCCGCTCGCGCGTTGCTGCAGACTCGGCCCCCGCGGACCCCCGGCCCCCGGCCCCCGGCCCCGCCCGCCGCCGCGCGCGCCCCCCGCCGGCCCGCCTCCTACCTCGCGGGGCCGCCCGCAGCCTCCGAGCGCGCGCCGCCGCGCCGTCCCTGCCGTCCCCGCAGTCCCCGCGGCCGCAGGAGCGCGGGCGGGAGCGCGGAGCCCCAGCCCGAGCGCCGCCGGCCGGCCGGCCTCCGCGCCGTGACCTTGGCGTGCGCGGCCTCAGTTTCCCCGGCAGCGGTTGGGGGGCGGGGGCCGGGTGCCGCCCCGGCCGCCGACGTCACCCGAGCCCGGCCAGTCGAGGCCGCTAGAGTCGGCGGGGCCGGGCCGGGAGCGGGTCTCGCACAGCCCAGGCGCGGCGGGGCGGGGGTGCGGGGGCGCCGGGTGGCCCCGGCCTTTCACTCCGACTCGCCGAGACCCCCCAGATAAGCACCCCGGAGTCGCAGCCGCAGGCCCCTCCCACGGAGGACCGCGGTCCCCGCCGGCCATGCCCAACCCTCTCCCCGCAGCCGCCCAGTTCTCGGGTGAGAAGACCGAGGCCCAGAGGGTCAGCCACGGGCGCAGGGTCGCGCAGAGTGCTGGGGGCGGGGGGTGCTCTGTACCCGGCCGGCAGGTTTGGGGACGAGGGTACGGGCCTACTGGCGGCGCCCCCTACCCCACAGCAAACATGGCCTGGGCACCCACGACTGCTGGGGGCGGGCCTCGGGGGGCGGCCCGGCCTCGGAGACGGACAGGCCGTGGGGACGGAGTGGCGCAGGCGGACTGCAAGGAGCAGGGCGCTCCAGGAGGGCTGTACCCCGGGAACAAGCAGCCCAGAGGGCGCGCTGCCTGGTGTGTAGGGCGGTTCTGAGCGCTCTGACCCCAAGTTCAGGAGGGCTTCCTTTGGTGGGCAGCGGGCAGCCCCGGACCACGTGGGAGCCCGGGCAGCCGGTCGCGCGCCCTGGTGGCCGGAATCGGCGAGACAGGAGGCCGGGCCGGGCTGCTGTGGTCCAGAGGGCAGAAGGCCCGTGAGTGGTTGAGTCAGGAGACAGGCGGCTCGGCTGCCCTGCCACCCCGGGCTGTGTGACCTTGGGCAAGGCACCTCCCTCTCTGGGCTTCTGGGGCAAGGTGGGGGGAGCCTGACTGTGCCCCCTGACAGCTTGTGGCTCTGGATACCGGGGCCAGGTGGGGAGTAGGCCGTGGATGCTGGAAGGAATAGGCAGATCAGAGGTGAGAGGTGGACACTTTGTTCATTTACTTAAGCTGGAAACTATGATCCGGGTTTCACAGCCAAGGGCGGCGCAGAGAAGGTAAGTGTACTGGCCACACTCACACAGCCCGCCAAGTGCAGGGCCTCAGCTAGGTGGGGTGCGGGACCACCTCAGTCTCTTGTCTTGCGCACAGATAAGCACCTGAGCTCTTCCAGGAGTACACAAGGCCCTGGTGATGGCAGAGATGCGCCAGGAACGGCCCAGCTCCTGGGGGGTCCTCCTCACCCCTGATGATCTCCCTGGGGAATGGGCTTCAGGGCATCGCATGAGCCCCCACCCCAAACCCCATGTCTTTGCTGGAAGTTTTGTTTTTAAAAGCTATTTGTATACTTTCAGCAACTTTTTTAAAAAAAAAGAGATCTTGAAGAAAAGATTCTTGTCGTTTTAATCATTAAAAATGCTTTCACAGAGAAGCTATCTCCTTTTGTTGTCAATGCCAGGAATGAGTTACCTGGCTGGCGGGGAGTCGGGGAGGGGCCTGGGAAGAACTAGGGTCTTAGAATCTGTTCAGCGACCACCTTTCTAAGCCTCCTTTGAATGCATCTGCAAAACAGACCCGATGATAAAACCCCTCAGCCTGCCCGCCTTCAAAGGCTGGTCTGAGGATCAACTGTGATAATGTGTCAGAGGTTGTGTAAGATGTGCTGTGTAAATATTTGTATTCCCAGGAGCCATGGCAGAAAATCCGGATCAATCTAGCTATATAAAAATGAGAACTTCTACATGGAATAACACATACCGCAAAGCAAAAAAGGACAAAGGGTTCACTGAAAAAGGATATCTGCAGAACGGATGACAGAAGTTCATTGAGGAGAATGAAATGAAAGTTAATTTCCCTAATACATAAAGAGCTCTTTCAAAGAGATGGGAAAAAGATGACTAACCAATTAGAAAAAAGAGGGCAGAGGATACAAACAAGCAGTTCATGGAAAGACATTCAATTTCACTTGTAATTAAATGCACATTAAAAAAATACAAACTGAAATACAACATGTTTGTCATCGTGTGTTTCTACCAGGCTGGCAAAAAAAAGAAAAAGAACAAGTTTGATGATGCTTTTGCTGTGGCAGGTGGGAGGAGATGAGTGCACCCCGGCACTGGCGGCTGAGGTGCAAGATGGCGCAAGCTTTTTTGCAGGGTGGCCTGGAAAGGCATCCAGCAGGCTGGCATAAAGACACAAGGGCAGTTGCACACAGCACGCTGTCAGAGTGAGCAAACAGAGAGGAGAAACACCTCTGGTGTCCAGCCCTGGCGGACAGGGAGCCGGCATGACGGCACCCACAGGCTGACTTCCCAGGAAGAGCTCCAGGACGCATTTCTGCTGAGAAGTGCAAGGGACAGAAGGCTGCATGCTGCAGTCCCTCTAGTGTACACTGTGAAAGGTTAGACACATATGTGTACTGACGTTTCCTACTTCTCCTTCCTGAAAGGATACCCACACACCCAAACAACCTGTTATTGATGGCAGCCTTTTGGGAGGATGTGTGGAATGGGAGAGGGAGGAGCTTTTCCTTTTCATTTTATATCTTTATCCTGAGGGCTTCCCTGATGGCTCACTGGTAAAAAATCTGCCTGCCAAGGCAGGAGATGCAGGTTTGATCCCTGGGTCAGGAAGATCCTCTGGAGAAGGAAATGGCAACCCACTCTAGTATTCATGCCTGGAAAATCCCATGGACAGAGGAGGCTGCTGGGCTACAGCTGATGGGGTCGCAAAGAGTTGGACATGACTGAGAAACTAAACGATAGCAACAACTGAGGGTTAGTTGACTTTTAAAAAGTCACCAGGGATTATCTGCACATAGGTGCAGGCGCATGGGCTAATTAAATCTTCTTTACATGCCTTTAAAAAATTAAGCAACTGCCTTTAAAGTGAATACAAATCATTGGAATCTTATTACCTACAAGTGCACCAATGAAAGACCCTGATGCTGGGAAAGGTTGAAGGTAGGAGGGAAAGGGGACGACAGAGGGTGACATGGTTGGATGGCCTCACCGATGCGATGGCTGCGAGTCTGAGCAAGCTCCAGGAGTTGGTGATGGGCAGGGATGGACAGGGTGCTGCAGTCCATGGGGTCGCAAAGAGTCGGACACGACTGAGCGACTGAACTGAACTGACTGCACCAGTGAAGGGTTGCTCGACAGACGACTGTCACGATACATCCTGGCGGCAGAAACCTGCGCATCAGTCAAAGCAGATGCCCTTCTGTACGTGACTGACAAGGAACAGTCTCCAAGTGTCAGACTTTTCTGTAAGTGGAAAAAGCAAGGAGCACTACAGGGTGTGACGTGTGGCTGTTTCTCATAAGAAGGGGGTACAGAGTGCATGCTGCCGTGTGGACATGTTATCTCTGGCCAAGATGCTCCAGACACTGGTACACCGGTGTCCTGGGAAAGAGCGTGGGGCATTGGGGGCTGAGCGGGAAAGAAACTGGTTTTTCACTGAAATGTTCCTTTTAAATATCTTTTGTGCTCTCTGCTCGTGTGTGCTGCGTTAGTGGTGACTTTAGTCGTGTCCGACTCTGTGCAACCCTATGGACCATAGCCCGCCAGGCTCCTCTGTCCACAGGATTCTCCAGGCAAGGATACTGGAGTGGGTTGCTTCCCTCTCCTCCAGGGGATCTTTCTGACCCAGGGATCGAGCCTGAGTCTCTTACATCCACCTGCATTGGCAGGCGGGTTCTTTACCACTGGCTCTACCTGGGAAGCCCCTCTGCATGGGCTGCTGCTGCTGCTAAGTTGCTTCAGTCGTGTCTGACTCTGTGCGACTCCATAGACGGCAGCCCACCAGGCTCCCCCGTCCCTGGGATTCTCCAGGCAAGAACACTGGAGTGGGTTGCCATTTCCTTCTTCTGCATGGACTACATGCAACTAAAACAGAATGTTCTAAGAATAATCATTTCTGAGACTGCACAGGGAGTCGAGAGTCTTGCTCTGACCCAGGCTGGGGCTGACTCCCTGGGGACAATCGTCGTCCTCTGAGCCTTGAGGCCCCCTTCATGGAGCAGACAGGAAGCCCAGGGCAAGGCAAGTGCCCAGGCTCCTTGCAGCTCTGATGTCACGTCAGCCCGAGAACCTTCTGGCTGGAAGAGCCAGCCTGACGTGGAATGCTGCCTGGAGGTGGGGCCCCTGGCCGTGGGCTGTGGGAGCGGGGGCTGGGGGTCCGCCGCCTCGGCCCGCAGCCCCTCCAGGTTGGCCGCCGTGCCCTTCCCTGCTCCTTCTCCCACCTGCGGTGCCCTGCCGGAAACTCCGGGTTCACATTTCCTCTCCAGATCAGCCCTGGCGACAGGCCCACGGGTCGGGGTTGGAGATCTGTTCCTAGGGGCATGGACAGAGGACCAGGCACCCGGCCCGTGTGTAGGGTGGAGATGGCGGGGGGCAGGGGGAGGTTGGTGGAGCAATGCTTCCTGCGGGGAGACTGAGCCACTCACCCAATAATCTGTGACCCTGTCACCCACCGAACCATGATGACGCTCTTCGGCTGGACAGTCACGGTTCCGCACTTTCTGGCCTCTATTCATCCTTCTAGCCCTCCCCAAGCCAAATTGGCCAAAATCCCTAATGAATGCTTTTTGCCTGTTAGCTGAAGTCAGAACCCAGCCTTTAGATCCAGCTGCAAAAATGTCACCTCCTCTAAACATCTTGGCTCACACACAGAGCAATTCAAGAACCGTTGGCTATTAACAATACAAATGACCACTGCCACGCTGTCTGCTAAGCATCAGTTAGCGAGTCTGTTTGCTGCCACAGTTCCCGACGGCTCGGATGGCGGTGGGATCTCTGTGTTGCCAGCGTCGACTGGCACAGGGCCTGCGACAGAGCCGTGCCCAGTCAGTGGCTAAGCGCTGGGGACAGTGAGGCGGGTTCGGTGGGGGATGGCTGGAGCTGGGAGGGGCCCTTGATGGCTGCTCTGCTGGGCAGAGGGTGTGCCCCGGAGGACGGGGACCCGGGCGCAGGGCCAGGTGGCGGGCACAGCCTCACACATGGTGCCCACGCTGAGTCAGGCGGGCTCTGAGCTGGACCCTCTGCCCACTGTGCCTACTGCTTGTGTTCTGAGAGGCGTGATGCTCTGTCCATCTTACAAGGGAGGCTGGGGTCTGAATGACTTCCGAAGTGGCTCTTACTTGCTCCTCGCGGCCTCTGTGTGGGCTTGTAGGCTCTCCCAGTTGCACGGCTTTGGACACATCCCTTTCCCTCTACGGGCCTCTACTTTCCTGTCTGAGAAATGGCTCTCTATTAAGGGCTTCTCAAACTTCAGAACCAGTGGAGGGACTTCCCTGGTGGTCCAGTGGCTAAGAGTCCACACGCTACAGCTAGAGATTCCATGTGCGGCAGTGCAGATCGAGGGTCCCCGTCCTGCAACCAAGACCTGGCATGACCAAATAGGTAAATATCTTTCCAAAAAAAAAGAACAGGCGGACACCTAAGAAGGCAGTTTGCAAGGTTCGTCAGAGCACACTTGGAGGAACACCGCACCCAGAGCTGCTGCTGCTGCTGCTGAGTCGCTTCAGTCATGTCTGACTCTGTGCGACCCCATAGACAGCAGCCCAGCAGGCTCCCCCGTCCCTGGGATTCTCCAGGCAAAAACACTGGAGTGGGTTGCCATTTCCTTCTCCAACGCATGAAAGTGAAAAGTGAAAGTGAAGTCACTCAGTCGTGTCCGACTCTTAGCTACCCCACGGACTGCAGCCCACCAGGCTCCTCCATCCATGGGATTTTCCAGGCAAGAGTCCTGGAGTGGGTTGCCATTGCCTTCTCCAATACATGAAAGTGAAAAGTGAAAGTGAAGACATTCAGTTGTGTCCAACCCTTAGCGACCCCATGGACCGCAGCCAGAGCTCCATGATGACAATTCAGCGTGTAAATTCACCACAGGGGCCCTTTGGCCACGAGTCCAAAAACACAGCAGGAAAAGCAGCCGCGGAACCCAGACAGCAGAGCTCAGCGTTCAGAGTCACCCCAGTGGTCTGCATACACTTTTGTTAAATGGGGGAAGGTCCTCATCTTCACGAAGGTAACATTTAGGGGGCTTCCCTGACAGTGGTTGAGAATCCGCCTTCCAAAGCAGGGGACACCGGTTCGATCCCTGGCTGGGGAACTAAGATCCCGCGTGCCACGGAGTGACTTAGAACGTCTGTGCACCCTGGTGAGAGATCCCTCATGACGATACAACGGTCCTGCGTGCTGCAATTAAGACCCGATGCAGCCAAATGAATTTTTACAAATAACATTTAAAACAGTATCGTATTATGGCCAAAGGGTTCTTAAAAAATTTTTCTCCCCACTGCTACTCTCTATGGTCAACGGGTTTTTGACAAGACAATTCATAGGACAGAACAGTTTCTGCATTAGAGAGCACTGAGACAGCCGGTGATCCACCCGGAGGAAGTGCTGCGTGTGGTCCCTCGCTTCCCATTATACACGAACATTACCTCAAAATGATCAAACATCTGAATGTGAGCGTTACAGTTATAAACTCCTAGAAGAAAACAGGGGCGGAAATCTTTCTGACCTTGAATTAGGCAATGATTCTCAGACGTGACCTCAAAGATGTAAGATGTAAAACAAAAACATGATAATTTGGACTTCTCCAAGATTTTTGCGCTTCACTTCAAAAGGCACGACCAATATAAAACAGATAACCAACAAGGACCTACTATAAAGCACAGGAAACGATACTCAATACCTTGTAATGACCTACAATGGAAAAGAATCTGAAAAAGTATATATATATATATGAGTCACTGTGCTGTACATCTGAAACTCACACAACAAAAGACAAGCCACAGACTGGAGGAAAATATCTGCAAACCATTAAAACCAGACAGAGACTTGTATTTAGAGTATAAAAACGTACGGTAATGTCCCCAGCAGTATATTCACAATACTCGAAAAGTGGAAGCAACCCAAATGTTCCTCCGCTGTGGTCAGCAGATAAACTACATGCGGTCTGTCTCTACAAGAGCATGGCTAAGAAGGGGTGACGTCCTGACCCCTGCCACAGCAAGGCTGAAACCTGGACAGGCTAAGCGGAAGATGGCTAAGAAGGGGTGATGTCCTGACCCCTGCTACAGCAAGGCTGGAACCTGGACAGGCTAAGCGGAAGAAGCCAGTCACAAAAGGCCATTTACTGTGTGACGCCATCATATGAAACGCTCAGAAAGGTTAATTTATAGACAGAAGGCTTAGTGATTTTGGGGGACCGGAGCGGGACAAGACAGTGATGGAAAAAAGACACGAGGTTTCTTTTCAAGACGATTTGAAATTATTTAAAATGAAATTGTGCCTACAGTTACACAGCTCTGTAAATATACTAATAATCATTACATTGTACACTTCACACGAGTGAATTTTATGGTGCATAAATTAAACCTTGGCAAAGCTTAAAAAAAAAAAATCCCACGATGACAAAATACAATGCAAGATCAGAGATAGATCAGAGATGCAAGATCGGAGATTGGAAAAAAAGCCTTGCCATCACTTGGATGACTGGTGAAACACGACTGTGAATTGTATTTTTACAAATCTTTTTGGCGGCACTGCGTGCAGTATGTGGGATCTTAGCTACCCAACCAGGGATAGAACACACCGCCCTGCAGTGCAGTCCTAACCACTGAACCACCAGGGAAGTCCCTTTAAAGTGTATTTTAGATCCTAAAACTGTGTCTCATGAATTTGGCTACTGGATCGCAGTTACATAAGAGAATGTCGTTGCTCTTAGGAAACACGAGCTGAAGCCTTATTTAGGAGTAAAGGTCATTGGGCTGCAAGTTGATGACCTCTCAAATAGTTCTGAGAGAAAAAAGTCTTTGCGAAAGAGTGAAATTTGGTGAAATGTTACTTATGATGAAGCTGGGTGAAAGGTGCATGGAAGATTTTTTGTTTTTTTCAATTCTTGCAAGTGTCTTCAGGACTGAAATTGTTTCAAAATAACTCAATGAATCTACACGTAAAAATATTGAGTGGGACTTGAATACCACTGAGAATAAAGCCATGGCCCCCAGAGGAGAAAAGGCACAGACAATGCTGTGAACACGCCTCCCACGGCGGTGTCCGTCTCCTTGCACTCCTGGGGAATCCCCAGAGAGAAGACACAGCCCGAGCCCAGGGGCTGTCAGGGGCATCTGCCCACCCAGTGATATGTGCTTACTGAGAACCTTCTGTGCGCCAGGGGGGGCGGGGGTCTGTAGCAGGGGAAGGGTGTGAATCTTCTCTGTCCCCCACGCCGTCTCTGTCCCCACACAGCAAAGAGGCTCCTGAACGCCGGGGCCCGGGGCCTGGACGGAGCAGCAGACGGGCCGGGCCCCCTCCGAGCAGCAGACTGGGTGGCTTGGGGACCTGCAGGCTGCCTGTGTGCCGGGAGGCAGGGATGGGGGCCAGGACATGAAGGGGGCACCTCGCTCTCCTCCCATCACAAATCCCAAACATGCTGCCGCGTGGAGACCCCATCAGGTGGCCCCCCACCCCTGCTCCCGGGGCGCTGCCCAGGGAGGCCCGTTCCTGGAGGCTCCATCACTTCTCAGGCAGCGGGCGGGGCTGAGCTATTTCAGGAGGTCTTGCACCCCATATACACACCCAGCACCACCGGTGGGCCAAACACTGCGCTTCACACGCTAACACCTTTCAAACTAAAACAGATGCTGCACTGTGAGTAAAACTCACAGACTTCACGCTCCTCTAAGGCGGGTTCTCGAGGCTAGATGTGGGCTTTCAGCCACGGACGCTCACCCTCCTGTGCAGAAGTGGGGCGTATGTGGGCACTGGGGTGATGAAAAGGCACGCTCCCTGTGCTAGAAAAGCTGGGAGGTGCACATGGAGTCCCCCCTGGCTCCCACCCCTCCCCCCTTGCCCCCTCCCTGGCTGCACCTGCTCCTGCGGGGAGGACAGGGCTGGGGGGCGAAGGGGCCCTAGGGCTTGCCCCTCAGCAGTCTCCAGGGGCCATGTTCCCACTCTGGGACTGGGTGCTTCCGGCCCTTCTGCCCCCAACAGATCAGGAGCTTCTTGAGGTGACAGGGATGGCGCTGAGTCCCGAGCGGCCAGCATGGGGCCAGGGTGACCTCGAAGGTGGGGGCTGGGCCAAGGGGACTTCCTAGCCATGAGGCCACTGGGCGCTCGGAACAGGGCTAGCTAGGGGGCTGACTTCTTTAACAATTTCATTTTCACTAGCTGAGACTTGAGTAGCCACCCATGGCCAGCAGCCACTGTGCTGGGCAGTGTGACTTCTAGAGGTTTACGGGAAACACGGAACGGACCCAACGCAGGAGGTGAGCAGGTCAGCTGGGAACCCCTCATCCCCAGCTGGGACGGGGGGTCCCCCGTCCAGTGTGGCCCAGGGATTCACCCCACTGTGGGCACCGAGCTCCCCGCAGGGCGGGCACCGAACCAGGGGCTCTGCAAGCCACAGCAACGTAAGGGGTGTTCCGGGAGAGTTTTACCAGCTAGTTTCTGACTCTATAAACAATGGCTTTAGAACTTGAAGCCGTGACCCCTACCCTTGTAAGCAAGAAACCGGCAAAATCCTAAGGACGCATACTCTGCGACTGCAAGGCATGGCCACAAATCGCCTACATCAGCACACCTGGGCTCCACCTCCGCCCTCTTGGAAGCCAAATACTCCAGCTGCCCACCGGAGGCCACCGACGGGTGGGCAGCAAGGTGCCCCAGCCTAACAACCACAGCCGAGTGCGTGGGGCCACCTGGGACTTTCCAGGGAGCCCAGGGGCCCCAGCGGGCCGGCCTGGGCACGGTCGTCCATGCCACTGGGGCTACAGCCTTTGCGGTGGCCTGTCACACAGCAGTCATGAAACGAAACACGAATCAGCACACTGATCCCTAGGGCGGCTGCCCCGGGCTGTCAGAGCTTGGGGCCCAGCATGGGCCACGGGACGCAGAACCCAGCCCTCAAGCATTCTCTGGAGGGGTGGGGGCCCCACCAGCAGGGTCCGGGGCCCCAGGGAACTGATCTGCCCTTTAAAAAGAGCAGAGGCCTGAGCGGGTGGGAGGGAGGCAGCCTTCGGGAGAGCCCGCGGCCTGCACGGAGCTGGGCTCTGACCTGGCTGGACCCACCCCACTGCAGCCCAGACTCTCCCTGTTGTGCTTCCAGTTCAGGGTTACAAAGCCCACACTGTGGGTGGGCGTCTTTTTCCCCTCTTACAGGGGAGCAGGCAGACTCGGGGCAACCGAGGATGAGACGGTTGGATGGCATCACCAGTTCGACGGACGTGAACTTGGGCAGACTCCAGGAGACAGTGATGGGCACGGAGGCCTGCCATGCTTTAGTCCACGGGGTCCAAAAGGCGGGCACGACTGAGCGGCTGAGCGGCGACGACAGACCCAGGAGCAAAGACGCATGTCCGAGTCGCCCGGCCTGACTGCCGTCCTCCGGATCCAGCTTCTGCAGGCCCTCACCCTGCGGGCAGTGACACCCTGCAGACGCTCCCCGCCTGGCTCGAGGGGCAGGTGGCAGGAGATGGCCACACCATGGGGGGTGCTGACCCAGCGCCCACCGCAGTGAGGACGGCGGCAGGTGGACCCCCAGAAGAGGGCCAGGGCGGTCAGCAAAGGCTCAGCCTCCAGAGACACCGCTGGGCCTCCTCCCATGACGCCCATGGCCGCTTGATCACCCAGATGACAGAGTGTGGGGGCGCCCGCTGGCAGCCACTTGCCACCTGAGAGGGGGCACCAGGGACCTTGGCCTGACCGCTCAGGGCGTGGGCAGAGCCTGCATGCTGCGGGTGCTGGGCCGGCAGGAAGGGAAGCTGTGAGGGGAGGGGACGCCCCACCGCCCAGCGGGAAAGAGACACCCAGGGAAGATCCCATTTCCCAGATAAGGCAACCGAGGCCCAGAGAAGTGCAGGGACTCGCCCAAGGCCTCACATCTTGGCCCGCGGAGAGCGGGGCCACGGGGTCTCAGCTGCTCTCCCCCTGAGCTCAGCAGGCGCAGGAAGGAGTCGTCGCGGCCGCTATTCACTGGCAGCTACAGGTGCCAGGCCTTCAAGCCCTTTTCTCTTGTCCTCTGTGGGAGGCCATCTTAGGCCCACTCTGCAGATAGTAAAACTGAGTCCTGAGGCTTGACGAGGTCACACAGCAAGGCAGCGGCATTGAGGACTGGCACTCAGGCTGCCAGACCTCTCCAGGGGCTGACCGCTGTGCCCACACCACCTCGGTTTCCCCTCTGTGCAAGGAGGCTGTGCGTGGGTTGACCTCTGACTTGCTGTGATGTCACCAGGGAGGCGGGCCTCTCGCCTGGCAAGTCTCAGGGCTGAAAAGGGAAGTGGAGAGCTGCTGTTTCCCCATCTGGCCCGCTCCCCTCCCTGGCCCTGTGCCAGGCAGGTGGTCACCTCCCTTCGACCACTTCCTCCGGAAATTCCCCGGAACTGCCCTTGTGCCCGCAGTGGGAGCATGAATGCAACCTCATGCCTCACATCCTCCTGCTAAGACGCCCGGAGCAGAAAGCAGGAGGGACAGCTACTCACACAGGGCTGCGTGGTTTCCCAAGGGCCAGCCAGGCTGCCAGCGTCTGGACCCCACCACAGCTGCGACCCCCAGGGCCGCCCTCCTCTCCGCCTGTGTGGCCCCGCCTCCTGCCTGCCCCCTGCACCCTGTCCTCCATACAAGGTCCCCAGGCGTCCTCTTCCACCCGAGGTCTCATTACCATGAGGCAGTGTGCCAGATGGTTAAGGGCCTGGGCTTTGGGGTCACGGTGATTCGAGGGCCCTTTGTTCATGGTGTGAACTTGGGCAGGTGGCTGTGAATCCCCGGGCCTTGGTTTTCTCACCTGCAGAATGGGGATCTTAACGGGGCCGACAGGAAGGGGTGACGCAGGTCAAGTTGCCGAGCACAGCGCCTGGGGCGTCTTATCAGATCACAGCGGGGATGCTGGGAGACTGCGCCTGCCCAGCCCAGCTGGGGGCCCCCCGTTTTCTCTGGGATCCCGTCCTCCACTCTTAAGTCCATCTGGTGTCCGTGGACTCCATCCCTAACTTGAGTACTCCGCCCTTTCGCCAAAGCGACTGGCCCAGGCATGAGCCTGTGACCCCAGGCTCCTCTGCGACTTGTTGGAACCATTTCTGCGGGGATCATTAACAGACTACTGGAAACCTGGAACCCGGGGCCCCACGAGCAGAGACTGCCTGAGGGTGAAGCTGTGAAAGAAGGGAGAAAGACACCCGTGTCTCTGACACACGCTTTGAGCTCCTGAATCAAACTGTACCTGAAGCCCCGTCTGTTTTAGAAAGTGAAGGCAAGAAAGCTGCCCTTCTGCTCAAGCCAGCCTGGGTTTTTCGTTTGCTTTCATCACTTGCAACCAAAAGAACACTGGTTACTCCAACCTCCCCGCTCACAGGCAGCACAGCCCTGGGGGCTCTGGCCCCCCGCCTGCCTTTTTGGCCCCGATGCGGCCCTCATCCCGTCCAGACCCCACGCCACCCAACACTGACTGCGGCTCCCCGGACACACCGACAGATCCCGCCCGCCGTCTGGCCTTCTCCACCCGCTTCGCTCTACACGCACTCCGGACCAGGCTCAGACGCTGCTCTGGAACCCTCTCCCTGGAACCCTCTCCTAAATACTCCCCTTTCTGCAGAACAAAGCTTCTTCCCGGGTGCCTCAGATGGTGAAGAATCCCCCTGCAGTGCGGGAGACCTGGGTTCGACCCCTGGTCAGGGAACTAGCAGCCACGCGCAGCAACCAACAGCTCACCGGCTACAGCTGGGGCAGCGCTGGCCTGTCAGCCGCTCAGTCGTGTCCGACTCTGCGACCCCATGGACTGCGGCCCGCCAGGCTCCTCTGTCCATGGAATTCTCCAGGCAAGAACACTGGAGTGGGTAGCCATTCCACCTCTCCAGAGGATCTTCCCGACCCAGGGATCGAACCTGGGGTCTCCCACATTTCAGGTAGATTCTTTACCATCTGAGCTACAGGGAAGATCTCGCAATTAAAGGTCCCGCGTGCCACAAGGAAGATGGAAGACCCTGTGTGCCACAGCTGGGATCTGTCACGGCCAAAGGACTACTAAAAATTAAGAAATAACAATATTATAATCACACTGAGAACAGCCGTTTTACTCCACGTAACCACTGACATTCATGGAGCCACTGCAGCGTCACGACACGTGGACACGCCCACGTACAGTGTGATTTAACCCTCACCTTGGGAAATGCGATCCACAGTTTGCAGAGGAGGAAACTGAGGCTCAGAGAGGCACAGGGGGCTGCCCAGGGAGTCACAGCCACCCACATGGGGGCTGGGCACCGACCCACCACCTCCCTGCCCCTACCCTGGCTTATCTCTGCCAAGTGAACACGCTTTAGGGGCAGCTTGGAACAACAGACCGGTTCCAAATAGGAAAAGGAGTACATCAAGGCTGTACGTTGTCACCCTGCTTATTTAACTTATATGCAGAGTACATCATAAGAAACGCTGGGCTGGAAGAAGCACAAGCTGGAATCAAGATTGCTGGGAGAAATATCAATAACCTCAGATATGCAGATGACACCACCCTTATGGCAGAAAGTGAAGAGGAACTAAAAAGCCTCTTGATGAAAGTGAAAGAGGAGAATGAAAAAGTTGGTTTAAAGGTCAACATTCAGAAAACTAAGATCATGGCATCTGGTCCCATCACTTCATGGGAAATAGATGGGGAAACAGTGGAAACAGTGTCAGACTTTATTTTTGGGAGCTCCAAAATCACTGCAGATGGTGATTGCAGCCATGAAATTAAAAGACGCTTACTCCTTGGAAGGAAAGTTATGACCAACCTAGATAGCATACTCAAAAGCAGAGACATTACTTTGCCAACAAAGGTCCGTCTAGTCAAGGCTATGGTTTTTCCAGTGGTCATGTATGGATGTGAGAGTTGGACTGTGAAGAAGGCTGAGCACCGAAGAATTGATGCTTTTGAACTGCGGTGTTGGAGAAGACTCTTGAGAGTCCCTTGGACTGCAAGGAGATCCAACCAGTCCATCCTAAAGGAGATCAGTCCTGGGTGTTCATTGGAAGGACTGATGCTAAAGCTGAAATTCCAATACTTTGGCCACCTCATGCGAAGAGTTAACTCATTGGAAAAGACTCTGATGCTGAGAGGGATTGGGGGCAGGAGGAGAAGGGGACGACGGAGGATGAGATGGCTGGATGGCATCACTGACTCCGCGGATGTGAGTTTGAGTGAACTCCAGGAGTTGGTGATGGACTGGGAGGCCTGGCGTGCTGCGATTCATGGGGGTCGCAAAGAGCTGGACACGACTGAGCGACTGAACTGAACTGAGAAGGGCTTTAACAATTCGCTTCTGAAGGACTTCCCTGGTAGAACAGTGGATAAGAATCCGCCTGCCAACGCAGGGGACACTGGTCTGACCCCTGTTCCAGGAAGATTCCAGATGTTGCGGAGCAGCTAAGCCCATGAGCCACTGCGACTGAGCCTGCGCTCCGGAGCCCGCGAGCCACACCCACTGAAGCCGGAGCGCCCAGAACCCACGCTCCGCAAGAAGAGAAACCTCGGCACTGAGAAGCCCGCACCCATGCTCCGCAACAAGAGAAACCGCGGCACTGAGAAGCCCGCACCCGCAGCCAAGAGTAGCCCTCGCCGGCTGCAGGTAGAGAAACCAGCGCAAAGCAACAACGACTCAGCCTGGCCAAAAAAAAATCACTTTTAAGATTCAGAGCCAAGCTGGTGTCCTGGCTGCTCGGAGCAGGTGGCCGTCCATAGCCACTGCGGCGTGCGGGCCTCTGGGTTCATGAGTCGCCGCCGTGCCCGGCTCTGACGCAGCCGTTTCACAGGCCCTGGGTTTCACGTTGACTGTTTGCTGCTGGTGTGATGGGAGGCCTGGTGGTCAGCCTGCTGCCGGGAAGCTGTTTCAACACACAAGTGTTTTGAACCTGGTGACTTCCCCATGCGCCGCGGCCGGGGACAGCCCGCAGCCTCTTGCCGGTAGAGCAGAGGCTGCTGATCCTGGCTGACGGGCAAGGTGCACCTTCTGCCTTTGTGGGGAAAGACGGCTGACTTGGAAAAGCCTTGTTCCGATCCAGCAGCCGCTCCTCCTCTGCAAAGAGGGGACAGGGAACCTCCAGGACCGTGGTGTGGCCGGGACGGGGTAACAGAAAGTTATGGGCGCGCAGTAGGTGCTCACTCGGTGCTCTTCTTCTCCCTGTCCTCACGGCCTGGAAGCCGGGCCACCTTTCACCCACTCGTAGGCCCTGGCATCCCGTCCTTCTCACCCTCAGGGAGCTGTCCTGACCTCTGGGCCCTGAGCAGGTGCCCCAGGAGCCGGGCACAGCCCGCTCGCCCTGCTGCGTGCAGGTCCTGAGCTGGCCTGAGCCCCAGGATGAGCCACAGGGCTCCTGCTCTCTCGCGTCTCACTCCCCAGTCCGACTCCAGGCCCTCAAAGTTTAGCTCAGCTGCCGCCTCCTCCAGGAAGCCTTGGGGGAAGCTGTCTGGATATAAACTCTACCGCTGCTCCCTGGGGCTCCCACAGGCCTTGGAGCTCACCCCTGGTCGACTCTGACTGCCGGTGTCCTAACTTCCTCTTTCCTGGCCCCTCTGCCCCAGGGCACTCTCAACAACGTGCCAGAAGCAGCGTGAGGCCACCACCGCCTGGCCCTGCAGCTGGCCCATCACGGGGTCGGACAGCACTCCCCACACATGCCAGGCACCCACGTGGAGAAGGCCAACACAAAGCCAGCAGAGAGGAAAGCAAAGAGAGAGAGGAAAAGTCCAAATCCCATCCATAAACTGAACTCCTGGGTCCAGCCATTCCTGAAGCCATTATCCCAGACTTTTCAGTTCCATGAGTTGGAGAAGCCTCTTTTGAGATAAGCCTGTTTGACCCCAATTTTTCTGTCACCTGCAACGAGAGTGCCTCTACCGGGAAGCCTGGTGAGCTGACCCGAGACACCCATGGGCACATGCCCGAGAAAGCCACAGAGAGGGGCTCACACGGACGTCTGGGCCCTCAGCCTGCTTCTGCTGCCTGGCCACAGCCCAGCGCCCGGCGCAGCCCTCTGGGTGCAGCCCAGGCACTCTGCTCTGCTGGCCTTGGTGTCTCACTGCTGTGCTAGAGGCGGGCGATGTTACACTGCTTTCTGGGTGCTGCTATGCTCATTCATTGAAGGGGGCTGATGACCACTCCTCCACAGACTCTTGGTGAAGGTCAGAGGGCGCCTCAGGGTGGCCTGGCCCACACTCACGGGACTCAGGGAGTGAAGGCAGCCGTGTGGACCCTCCTTCCTGCCTGCACCTGGCCGACGGTCTGCAGATACGCTGCCCAGTGGACCTGGGTCCCAGCCTGGGGGCCACCTGGAGCTCCAGACACAGCGTGCCCACGCCTGGCCGGTCTTCCTGCTGTGACTGTGGCCTTGTTTCTGAGCAGGGGTCTGAAGGCCCACATGCTCCAGCTCTCTGATGCTGGGGTTCTACGTAGCCCTGGCTCTTTCCAAACAGAAGGGGTTCCAAACACAATGAGGCTGGCAGGTATCCAGGGGACAGTGTCGGGTGGGGGCCTGGCAGCTCCATGGTCTCTGTGTCCCGCCCAGGCCACGCTCCAGGGGAAACTGAAGTGAAGTGAAAGTTGCTCAGTTGTGTCTGACTCTTTGCCACCCCATGGACTATACAGTCCATGGAATTCTCCAGGCCAGAATATTGGAGTGGGTAGCCTTGTCCCCTTCTCCAGGGGATCTTCCTAATCCAGGGATCAAACCCAGGTCTCCCACATTGCTGGAGTATTCTTTACCAGCTGAGCCACCAGGGAAGCCCAAGAATACTGGAGGGGGTAGCCTATCCCTTTACAGCAGATCTTCCCGACCCAGGAATCGAACGGGGTCTCCTGCATTGCAGGCGGATTCTTTGCCAACTGAGCTATCGGGGAAGCCCTTAGGGGAAAGTGTCACTTGCAAATGAGTGTCCAGGCCCCCGGGAAAAACTCCCCAAGGGTTCGGACTCTTCAGGGTGTGCACGGAAGGTACCCCCACCGACCTGAACTTTTCTGGTGACTGCGAAGCAGAGAAAGCGGAGTGGACCAGGCCCGCGTGGGCGGGGTGCAGAGCCAGGGCTGACAGACCCAGGCGTCTACACAGCGGTGACCCGCTGCCTCAGAGGGTCAGCAGGAAGGAGGGCTGAGCCTGAGGCCCTGTTTTAGCAGAACTGGGCTGAGGAGGTCACGTGACAGAGGGGACTCGGTCTGGGGACTTTGGGAACTTTCAGGAGAGGGAACGGCGGGACGTCCCGCATGGCTCCCCACAGCCTGCGCCGCGCAGCTCAGGGCCCCGGGCCCCCACGGGCCTGCTCCGCTGTGGCCCTCTGCCTGCCGCCTGCTCTTCCAATCGCCCTCAGTCTACCTACTTCGTGATGCTTCAGCTCCACTCGTCCCTGAGCTCTGACACCCGTGAGGTCGTGAATCGGGCCTGCCGGTGGCTTTGTGTCAAATGGGCCCCATGCATCTCTGAAACTAAGCCACATGAGCCTCAGTGGCCGCCCCCCTCCCCTGCCATTCACCCCCTCCTGTGCCTTTTAATCCGGTTTGTTCGACCCTTTCTGACGCCCAGAGACGACACAGTGCTTGGCTCACAGTAGGCGCTCAATAAGTGTTTGTGGAATGCTTGGGTTTAGGGACGCGCAAGGTGCTGAGAGAGTGTGGAGCTGCGGGGGCCTCAGCTCACGACTCTGGGGCCTGCGGGGCAGGCGAGGATGGGCGGTTCGGAAGGGGAAGCAGCTTGTCCGAGGCTTCCCGAGAGCTAACCACAGCGCCTGCCCAGGGTCCTCCCCAAGAGCCAACCATAGTGCCCAGCCAGGCCCTGCTGTCCCGGCCCGGATCACCCCCTCCTGCCTGCCCTCGGGACGTTGATCTTCTGCCAGCCGGGGTCCATCTGCCTGGCCAGGCCCCCCCACTGTACCTTGGCACCCGGCAAAGGCAGGTCGTGCCTGACAAGCTGCGGCTGGAGCCCTGGGCCCTGAGCAGCCTGACCACCAGGATCCTGCCGCAGCCCCTGGCCCAGGGGGTCAGTGGGCAGCCCTGTGGCTGCGTCAGGGGGAGCCTTTGTCCGCCCTGGCTCAGAGGGCAGCCCTGGATGGAGCTCACCCCTCAGCCGTGCGTCCCCCACCCCAGTGTGGGCTCCAGGGGGCCTGTGGGGTGGAGACCCCCTTCTTAGGACTGGAGTCCAACCGCCTGCAAAGGAAGAAGCGGACCCAGTGATGGGGTCATCACGGGAGCACTGACCCCTGCCCCCTGCAGACGGCGGTGCCACGCACTGGGGGCTGGGGTTCGCTCTGGGTCCAAACCCCAGGTCCACCTCACACACCGGCCTGGGATGCTGCACACACATTCTCAGGTCACCAGGGGGGACGGCTGCACGGGGCGGGGAATCTCCCTGAAGGCAGGTGGCCAGTCCCACCTCACCCGGGGATTTCCTGAGGGACCGCACCCGTGCCTCGCCGAGTTGCTGTTCCGCGCGCACAGAGCGGCCCCCCCAACTGGGACTGTCCCCAGTCCCTCCAGCCTCACGGCTCCACGCTGGACCAGTTCAGAAAGCAGCCACGGTTGTCGGTGGGGCGGGCGGGGCTTCCCCGGGGCAGAGCCCACTCAGGACAAACTGGACCCCAGTGGACTTATGGGTGGACAGGAAACCCAGGTCCCGGAGCCTGGGGACGTCCTCTGCCCCCTTGCCGCAGCCTACGAGTGCCCCGAGCGTGTGTTCCCCAGGGGATGGGGGCTCCACCCACCACACACGGGGCCTCTGGGGTCTCAGTTGACTGGGCTGTGAAATGGGCACGGCCCAGAGTCTCTCTCTCTCTCTTAGGGGGGGTCGTGGGGCCCCAGGCAGAGAACCCTGGCCTGGGTGAGCTGAGGGGCTCTGGCCATCGCCCCTCTCCAGGCCATGGGGAGGTCTCAACGCTGGGGAAGCCAGCGAACTTCCCTCCTGCAGCTGTGACCGCCCTTCCGGGCCGCTGTGGGAAGCACCAGGGCCACCGACCATGCCACCCTGTCCAGGTGTGGGGAAGCGGGGGCAGAAAACAGTCCCAGGAAGCAGCCCAAAACCCTGGTGGGGGGCGCGAGAGGCCCTCCTCCCGGCCGCTGCCCCAGGACGGCCGGCGCCCCCGCGGGTCCCCTGGGCGCCGGAGCCCCTGTCCCTGCCGCCTGGGGCGGGCGGGGGTGTACTCACAGTCCCTGGGGAGAGGGCGGGGGTCTTCCTGTGCCCTGCCTGCGTCCGTGGCCCCGGGGCCCAGCTGCAGGCCGCCTGCCTCCGTCTGAAGTCCCACTTCCTCCTGGCTCAGCCCGCATCCAGGAAACCACGCCCCGGGCACCCTCGGCCCCGGCGCCCTCAGCCCGGCCGGACACTGCCCTGGGGGTGCTCCGTCCAGGTCTGGGCCCTGCAGGTGGCCGGAGACCAGACAGGCCCCAGGGACTCCGCTCAATGAATAATACAGCTTCCTGCTGGCCGGGCTCTCGCGGCCGATCGCGTTTCAGGGGCCACTCAGCTTCCTCGAGGCTGCTTTGTTCAGAAGCACAGGGGCCCGGCTGGGTCTCCAGCCACTCGGCACTGACCCTCTCGCTGCGGGCCAGCCTGGGCAGGCAGGACAAAGGCAGACGACAGGTGGCCTGGCGGACTCTGCCCTGCTTAGTCTCAAAGCTGCTCTGGCCCACAGGGGACCAGGGGCGGTCAGCTGGCCTCCTTGTGGTCGGGTGGGCCCCCCGAGGCCTCCTCGCACTCAGCTCCCGGTCCCCCACCTGCAGAGCCTCTGGCCACCCCCGGTCACTGCCCGGCCCATCCCCCACTCCTGGAGGCCATGCCCAGATCCCCTCCTCCAGGAGGTCGTCCCCCGTGGGGCAGTCTGTCCCCTGGGACAGCCCCCTGGCCATCTCTGACTGCTCTCGCCAGTCCCCCCAGCCCACACCGTGCCACCCACCCCCCCCAATCTCGTTTCCTCGCAGCAGCCTGCTTGTTTTGACACAGAAAGCACAGTTGCAGCTTTATCCTGCTTCGTGCCCTGCCTTGTCTCAGCCGACTCTGAAGTCCTCGACCTGACCCGGGGCCCTGCAGATGGCACATCCATCCCCAACTCCGTCCCCTCCCCCCCTGCTCCCGCTCAGGGTGTTGGCACTTGCTGAGTTAGCTCCTTCCTGCCACTCTCAGCTCTAGGCCACCCCCTAACCCAGGTGTTTCTTTTCTCTGTCTTGTTTTAAAAACAGTTTCGCTGAGATAGAACTCACGTTCTGTAACATTCGCCCATTTAAAGTGTGCTGTTCACAGGCCTTCCCTGGGGGGCCCCAGGGCTAGGCTCAGCGCCTCGAGGCTTCAATCCCTGGCCAGAGAACTAGGAGGGCACATGCCTCGCGGTGCAGCCAAAATAAAAATTCAAAAAATAAAGCGAGCAAGTCAATGCTTTCAGTGTATTTTAGAGTTGTGCAAACATCACGACCATCTGAGGCTGGAATGTTTTCATCATCCCAGAAAGAAACACCCGTTAGGCAGCCCCTCTGCGTCCCACCCCAGCCTGGACAAGCGCCCGTGTATTCTTGGATCAGCGGACTCGCCTCCTGTGGATGTTCGTGTAAGTGGACCCAGACGCTTGTGGCCTCGCGCGACCGGCCCCTGTCCCCCGTCTGCGATTCTCAAGGTTCGTCCGTGTCACAGCGTGTACCAGCATGTCCTCCCTTTTTACGGCTGACGTTCCGCTGCAGGGACGGGCCTGCTCTTCAGCTGAAGGGCACCTGGGGAGGCCTCTCTGGACCACCAGGTCACGTGGCCCCTTCTGCCCGGCTGCTCCATCACTCCCCCGAGTCTCACCCTCTTCCCCGAGTCCCTGTCTGAAGACGTCTTCATCTGTTTATTTATTGTTCAGCTCCAGCCCCGTGAGACCCGGCCATCTGAGTCCTCACTGCTGGGGGCCCAGCGCACAGTAGGTGTTCCGGCTTTCTGCACCTGCTGGGGAGGCCTGTGCCCCCCTCTGCCACCTCCCCACTAGGCTCCCTGAGGGTGAGAGCTGCCCCACCAAGAAGGGCCCCCAGTGACCCCACAGGAAACTAACAACGGGAGATCCTCAGGGCCCTGGCGCCTCCTCTGCCCTCGGCGGTGGTTGGGGGGGCAGACAGTGCCCCTCCCAGGGTAGACGCCAGGCACTGAGTAGGTCTTCCAGTCCTGCACAGAGACTCCGTGGGGGAAACGGGAAGGGGAGGGAAGACGGCGGGGCTGAGGCTCAGGGGCTCTGAAGCCTGAGGGTCTGCGTGAGCTCGGAGGGGCAGCTCAGATCTCCCGCCCCGGCTGCCCAGAGAAGGGGGGTCAGGAGGGGCTGGTGTGTAGGCTGTGAGCCCCCGCCCGTGAGGTGTCCACACAGGCCCCGCGCAGGGGCCTTGGACAGCTCACTGTCGGGGACGCTCCCTGGACGCCCCCGGGGCCCGGCTGCCAGCTGCGCCCCAGCACTCCATCCCAGATGCCGGGGGCAGGGTCTGCTCAGCCAGGCTCCTCACCGCCCCATCCTCAGCCTGCGCCCCAAAGGGGCTGCCCTGTTTTTCCGCCCCCCAACCAGCAGCTCCAAACCCCCCACCTCCACAGCACCTCAAATGCCCCACCGGCTCCCCCAGGGCAGAAACCGATCTCTCGCTCCCCAAGTAATGCCAGATGCACAAGTGATTTTCCTGCCTGACCTGTGACACACACACACGCGCGCGCGCGCACACACACCCACACATACACACCCCTACCCCGCCTGCAGGCCCACAGGCTCCGACCCATTTAATCTCAGAACAACCATAAGTCACTTACGCGATAGAACGGGCTGAGCTGCTTCCAGACTCTGCGGTGGCGGGGGTGGGGGTGCCCCGAGTTACGAGCCTGGACTTCCCACACCGTGTCACCGGCCTCTGGTGCTGACGGGGACCCCCTCAGGATCGCCCCAAGAAGCCTGCCCTGCTGGAACCACCCCCCATCTAACAGGCGAGGAAATGGGCCAGAGACGCTCAGCAGCTGGCCGGCGGCTACGCATCTGACGCCCACCACCGCGGGCCGGGGGGGCTCTGCATCCCGCTCCCCGGAGTTATGTCTGTCTCGCCCCGAGCCTGGGGGCCCCGCTCAGCGACCTCAGCCCGAGGCTCCGGGACCCTGCCTGCGGCCCCCGAAGCGCTGGCGGGGGGCCAGGCCTGGCTGGGCAGCCTGCTCCCCACACACCTCGCGCTTCTCCAGATGTGAGCTGCCCAGCCAGGGCGACAGGCGCACGAGGCGCGGAATCTGAAGACGCAAGTGGGAAAGTATGCGCGTCCATCGCAGCACCGCAGTCTGTCCCTGTGGCCGCCGCCCACCCCGCCCGCCTGCTGATTCAGCTCTTCCCCCGCAGCCCGGGGGCTGGGATCCCCCCACCCCAGTGCGGGATGGCCCCCTCTGTCCGTCTGTCTATCTCGGGGAATGGTCTTGGCTCTCTTGGGGGCTCCCCAAACAAGTGGGGTGTGGGCCCAGAGACCAGAGCGCGTCTGCTGGAGCCTGAAGCCCCCCGTTGCCCCCCAGCCTCCAGGCCTATCCTCTCAAGTAACCACACAGCACCCTGTACGTACAGGCACTCAGTGGGGCTTTGGAGCAAACCCAGTGCCAACTGTGGTGCCCACACCCCGCTAGAGCTGGTCCTCTGTCACTGCCGGCCATCGCCACTATACGGCCAGCAGTGCCCACAAACACCAGGGGCACTGACCGAGCCCCCCAAGCCCCGGGTGGCTGTGCAATGACCCCCACCTGGAAGACGAGGGACTGAGGAGGGGCCGCTCCTCTCCAGGGGTGAGGCCCTGGCAGGCAGTACCCACCGCAAGGCCTGGGCCCACCGCATCCTGTAAACAAGCCCTGAGTTTTCCCAAGTGCCAGTCCCCGGAAACCACGGGAGAGAACAGGACATAGGAAAACCCCGCTGTGGCCACAGGGAAGGGCGCGCAGGGACTCGCCCTCTGCCCGGCCCGGCCTCCAAGGTGCCCGCCCGGGGAGGTCTGTCCCAGGGGCTGAGGAGGCACAGGCAGCTGCTGACTCATACTGGGGGGAGCTTTCCTCGCTCTGCTCCCACAGCCAGCCGGCCTCCCCACCCAAGAGAAGTCTCAGCCCTCACTGTCTGCCCTCAGCCTGGCCCTGCAATGGCTCTCACCCTCCCGTCCACTCAGGGTGAAGCCCAGGGCTCCCACACACTCTCCCCTAGCAGCAGAGACAACCAAGGTCCTTGACACGCTGGCTTCTCACGATGAGAGAGACCGGGGAGGCTGGCTTTCCCTTTTCCCCTTGGCTGCTGGGAAGCTCAACCATTTTCATCTCCACAAAAGGACCCCAGGATCCTGCACATCTCTCTCCTGCTCTGCTTTTTTTTCCCCTGCCAAATCATGATATCCTAAACTGTGATTTTCTTGATCCTGACATTTTATTGTTTATTTTATTGCAGGCATTTCATCTAAGTGGTCACGAGTATTTGGGGAAGGAAAGAAGGCAGGAAGAGAGGGAGGAAGCAAGGGAGAGTTTATATTGTTTACATGCCAGGTAATGAGGGTGGGAAGAAAGACGGAGGATCTTCCCACCCCTTATTCTTCCTAAAACCTCCCCTTACAGTAAAAAATATGCCCCAAGGTGTTATCCAAATAGGTGGGGTCTCAAAGTCTTGCCCAACCCCTATAGCCAAGGAGCCCAGCCTTGTCTGAGGTCACACGAGCTCCCTGGCTGCTCCAGCTCTGAGCCCCTTCAGCAGCTGTGGAGGCTGGAACCAAGCCCCGGGGGCGGGGTGGGGCCAGGACAGGCTGGGGAGGGGGGCGCCCACGCCCAGGGCCAGCTCTGCTGCACCGCAGTCTCCACCCCCATCACACCTGGTTCCGGGCACCCCGCAGCTGGCGGAGGGGGGAGTCAGCTTACCCCGTGCTGGCTGGGAGCCAAGCCCCGCCACTGCTCCCTCCCTCAGCCCTCCCGCTAAGCCTCTAGGATCTGCAGGTGGAAACCTTTGGCTGGAGAGGTGAGGCCTCGTCACCCACCAAGGCCAGTGAAACGGGGGCCTGGGGCCCGAGTGCAGGCTCAGCGCGGGGGCCCGCACGTGGCCCACGGGGGCAAACAGTCCTCCGCTGAGTGCTGAGCGCATCTCACCCGGGGAGACAGTCAAGGGGGCTGGGGACAGGGCCCGGGTCCCCCACTGCGCCCAGCGTGCTGTGGCAAGTGCCCGCCGGGGAGGCTGCCAGCCACACCGAGCCTGCCTGGCATCCTGCAGGGCACCCGGGCACCCCAGAGCCCCAGAGGAGGGCGCCGGGGGACCCGTCCTGCCTCCAGCCCTCGGGCTGGGCTGCCCTGGACCTCCCGGAGCCAACAGAAGCGGGCCAGCCGGTGCCCACTCGCCCCCGCCCGCCGACCACGGCCGGGCTCAGCTGCGTCCACTTGCCCGTCCCTCGGTACCTGAGGGTCCTCACGGAGATGCAGTATTTCCACATGAGGCCCCACATGCCGCCGCCGCCCTTCATGCCTGGCGAGTGGGGAGCGGGCAGCTGGGGCCCACGGCGCTGCCCTCCGGCCCCGGGCGGCTCCGGCCGGGGGGCTGGCTCTCAGGTCACTTTCTTCTCCATGGTGGGAGGGAGACAGAAAAGGCCCGGAGCGCGGGGAGGGGGCGGCCGTCTCGGACCCCCGCAGGTCCCAGCCTTCCGCCTTGCGCGGCTCCAGCCCCTCCCGGCCGAACGGGGCTCGCACACCCGACCCCGCGGCTCCGCCGGCACAACCTCGCTCTCCTCGCCTCCCGCCAGGAGCCGGCGGTGGCCCTGGGCCAGGGGAGCAGTGAGTCACTGGGCGGGCCGGGTGAGGGGCGTCCACCCAGGGCCCCGGGCTGGCCCTCGGTCCAGAGGCCGGCCTGGGACGGGGAGGGAGGCGGGCGGGAGGCGAGGGCGGTTCGCATCCTTCGTCAGCTCCCCAGAGGCCTCAACCCAACACCCGCCCGCCGCGGCCCTGCCCACCGCGGCCAGGATGAGGGGGCTGTCTGCCCCGGCTCCCAGAGGAAGCCTGGGTGGATGGGGAACAAAGACGCGGCTGGCCCGGGCGCGCAGCCGCCCACCCCGGGGGTCTCCGTCTGGCCGGGAGACGGGGTTGCCAGCCCCGGCCAGCCCACCCCTCGCCGTGAGATGACCCGGGGGTGCCTGGCCCCTCCTTGGCCTCAGTCCCCCAGCCAGCCCACCCCAGCCTCACGGAGCCCTGAGCACGGGTCCAGGACTCACTCACTCATTCTCCCTTCTGCCTGACGGAGGCGATTTTATCACCAGCTCTCCTGGCCCCCGTGGGCCGGAGAAGGGACGCAGGGCGGGCTCCCCTCAGCCGCTGTGGGGTCTGGTCGGGTCCCAGCTGTTTCTGGAAGGGACCCTGCTGGATCGAGTGCCCCGCCCTCGCCCCCTGCCAGCTGCTCCCAGGTCCAGCCCACAGCGGTCAGTGGGGGCTTCCCAGGCGAAGCCGTGACTCACGGCTTCTTCCCACCCACGGCCCCCAGGGAGCCCCCAAGAGCAGGTGGGACCAGATCCCACACACAGCTGCTGCCCAGCGGCCGCCGGGGCTCCCATCTCCTCCTCAAGGGGCCCGAGGCTCAGGGAGGGCCTCACCTGCCCACAGAAGGTCAGGAAGGCTGGGGCCAGACCTGCCAGGGTCTCCGGGTCAAAGCCTTGTTCTGGGCCTGGACCCCGCCTGCCCTGGCCCTGGCCTGTGCAGGATGGGGAATTTTGCTGCGGATTCCAGCCCGATTCCCACAGTGGGGACAGCAGCTGCATGCTCGTCTGGCCCCTACACAGGCAAAGAACTTTCTCTCCGAAAGGAAGCTGGGCTTCAACAGAGGCCACGGCCTCCTGCGGGCCTCAGAATCCAAATTCTCTCTCCTTGTTATCAGACACCACCACAGCAGGCCCCGACCTGCCCCAGGAGTCTTCCACGGCACTCTGAGGAAGTGGCGGCCCATTCTCTGCTTGAATGCCCTTGGATGCCCCCAGCGACAGGAACCTCACTACCTCTCAAAGTTGGGCATTCCAGCGCCCTAAGGAAACTCTCCCTTGGGGCGAGCCCCCCTGCTGCTCCCCACAGCAAGCAAGCTCTCCATTCAGGGGCTTATCTGGTCCATCCTACGGGTGGGAGTTTTCTCAACACCTGCTGTGGGCACGGCAGAGCCTGTTTACACATCTCGACCCACCCTTGTGCTCACAGATCCACCCATGAACCATCCACAGACCCATCCATCCATCCACACGGCCACACACCTCCCCCCACCTCTGTGCCAACCATCCATCCATCCATCACTGATCCCCTCAGTCACTACCGCCTCAGTTACCACCCCACCCCCGGCCTGGGCGTCCTGTGTCCCCGCAGGGTCAAGAGCTGTGAGAGGCGGCAGCAACGAGCTCCCCTCATCCTGAACCCTCCGCCCACCCTCCCGGTCAGCCCCTCGCTTCTCACTAGGTCCCCGGGTCTCCATGCTCGATGTGTCGCATCCTTGGCAACTTGGAGCCTCGTCTAGTCCTGCCCCACACCACTTGGGTGGCCCAGCAGGTCTGGGTCCCTGCGGCTCCTGGTCCCACGGTCCCAGGCTCTGGGTTCTTATGTCTCCTGGGTTCCCATGTCCCCCAGGTCCTGCTGCCCCAGCTCTGGTGCAGACCTCCAGACCACCAGCTGGAGGAGCATCTGTCTCGCGCCCCTCACACATGCGCCCTGTGCCAAGGACCCGTGGGGGGCCTTCCCCAGCTCCTCTCGTCCTGGAGGACACGCTGTCCCGAGGCGGGGCTTCCCTCCCTTGGCCTTACCGAGAGGAAACTGAGGCCAGGCTTTCTCAGCGCCCAGGGCATCACGTGCTTGGAGGTCTGCTCCTTGGCAAGGATGGGCTGGAGTGGCTGTCTGAGGGTGTGGGGAGCCCCTGGGGTGACCGCACCCGGTGGGCCAAGCCAGGAGCTGTCTCCCATGAGCCTCTTGATGACCTGCCTTTTGAAGCCCCGCAGCCCCAGTCCATGGCCACCACGGGGATCCAGCCTTGCACTCACCTGACCCTGGCCTTGGGCTGGCGGGGGTAGAGGCTGTCACACAGCAGAGTGCCCGGGGGGGCGCCTGGGGGTGCGGGGGCCGCCCCACCATCCCCACACTGCCCCATCCTGTCCTCTCTCACGCCGCCCCCATCCCCAAGGGGCGGGTGTCACTGCCCCCATTTTATGGATGAGGAAACTGAGGCTCCAAGTGCCCTGAGGTCTCCTGAATGTTTTCGGTGGCTTGTGCTCGAGTACAGGGGCCAGAGGCCTGGTCCATCCCTGACTCCCCTGTCCCCACACTCATCGTCTCTGAGTCTGTTTGCTCCTCTGCAAAACGGATCAGGCCTCCCTCCCCTCTGCGCTCTGATGGGGGATGAGCTGTGTGACCTGGGCGCGGGACTCAGGCTCTCAGGGCCATCTCCTCTAGGACGGGGCGCGCGTGTCTTATCGAGAGCCCCTGGCACGCTGGGCAGTGTGGGTGCCCAGTGACTGCTGTCCCCCTCCCACCCCGTGGACCCGGGGCTGTGGGAGGTGAGGGAAGGGCATGGAAGCCTTCACGCCCTCCGTGGTCTCTCTCACCAGTGGCCTGGCCAAAGCCAGGCTCTGCGGAGAGCTGGCCGGCCGACCGCCCTCAGTCTGTGACTCAGCCCGCCCCCTGGGGGTGAGGTCACTGCCGCCCTGGTGGAGGGAAGGATGCATCTGTTCCTGGGAGATGCCGACGCCACAGGGAACTGGGCCTGCGGGGGTGTGTGCCCGCTTGTGGGAGGCAGCAGCTGGGTGGGGAGGGCAGTGTGCGAAGAGCAGGTCAGGAACAGGATGGGTGAGGGGCCCTACCTCTGGGGCCCGAGGGAGGGTCTAGGAACCCCAGGCCAGCCTCAGGCCCAGTGGGCTTTGACCCCTCTACGGGCCTGGTGAGGAGCGCCTGTGCTCCTCAGGCTCCGAACACCCCAACTCCCACCCCTGTCTCATTCAGCAAACGGGTGCCCCACCTGCTCCCTGGCGGTGAGCTGGGGTGATCAGCCCCCCGCCCCGGCCGGGCCCCTGCACAGTCTCTCCAGCACTCGCTTGGCCAGCCTTCCCCAGCCCCCCCAGCATCTTTCCCAACACCCGGCTCCCGCCCCGCGGCTGACCTCGGCCAGGCGGGCAAGGCCTTCTCCCCCCGCCACCTCCACGGAGCTTCCTGGTGCCTGCGAGCGGCCCCCACTCCAGCCACACCCCCAGGCCCACCCAGCCTGGGCTGGGAACTCTGCACCCTTGGGCTGCAGGCAGAGCCTCCACTCTGATCAGGGCCAGGGGCTGATTCCCCAGGGCCCTGTTTCCCGTGGGTGAGGACAGGGGGAGACCCCGGCAGGGGTTCACTGCCCCGTCTCTGCAGGCATGGGGCCTGGTGGGCACCTCTGCCCACAGCTCTCTCTTTCTGGATTCATGTAACGGCTCCCCCCACCACCTCAGGCCCAAGTAAGCGCCCCCCACCCCCCAACCACTGCCAGCACAGGGGCCAGGCTGCCCCCTGCAACCTCCCTGAACCCGGCCCCCAACTGCTCACGGCCCAGCACGCTGCAGCAACCCCAGCGAACCCCCTGTTTCTGCCAGGACTTGACACGCTGCCCTTCCAGGCGCAACTCACAGGCCACCGCCTCCAGGAAGCCAGTTATTTGTGTGTTTGCTCCATCCACATGACACGCTTTCATCACCAGATGCCACGTGGGGACTTGGGGAGCCTCGCAGCGTGGCAGGCTCTCTGGTGGGAGTGCCGACCAGCACCAAGGAAGAAAAAATTCAGATGCCTTCTGGCAGTGGCGGGGGCTGGCCGAAGAGGAATGACCGGCCCTGGCCCACCTCTCCCACTTCCATCCACCGTCCCGTGAGCCAGCTGCGGCCTCTCTCACCCTGCGGTCTGGTGTCTGTGGTCCCGAGTCTGCGGTCTCTGCTCAGAGAGCCCGCAGGGGCAGGGAGGACGTCCACGCGGCTCTGCGCTTCGCATATCACTGAGTCGGCCCCACGTCAACCACCCAAGTCGTGTCCTCACCTCGTCCGTTTCCTACAGACACATGAGGGTTCCAACACCTGGGCCAGACGACACCCAAGCCCCGTGCCGCCAGCCTGACCCACGGCTGGGCGCGCACAGGCTGAGAGCGAGGTGAGCACAGCCCCGCCTTCTGTCTCTGCAGCCTCTCCCAGCGAGGCCTGGAGCAGCGCCCCGCGTGCAGCGGGCTGAAGATCAAGCCACCTCCAGTCTCCTGACCGTCATGCACACCCCCAGCAGCGGTGCCCTGCAGGGAGGGAGCCCTGGATACGCCTATTTCCCAGATGGGAAAGTGGAGGTCCAAGGCTGCTCCGTGGCCCGGGTCAACTGGGAACCTGAGTTCCGCCTTCTCCTCCTGGGCCCTGGGGGGTCGCTTGGGGGCAGCCAGAGAAGAACTTCACCAAGACCATGGTTTTGGGTGGGGAAGGGCACGTAGGCCAGCATGCAAGCCCCGCCTGTGTGTGCAGGGCCTTGCCCTGCTTACCGCGCACACAGCAGGCTGGAGGGGATGAGTGCAGAGCCAGGAGACACTGCGGGGCCCAGGGGGCGGCTCCGGTTGCAGGAACGTGTGATAGATTCTACAGCCGTTCATCCCCCAGAGCAGCAGGGACGGCTGCTGGTCAGATGTCGGGGGGTGGGGGGCACAGGCCTGACGGGGGCTGAACCACGGGCAGATTGACGTCCCGTCCACAGACAGTGGACGTGGGACAGCGCGGGGGAGCAGGCAGGGGTGATTGGTGGGACAGGGTGGGGAGGACCACACTCCGTCCAAAGGGAAAACTGTTGCTCTGTAGGAACGAGGGCTCTGGATTTTCACTAGTCAGAAATCCAGATTTTTTTCATAAAGACTCTTGGATTTTAGATGTTGCCAATAAGTTCAAATCTAAAAGGTCATGTGGGCTATTTCAGTGAAGTGAAGTGAAAGTCGCTCAGTTGTGTCCGACTCTCTGCAACCCCATGGACCATACAGTCCATGGGATTCTCCAGGCCAGAATACTGGAGTGGGTAGCCTCTCCCTTCTCCAGGGGATCTTCCCAACCGGGGATTGAACCCAGGTCTCCCGCATTGCAGGCAGATTCTTTACCAGCTGAGCCACCGGGGAAGCCCAGGCTCTTTCTGGGCACAGCAAATAAAGCGTAGCGGTGGCTGTCCGGCCCCGGGGCCCCTTGTACCCTTTGCTGCTTCTCCCCCGTCAAGATTCACTGAGCTGCCCCCTCCTCCAGGAAGCCGCCGTGAGTGGTCCAGCTCCAGCGAGGCGTGTGCCTCCTCACGGCACCAACACCACCAGACTAGCAGTGACCTGAGCGTGGGTGTGGGTTTGCTCGTCAACGTCTCGTGCCCCCGGCAGACACTCAGGCCAACAGGGAGCGTTAACGACGGGACACCTACTGAATGAACGAACTTCTCCCTCCCTCCGGCCTTTCGTTTTGCAAATAAGGACAGTAAGGCCCAGAGAAGAGAGGTGACCTGTCCACGGTGGGCTCTGGGGCTGCTGACGGTCCAGCCTTGTGTCAGCTGCCCCCAGGCCGGGCGAGCAGGAAGCATGGAGATGACTGTGCCATCTTACCAAGTTCCGCCGCCTGAGGGAAAAAACGGGGTCCCAGGCTGCTCCAGAGTGTCCGGGGAGCCCATTCCAGGGCGATGGGGGCCACCAACTGGGGTCAGGGCAGTGCCAGACCCCGAGGCCTGGACGTGGCTGCGGGTGCTCTGGCCATGGGCAGGGGGAGCCCCGAGGACAGGGCCTGATGCCGGCGGTCACTCAGACGACAGCCAGCCCCCCGGGGCTCTCTCCTGAGAGTCCCGACCCCATTCCCCGGGGCGCTGGGAGGGCAGAAAATGCCAGGGACCCTCAGGGTGTGTGCCCAGCTCTGCCACGCAGGGAACTCAGAAGACAGACAGGCCAGAGGCCCGGGCCCCAGTTCTGGGAGATGGAGAAGCCGAGTCTCGGGATGTGCAGCGGCCGGCTCAGGTCACGCGCAGGGGCGGTGGGTCTGGGCGCCTGGCTCTGAGTCCGGTGTTCTGTCCAGGCGGCTGAGCTATACTAGCCCTGGGGTCTCCACAGGCCACCCCGCACGCCCGCCCCCTGCCTCAGGGAGGGAAGCAGAAGGCAGCCCAGGGCAGGGTGCCGGCCGATGAGCCCCGCAGGCGGGCGAGCGAGGCTGCGTGAACACGCCCGCGGGTGGGCGAGGCTGTGTGCAGACTTGTGACGACACGGCCATGCTCCGCAGAGCTTCTAGTCTCGGCATGTCCCAGTCTCCATGAAGACCCGCCTCGCTCTCGTCCAGTATAACAATGCCGAGAGGTTACTGGACGCTCACTGGGGCCAGTGCCCCTACCAGGCATGAACTCATTTAACTCTTAGGTTCACCCTATGCCTGGGTGCGTGCTGAGTCAGTCATGTCCAACTCTTTTGCAACCCCACGGACTGTAGCCCGCTGGGCTCCTCTGTCCATGGGATTTCCCGGGCAAGAATACTGCAGTGTGTTGCTATTTCCTTCTCCAGGGGATCTTCCCGACCCAGGGATGGAACTCGGGTCTCCTGCATTGCAGGAAGACTCTCCGGCAGAGTCACCGGGGAAACTCATCCTACGAGGCAGATTCTATTGTGACTTCATCTGCAGGGCGGGGAAGCCAAGGCACAGACAGGCTTGCAGACAGACAGGGCGACATAGACGGGAAATGGGAGCGCCCGGATTTGAACCAGCTCTGCCCACAAGCACCCGTTACAACCACCGCGCGACACTGGGCTGGCGCGGAAGTCCTTCCCAAGGTCTATCCTGAACCCTTTTCCTCGCAGGCTGTGCCCTTCCCCAGCTCCTTCTTAGGCAAAGGAGAAAAGCTGCACATTCAAGCCCCATTCGGTGCTGAAAAGGCCTTATTTAGCTGGCTCCCAGCTCCCTGGGTCCCGGCATGCAGGTCAAGTCAGGAACCCTTCCCTTAACTCTGTGTGTGTGTGTGTGTGTGTGTGTGTGTGTGTGTGTGCACGCACGCACATGTGTGCAGAGGCCTGGTGAGGACCGCTTCACCCCGGGCCAGGCCCTCACCTCCTCACCTGCTTCCCAACACCCAGACCTGTCTGGGCAGGGCCTGAACCTTCTCCGTCACCCGCCTCTAGTCACAAACAGTTCCCAAGGCCCTTACAGCATTTTCATTGAATACTAGCTAATGTTTGCTTTTAAGATCAACTGGTTTAAAAAGCTGGACCCTATATTGGAAGGACGGTTGCTGAAGTTACAATGCTTTAGCCACCTGATGTGAAGAGCTGACTTATTGGAAAAGACTTTGATGCTGGGAAAGATTGAAGGCGGGAGGAGAAGGGGACGAGAGACGATGCGATGGCTGGATGGCATAACCGACTTGATGGATGTGAGTTTGAGTAAACTCCGGGAGTTGGTGATGGACAGGGAGGCCTGGCGTGCTGCAGTCCACGGGGTCACGACTGAAGAACAACAACAGTCTGAAAAAGCTTCCAGGTCTAACTCCCAGTTAGTACAGGAGACAGAGGAACAGGTGAAAGGGGACGTGGGGCAGTGACCACAGGGCTCTGAGTGGGGGCGGGCGAGAGGCAAGCAGGCTGCCGTCTCTAACAAGCAACCCGCGGGCTGACGGAGGCCGGGTGCTTCCGGAGGGAGAGAGACTCGAGCGGCCCCTGCGGAGCGTGGGTCTCGACAGGCTCCCGATCTGAGCCAAGTGACGATAAAAAGACACTGCTGGAGATCACTTGGGAAAGCTGGACACGGCAACCAGCATGCGGCGGGCGGAAGGGAGCTGGCGGGATGGCGAGGCAGCAGCATTTGGCGCAGGCCCGTGGCTCACGGGGGGCGGGCTTTGAACCTGCTTCCAACTAGGTTTAAGTCTGCAAGCGTGAAAAGTCTGCGACGAGGACACAACACCAAGTGGAGAAGCTGGCGTTCGCCCCGAACACGAGTATTTTGAAAGGAAACTTTAGATCACCCCCCTACATGGAAAACTAGTATCACTCGCCGTGAGTAGAAGGCTGCCATGAAAACAAGACAGTGTGATCCAGTTTCAGGGAGATCCTGTGTCCTGCCAAGGCTGTCCGCTCACCCGCCCGGCCCTGTTCCAAGAAGCCTGGGAGAGAGCTGAATGCTCGCACGCTGGTCCAAGGCCCTCCTGCAGGCAGACACTGGGCCGCGGTGGGTGCGGGAGCCACGCTTCCTCACCTTCCCCTTTTTCTCCACCGGGGGGAGTGGCAGCAGGCATGGGGGCCAGCACAGAGGGGCTCGGCCGGGACATGGCCGTGGGGGCAGTGAGGGCCGCCCTGCGTCACGCGATCCGCAGCCTCAGCGCCCGGCAGAGATGAGGAAGCCAAGGCCCAGGTGGGGTGGCCGCCGCCCAAGGTCATGCGGAAAGTCTTGAGCGGGGGAACCGGGAGTGACAAGACTCCAGGATTTCTGACCTACAACCCATGATCGTCCAATCTTCCCTTGTTTACAGGTGTTTATTGAGCACCGACTGTATGCAAGGCACTGGGGACGTGGTGCAGGGGTGAACAAGACAAAGTCCCGCAGAGCTGACCCTTGGAGGCGGGGTCCAGAGGGCGAATGCTCAGCCAGCGAAGGGGGTCATTTCCAGCGCCGCTGAGGGCGCTGAGGAAATCAAGCGGCAGGGCACCGGGAGGCGGGGCTGCGCTGGGCCAGGAGCCGGAGGACTTCCCGGGGGAGGTGTCCCTCAGGCTGCGATCTGAAGCACCAGGAGGAGGCAGGGGCCCAGGAGCGGCGAGGGCCTCAGCGACCCCTGACGCTGCTTTTTTCTTTCCCCCCACTTTGTATTCTGAGTTAATTTCAGACTTGAAGTTGCAAGACGAGTGTCCTGCACGCCCTTCACGCAGACTCCCCACGTTAAGACTGTGTCCTGTCTACTATCGTACTCCTCGCGGTACCTGTGCGCGTGCACACACACGCACACACGCTTACAGTCAGAGCTGCCTGAGAGGAAGCTGCCCCCTCGAGTCCTTGCTACGTCGCGTCTTCCCTCAAAACAAGGATGCTCCCCGACATAACCAAGTCCAGTCCAGCGTCAGTTCAACACTAACACCTAATCCCTAGATCTTACTCCGAGTCGCCAGCGGTCCCTGATCTTAAGCTCCTCTCAGACACACAGAGGGCACCGTGTTTCCCAGACGACCTTCGAGGGGAGACCTGTCTGGCCCTTTGCGGCCGGACCATGCAGCCCTTGGATTGGCCCGCTCAGGGCGTGCGCGTTGGATCCTGAATGAAGCCAGCAGGAAACGAGCACCTTACATACACCAAAACAGCCTCCCTGTTTTAGACCCAAGGGGAGAAGTGAATAACACTTTACATGGAAAGGATGATTATAAGACAGCTCATGCTGCCATCAGCCCGCATAACTCACCCTGCAGGGCACACGGCACAGCCCCTTGGAAAAGGCTGCATAGCAACGCAGGGTCGTGAAACCAACGCCAGCCCGTCTTGACGTGCAATTCTGACGTTTTGTTTACCTGTGTGCTGCGTTTCTTTGCTGTCCATTTACATTTCACACCCGAGCCAACGGCTCACTGGCCTCGCCCAGGTCCCAGCCCTGCCCACCACACGCCACACACGGGCTCTGCTGCTGGGCACGCGTTCTGTGCCCAACAAGACACGGTAAACCTGAGACTGGGTCCTTGTACCCGCTGCACAGATGAAGAAGGGGAGGCCCTAGAGAAGTCGGCTAGGGCTGCAATCACAGACGCCCCAGGCCGGGGGCTCACACGACAGATCTCATCGCCTCCCGGTCCCAGCGGCCAGGGCTCTGCGGCCAAGGTGCTGGCAAGGCTGGCATTTCCCGAGGGCGCCATCCTCGGCCTGCACACGGCCCCCTTCTCAGCGCATCCCAGGAGGTGCACTAGTCAGGGTTCTTGAGAGAAGGAGAGCCATCAGGGTGTGTGTGCATATGCAACGTGTATATTTATTATCCACACACACATACGTAAACACGTAATACATTTATCTATTACAGGGAGAACTGGCCCCCACTGCTGTGGAGGCTGACCAGCCAGAAGATCTGCAGTTGGAGAGGTGGAGACTTGGAACTTCAGAACTGCCAGGAAAGCTGATAGAATGCTTTCGGTCCCGATGCTGGGAGGCTTGACATCCAGGAAGAGCCCAAGCTTCCGTGTGAGTCCCCGATGCAGGAAAACACGGTGTCCCAGCTCGAGGGCCACCAGGCAGGCGTCATAGTTCACGCTCACGCAGGTCTTCGGTCTTGTTCGGGCTTTCGGCGGATTGGACGGGGCCCACCACGTCGGGGAGGGCAGTCTGTTTTGCTCTACTGAATTCAGTGTTAATCTGATCCAGAAACACCCTCACAGACACACCCAGAATAACGCTGAGCCAAATATCTGGGCACCCCACGGCCAGGAAAGCTGACGCGTGAAATTAACTATCAGACCCGGGCGTCTTTGTGTGTCTGTGTGAGTCCTGATCTCCGCCTCCCACAGGGACAGCCGTCCCACTGGAGAAGGGTCATCCTAGTGACCTTATGTCACCTGAATTGCCTCTTTAGAGGCCCCATCTAAAAACACAGGCACACTCAGAGACATGGGGTTAGAGCTTCACCACTGACCCTGCCCGTAGCAGGCCCTGACAGGACAAGGGTCTCAGCTCAGAAGCACGTGGGCCCAGTTCTCCCCTCCTCTGAGTCGCCTGGGCTCCTGGAGCCCCTCGGGCAGGCTGACCCATCCATCAGTGGCCGCCAAGGCCCGGCTGAGGTGCAGACCGCGGCTCAGTACAGATTAATCTCACGTGCTAAGTCCAGGAGCCACGCTGGAGGCAGGCGGTGTCTGTCAGGACAGCCCAGTGGGTCTTGTCGCAGCAGCAACACTCCCCTGAGTAATCTGTGTGACTCTAACACCCGTCTCCCCCAGCCTCCGGCCGCCAGCGGGGCCTCACTAAGGCCACCAGTGGGGAGAAGAGGCCATTCGAAGGCCAGGAGCCCCGGAGCCCACGACCCTGCAGCGTCTGCCTTTTCTCTGAGGCTGTGTCTTTGTTTTTGGTTGCACTGGCCGTTTGCCGCTGCACGCGGGCTTTCTTGAGTTGCGGCGAGGGGGGCTACTCTCCGGCTGCGGTGGGTGGTTTCTCGTTGGTGTGGCTTCTCTTGTTGCGGGGCACAGCTCCAGGGTTTGCCGGCCTCAGCAGCTGTGGTGCGCGGGCTTGGCTGCTCTGCGGCAAGGGGGATCTTCCTGGAGCAGGGTTTGAACCTGTGTCCCCTGCATGGGCAGGTGGATCCTTAACCACTGGACCAGCAGGGACGCCCTGCAGCGAGGGTCTGCTTTAAACGCCCTCTGGATGTGCCCAGCAAGGACACGCTGGCGTCCATCCAACAACACTCATTCTTCTCTCGAGCCTTGGGCCGGGTTCAGCTCTGGCTGCTGGATTCTTGAATCTGTGCCTATTATTCAGCCAGGGACAGGCTTCTCAAGGCCTCCGGTGATGGGGACAAAGTGAGCCTTTGGCGTTTCTCGCTCCTGCCTCTCACCAGTCTGGCAGAAGCACCTAGGTGGGGTGTGGGGGGTGCAGGGGGTGGGGAGTGGGCACACTCGCACCCGCCTGGCACACACACCCGCTCCTGCTGCCCGTCCGTGTCCCCCGGGGACTGCCTCTCTGCACAGGGTGCGTTGCAACTCTGGCCTCAAGGGACCTCTGCGGCTCACCAGCAAAGCCTCCACGGGATCAATGCTCATGCTCCGACATCCTCACTTCTGCTCCGTGCCTGTTCTGCTGAGAGCCTCACCTCCCCTGAGGAGGTGGGAAAACCCTCTTCAGCCCTCAAGGCCCGTGTCTGCTCTTACAGGTTTTCCCAGATGAAATAACCGCTCCCTCTCCTGAGTCACGTCCACGCTTTCTCTGAACTTACTTCATGAATAAAAAAATAAATACATAAAAAGAAAACCCACTATTTGCTGAGAGCCAACTGTGTCCCGGGCGCCCTCATGCCCATTAGGTCCTCTTCCTAAGTCCATTTCAGCTCAGAGAGCAGAGGTGATGATTGGGAATCATGGTGTTCCGAGACGCTCACAATTGTGAACAGAATGCAGGCAAGCCAAGGGACTTCTGAGGCCTGATCATAAAAGTCAGCACCTTCTACTTGGCTCTGTCTGCCCCCACTCCCTTTCCCCTGGGGCACTTGCTCTGGTGCGCCCAAGAATTGATGCTTTCAAACTGTGTGCTGCTGAAGGAGACTCGTGAGAGTCCCCTGGACTGTAAGGAGATTCAACCAGTCCATCCTAAAGGAAAGCAGTCCTGAATATTCACTGGAAGGACTGATGCTGAAGCTGAAGCTCCAGTACTTTGGTCACCTGATGGGAAGAACCAACTCATTGGAAAAGACCCTGATGCTGGGAAAGATTGAAGGCAGGAGGAGAAGGGGACAACAGAGGATGAGATGGTTGGATGACATCATCGACTCGATGGGCATGAGTTTCAGCAAACTCAGGGAGCTAGTGAAGGACAGGGAGGCCTGGCGTGCTGCAGTCCACGGGGCCGCAAATAGTCGGACACGACTGAGCGACTGAACAACAACTCCCCTCTTCTCCCGACACTTGGTCTGGGAACCCCGCCACCGAGCTGTGGGGAAGCCCAGGCCACATGGGGAGGCCCCATCTAAGTGCCCAGCTCTCAGTCTGCAGCAGCTGCGAGGTGAGTGGGTGAGGACCCTGAGGATCCAGCCCCTCGTCTTCAAGGAGCCCCGTCTGACGTCAAGCAGGAGACCAGATGGGAAAATGCACACTGGCCCTGAGGGAAGGAAGCCGTGGCGAGTGGGGGTGGTCTGTGACAGCCATGGTAGGAGGAGCGGCCACACAGGGTCAAGATGGGCTGCCCGGGGTGACCACGGGTGTGGCTGCCGCTGCGCGGAGCTGGTCACGTGGACTGCAACAACCACACCCCTTCTCCATCACCTTAAGAGGGTCACTTGCCCTCTTGGGGCCGCCGTTTCCTGGACTGAAACATGACGAAAAACAGGTTCTGTTCCGCGAGGTTGCCGCGAAGATTCCTGGAGGCACCACGCAGGTGGCATCCAGCCCCTAAACAAGCAGCCAAGGAAGTGACAGTAATGATGAGCGAAGGCCTGGCCGGATCGGACCCCCAGCCCGCCAGATGGCAGAGCCCACACTGCCCTCCAGTCGCAAAGGCTTGGGTGCTGAACCAGCTTCCCGGGTTGGGAGCTTGGAGCCGCCAGGTTGCGGCGTTCACGGCCTGCGGCCGCGGGTGGGGACCTCTCTCCAGAGTCAGTGTCTTCACAGTGCTTTTCCATACACCTGGCCTCCATCACATCTAGCACAAGGGGATGGTAAACCTGCCCATCGGGCAGCAGGTCTAACTGGAGTTAGTCCTACATCTGAAAGCCAGTGGTGGCATCAGCGTGCGCTCGGAGGGAAGGCTCCGAAGTCAGGTTGTGGGGAGAGGAAACCCACACGTGTCGCCGCCCTTGAAAGTCCCTAACCTCGGAGGGCCTGGGACTACAGAGACCGAGGGAACAGCCGCGTGTGTCTCAGCTTCTGCTCCAGGATACCTGATGCTGCGCGGAGCTGGGGTGGAGGCCCACACCACTCACAGTCTCCTTCTCTCCTTTAATTATGAAAAACATCAGCCGGCTTTCGACATCAAGGGTAGATCAGGATGTAGAGGCTCAGGCCTTCACTGCCCGCTGTTGAGGATACGCCCTGCGACACCGCCTTGGGAGAGCAACTCTGCAAAGCCCGGCAGAGCTGAAGAGACTCATGCACCGCCCCGGGGACAAACCCTACACACTCACACATGTGTGCAAGGACCCTACACACTCACACACGTGTGCAAGGAGAGTGTGCAGGAACACGTACTGCAGCCCTGCCTGGGGCATCAGCAGTGAGAAACCACCAAACTCCATATCAACTGCAGGACAATGGACCGCATGCTCCACACCAGCGAACATAAACCTGAGGGCTGTACACGGCCGCGCGGTGACTCTCACCAGTGACGAGCGGAGCGAAAAGAGCAAAATGCGTCTCAAACATACCTGCACGACGTTCACAGCGGCATCACTCAGAGCAGCCACAGGGTGGAAGCAACGTGAGCCCATCAACAGATGAAGAGACAAACCAAACGTGATGTATGCAGATAGTGGAATATTACACAGCCTTGAAAAGAAAGCAAATTCTGACACAAGCTACGGTAGGGATGAACCTTGAGGACATTGAGCCACGTGAAACAAGCCAGCCACGAAAGGCCAGATCCTGAATGACTCCACTCAGATGAGGTCCTGCTGCTGAGGAGTGCCCAGTCGTGGCCAACTCTTTGCAACCACATGGTTGCATGGTAGCCGGCCAGGCTCCTCTGTCCATGGAAGTCTTCCAGGCAAGAATACTGGAGTGGGTTGCCATTTCCTACTCCAAGGGCTCTTCGCGGCCCAGGGATCAAACCCTGTCTCTTCTCTCTCCCGCACCGGCAGGCGGGTTCTTTACCACTAGCATAATCTGGGAAGCCCATGAGGCCCTGAAAGGAGTCAAAGCCGTACAGACAGGAGGGTCAGGGGCGCTCAGGGTTTGGGGAGGGGGCGGGGAGTTAGCGTTTCCTGGGGACCACATTTCAGTTTGGGAAGAAGTCCTGGCGATGGCGTGGTGAGGGTTACAATAACTGTGAATGGGCTTAATGCCACTGAACAGGACACAGCAAAACGTGGAAGACGGTGAATTTTACGTTATGCGTATTTCACTACAATTAAAAAGCTAGAAACAGTAAGTTGCAGATTACGACATCATGCGTGTAAACTTGCAGAGCCTGTAGAACGATGCTCTGTGTTAGCAAAAGTATAAAAATGTGAGTGTGCCTGGCGTGCTGCAGTCCACGCGGTTGCAAAGAGTCGGACACGACTGAGCGACTGAAATTAACTGAAATAAACACACCAAACGGGCAAGGGAGGGGCTGCTGCTGAGGCTTAGCTCTGGGGAATCGGGGCGGGATTTGAGGGGGTGCACAGGGCCTCCCACCACATCCAAACAGGTAATTTCTAAAGCCAGGTGGTAGGTACACCACTCTACGCGTCTCGTTTTTCTGCCCACCCGACTGTCCCACTGCCGAGAGTCCTCTGAGGTCCGCCAGGCCCTGGGGCCTGTGGACAGGGCCCCGTGCCTCTCACGATGGCCTCTGAGTCACAGCTAGGGGCCCTGCAGGATGGTCATCGCCCAGGCAGAAGGCACAGGTGCCGAGAACGCTCTGCTGTGCTTTCTCGCTGGAATGAGAATCTCCGCTCTGCCGCAGCCCCAGCCTCTGGCAGGGCTCCAGGATTATTTTACATGAATTTAAGATCACTAATGAAGAATAATTAACAGCTTCAAGGGAGCCTGGCACACCCTGTGTTTAGAAGTGGTTAATTATGCATTGTCTGCAAAACAGCCTTTTCATACTCCACAGTTTTGGGTCGCTGTTTTAAACACCGGGATATGGCACCAGGAAAAACGCCAAGAGGCTCCGTGCGCCAAGTTCCTGGGGTTGGCTCTGTTTGGGCAGGGACGACCATGGCTCCCGAAGCCCCCTAAGTGAGGCATCTTAAGTGCTCCCCTGGCACTGGCCCTGCCAATCCCCCAGGAGCCATGGCAGGTGGGCGAGCCCCTCCCCCACCCTTGGGGAGCAGTGAGCACCCCGCCAGGACGCGGTCTGGCCACGAAGACTCTCGTCCCTGACTGATGGGTCACCATTATTTATGGACATGAACCGGTGGAGAGAGGACCGGCCCCGGCCTGAGCATCTCCTTGGCTGGCTGCGTGCAGCCTGTGAAGTCCCTCGGGCCCGAGACGGGCCGTATGACTCTGGGCCTGCGACTTCTGCCCCGAGTCTCGATTTCTTCACCTGGAGAATGGGACAATGGCATCCTCCCCTTCTCGGGGTTGCTGGGCTTAGAACTATGCCTCCCGTGCAGTAGGCATGCCATGAGTCTCAGATCGTGGCCCAGCCTGCCTGCCTTTCTAGCCGCATCGCCCGACCTCCCCGCTGATGCCAGGCCCTGACCATTTCTTAACCACGCCAGGCTGCGTCCCACCTCCACATGGCTGCTCGCGCTGTGCTCTCCACCTACTGCGCCCTCCCGTCTTGAAAAATCCCGCTCCTACGTTCAGACCCAGCTCAGATGACACCTCCTGTGGGAAGCCTTCCTGGATGTCTCCATCATGCTGTGGGTATTTTTGTGCTCCCGCTATTTATCCCCTTCCTTAATCATCATGGCTTGTGAGTGGGTCTCTTTCTCCTTGCAGGCTGGGAGCTCCTTGAGGACGATGTCCTGTTTGTCTTTGCGCCTCGAGAAGACGGCACCTGCTCTAAGACCCTCCCATGGTGTGCGGGGCCAAGAGGGCTCTCAGTGGTTGGCCCTGGAGGCCGAGCCGGGCCTCTCACGGGGACCACGTGACTCCCAGAGGTGCCTCTCACAAGCGTACGACTCCACCCTCAGCGCCTTCCTGGGCTCCCCACTGCGCAGAGCGGGAGGCCCAGCCCCGGGCCTGGACTTGGGTCCCTGGCGCCCCTCTCAGCTCCATGGCTTCTCGCTGCCCCCCACAAAGACCCCTGCCCCCTGGAAGCCCCTGGGGTTTCCCACGAGCCTTTCCCTCTGCCCAGAACACCCGTCCGCCCCTCTGGGCCCGGCCAACTCCCACAGACACGTCACCATCTGCTCAGCCGGCACCTCCTCCATGCAGCCCCACACCCAGATCCAGTCCTCCCACGGTGTCTGCCTGACCCCGGCGGGGTGGGGCCGGGATCCATCATCCCTCCCGCCCCAGGACCTTGGCACCCTCCTCGTCGGAGCTGCAGAGCACTTGAGACAGAGTCCACCTTGGAACAGAGAGGCCTGGGTCCAAACCCCGTGGTCACACTTACCTGGCTGCCTGCCCTCGGGTCTCAGCTGCTCAAAGGGGAGCTTCAGGACCCCTGTTGTAGTGGGGAGGAAGACTGACCACAGCTTGAAGTGCAGCCTTGCAGACACCTAATCACTAACAGCTGGGATGTTCCAGGAGCCCCAGGCCCCTAAGAACAAGCTCCCCGGCTTGCGGAAAGGGTGGGCCCACCTGCACATGTGGAGGATGCACAGGTCAGACGCACGGCGGGCCGCCCTCCCTGGCACCCACCCAACAGCAGGGACCTCCTTTCTGAGGCTGCTGTGAGACCCTCAGACCCGCCGCCTTCGCAGAAAGCCCTGGGAGAGAGAAGAAAGGCTCCCACACTTTCCCAGAACTGCTCGCATGCCAATAGCTGAGTGTGAAATCAGGAGAAACGAATTCCCTCGGAAGGGCTGGCGCTCTCCCTCTGTCCCCCGCGGGGCCCTCTGGCCTGGGACTGGCCTTCCTCAGCCAGTGTGTGTGTGTGGGTGCGACGCACCCGCAGAGGCTCACGTCTGCACCCCCGCCGCCTCAGGGAGCTGTCCCCAAGTGCCACCCCCGTCACCAGGTCCAAACCCCTACAGGTGGGGCCTACTGAGGCTCAGAGAGGGAAAGCCGTCTGCCCAAAGTCACACAGCGAGTGGGAGGCGGGGGTCTGAACTTGAACTCCAGGGTCTTCTGACTACTTCCAGACCAGGGATCCCCACCCCGCAGTGTGCCTCCCCACTCCCCAAATAAGTCTCAGAACTCTGCTCGGGATGCAGCCGTCACACTCCAGAGTCACATGGGGGATCGGCAAGGTCAGAGGAAGTGGACAGCGGCTTGGCTGGGCCAGCGTAGGGACGGCCCTAGGGTGGGATCGGACGGCTCCAGACCTATTCCAGCAGCAAGAACAATGATGCTCAGCTCGCAACCACAGAGCCTCAGGGGTGACCCCTCCTCTGCAGAAATCCTACCAGTTTCAGGGCTGGAGGGGGAGGGGAGCACAGTCAAGCCAAGTTGGCCCGTGGTCCTCAGAGGTCCTCAGCAAATGCCCGTGGGGGCCGGCCCTGGGACAGGGAGGCCCCGCAGCTGTCCACGGGGGCCCACAGTCCTGCCAGCTGCGCTGCCCCGTGGCAGAGGCCCTCCTGGGCACCTACCTTTTATAGACTCCGTGCAGAGGCTGCAGGCACAGAAACTGCCAGTAATCCAGGCAAAAGGCCTTGAACTTGAGCATTTTCGCCTTCCGATCGCCGGGACTTACAGGAAGGCTGACGGAGCTGCAGGACTGGCCGCCCGGCTCCCCGCGGCCGCCTGGGGCCCGCTCACAGGGCCCGGCCCGCCAGCCTCCGATACAAAGAGCGGAGCACACAAAAGCCCAGGCACTCCTCCACGGGGCTCGCCCAGCCAGACTCAGGCTGCCGCGGCCGCTGGGGGCTGTTGCTCCTCGGGGCTCCCCCGGGGGTCCTCAGGCAGAACGAGGGCAGCCCTGGCTGTGCTGAGTCGTGGGGGGCCCCCGGCCCATCATCCTGGGGGCCCCGAGGCCCAGGGCTCTTGACAGCCGCTCCGTAAGCTCCTTCCAGCCGGGTCCCCGGCTCCCAGTGGCCGCGTCGGCACCTGGAAGGGCAGTAGCCCTGCCGCCTGCCTGGCCCGGAGTGGCCGAGAACGGGAGGACCAGGGAGGTATGGGGGGGCTGCAGGTGGGCGGGGGCAGATGAGAAGCGCCAGGCTCCGTGGCAGGTCAGTAACGTCCGGCGGAATCCCCCGTGAGCGGAAACTCACCACGTCGCCACATGGTGAGCCGGGAGGCCGGCTCTGAAAGGCGGCGGGCAGAGACTGACAGGCCCCCGCGGTTGCCCGGGTGACGGGGACACGCTGCTGAAACCTAACAGGGAACCTTGATGACAGCCGTTCATTGGCTGCTGGGAGGGGTCTCCCGTCGCCAGCGAGGTGGGGCGGGGGCAGCTGCGGGGCTGAGGGGCCGTGGCCAGCGGAGCGTTGTCGGGCGGCGGAGAGTCTGCAGCCCGGGACGCGGCGTCATGGGGAGGACCATGCAGAGCCACTGGGCTCCTGCTCACAGGTCCGGTGTCTGCTCCGGACGCCCCGTAGCCCTTCCCCGCCCTCCAGCCACGGGGACCTCGAGGCGTCAACCCTCTGTTCCACGTGGTCCGCTACCTGCTGCCCTCAGAACAGAGGCCAAGCTCCCGCCCGCCCAGCAGCCCTCGGGGCCCTGGCTCCCGCTGACTGTCTGACCACTCCCCCAGGCCCCGTCAGGCCCAGGAACCCGCCCCCTTGGCCAGTGCTCCTCTCCACCCCCAGGTCCTACAGCCAGCACCGCCTGGAGGCCTCCCCGGCCATCGGAGCCCCTGACACCCGCCCTCAATGTCTCCTGACGTCCTATCCTCCCAGTAGATTTTACTGCCTTCTCCTCCCAACTGCTGTGCGAGCGTCCCGGCTCCACCCAGCCCAGCGCCTGGCCCAGTGCGGGCACCCAGCGCTTGCTGCAGGAGTGGAGGGTCTTGTAGCAGGGTGGAAGGGTCCCCCTGGGCAGGCCACACCCCACCTGCTACTTGGGGTCCTGGCTTTGTTCAATATAGGTCCCACGGCATCCTAATGAGGAGACCTCATCCCTGCATGTGAGGGACGACATCCTGGCCCGTTGGCCTCGGACTGGAGCTGGTATCCCCAGAGCGCTGGGCACGCAGGGCCTGTGCAGCCTGCTGGCGTCCCAGGGCCTGGTCCCAGCTCACATTGCCTCCCCCCGAGCCCTGGCCTCCATCAGCAGCAGACCAGCTGATCCAAGAGCACCTCTGTCCCTCCCCCAGGTGAGTCTGCCCCCACCAGGTCCCCAGAGGATGCTGGCCGGGCCTGGAGACATGCGGGCTGCACAGAGGGGTGAGCGATACTACAGGCCTATAGACCCCGGGCCACTCCGCAGAGCGCAAGACGGCCCCTAGGACTGAACACCCTGCAGAGCACAGGACACCCCCCAGGAGTGAACACCCCGCAGAGCACAGGACGCCCCCCAGGAGTGAACACCCCGCAGAGCACAGGACGCCCCCCAGGAGTGAACACCCCGCAGAGCACAGGACGCCCCCAGGACTGAACACCCTGCAGAGCACAGGATGCCCCCCGGGACTGAACACCCGGAAGAGCACAGGATGGCCCCCAGGAGTGAACGCCCCACAGAGCACCGGACGCACCCCGGGACTGAACATCCCACAGAGCACAGGATGGACCCCAGGAGTGAACACCCCCCAGTGCACAGGACGCCCCCCAGGAGTGACACAGCCCGGCGGCTCTGCTGAGCGGCTGTTGGAAGTGCTGTGGTGGACGGCTGGAAGGGAAGGCCTTCGGAACGGTTCAGTCGAGCCCCTGAGGCACGAGTGGGCTGCGTGGGGCCTGGCGAGGGCTGGGCAGCATCTCCAGGCTGGCCGGGCGGACGGAGAGGGGTGGGGGCACTGAGGGGAGGGGGAGGGCCCAGGATGCCGCCGCGGGCCGGCCTCCCAGGCGCCGCCCGCCCTTCCCCCAGTGGACATCAGCTTCCCCCTCACGCCCCGCGGAGGAAGCCGGCTGCGCCTCTGAAAGGAGCCGATTCCTGGCTGGGACCTTTGTCCCCGAGTTCCCAGGCTGTGAGCGGGCCTCCGTGGCACCAGAGCCTGAGGGCCCACTTTCTCAGAGGCCCCACAGAGCGGCAGAGCCCAGGGCACCGCTGGGCAAACAGGGCTAGGCAGAGCGGGAGGCGGAGGGGCCAGTCCCGGGGCTGCACCGATGCCCCTCTGGTCCCTGGATCTCAGCCTCCTCATCTGAGAAATGGGCCTGCTGCGCCGCGGCCCACCTGTGTCCCAAGGGGACCGGGACACACTGCGTTAGCGGCTGCCGCTCCTCCGGACAGTGGCTCATCCCTCGCCCCTTCCTTCTGCTGTCTGTCACACAGCACCTCCTCCAAGACGCCTTCCCTGACTACCCTCCATCCGTATGCCCTCCCGTGTGTGTGTGTGTGTGTGTGTGTGTGTGTGTGCTCTGCTGCTGCTAAGTCACTTCAGTGGTGTCCGACTCTGTGCGACCCCATAGACGGCCTCCTACCAGGCTCCTCTGTCCCTGGGTTTCTCCAGGCAAGAACACTGGAGTGGGCTGCCATTTCCTTCTCCAGTGCATGAAAGTGAAAAGTGAAAGTGAAGTCACTCAGTCAGGTCCGACTCTTAGCGACCTCATGGACTGCAGCCCACCAGGCTCCTCTGTCGATGGGATTTTCCAGTCGAGAGCACTGGAGTGGGGTGCCACTGCCTTCTCCAGTGTGTGCGCTCAGCTGTGTTCAACTCTTTGCGACCCCACGGACTATAGCCTGCCACACTCCTCTGTCCGTGAAATTTTCCAGGCAAGGATACCGGGGTGGATGACTTGTTTTCTTTTCCAGGGATCGAACCTTAGCTTCTTGCATCTCCCGCAGGGGTAGGCAGATGCTTTCCCAGTGGGTCACCTGGGAAGCCCTCACGAGGCCATTTACCCTCCTTCCTCTTCTTCAGAGGAAGAAAGCTTGTGGACAAACGCTGTTGCTGCCATCAAGCCCTCAGCCACTGCAGCAGCCCCTCGCAGGTGCGCCCTGAAGGGACTCAGGATGGAGCCAACAGGAGACCCGCTCGAGACAGTTAACAGCCCAACAGCTTCGTGTTCTGTTTCATCTGGACCTTACTGAGGACTGTAGCCCAGGAGGTGGCCTCTAACCTGAGGGACTGCCCCTCAAGAGGTCAGGGAGGAGCCAGCATCTATAGGGCTTCTCCTGGGAAAACGTGTGGTCTCAGAAATAAACTCAAGGGGCCCTGAGTCTGGTGCCCCCCCACGTAGAGGAGCCCTACACTCGTTAACTTGCTGCGTCTGTTTTTCTGTGATTAGCAGTTGTCTTCGATGCTACACCACACTCTTTCCCAGGAGAAGCCCTGTAGATGCTGGCTCCTCCTTGACCTCTCGAGGGGCAGTCCCTGAGGTCAGAGGCCACCTCCTGGGCTACAGAAGAAACAGAACACGCAGCGGTTGGGTTGTACATGTTCCTTCAGTCCACACACCTGTCACCACCCGACATATTACACTGAAACTTCCCTTCTCTGCCTGGTTGCTCCCTGACACAGTAGCTGTGCCAAGGCAGTGGGGGGGTCGCTGTGGTTTCTCACGCTCCCTGCAGCTGTGGGGGCTCAGAAAATAACGGCTCAGAACGGGGGGCCGAGGGGCCCTGCTGTCTTTGCTCCCCGAGGGCGTGGGGAGGGGTTGTGGCCCGTGGGGTCGAGTGTGACCGGCCTCGAGGTCTGGCGGTCACTGCGGCCACTTCCTGACCGTGAGCACGACCACACAGGTGCCCATGCGGGGCTGTGGCCTTGGGTGCGTGTGAACGCACGCGGAGAGGGACGGTGGGAGGGGCCTTGAGTGTGTGTGAACCCACGCGGAGAGGGACGGTAGGAGGGGCCTTGAGTGCGTGTGAACCCACGTGGAGAGGGACAGTGGGAGGGCCCAAGTGTGGAAGGGCGGCAGGGAGGGAACGTTCTGCAGTCTGTGTGTGTGTGTGTGTGTGTGTGTGTGTGTGTGTGGTTGCGGGCGAGGGGTGTGCTATGGCGTCAGGCAGAGTCACACTGGGATCTGAGTTCAAGCCCCGGCTCTGCTCACGCTGACTGTCCTGAACAAGCGCGGGCTGTGAAGTGGGCGCAGAGCTCCTCGCGGCCGTGGGCGGTGGGACACTGCCCGGAAGCGACAGCTGCTCCCATTACCGGTGCTCTGGGTGTGGCGCGGCCATTCGCACCTCGGCACTAGTGTGCAGACGCAAGCGGACCACCCTGCCCTCTGCACCACTCTCTGTTCCGGGGGTGCCCGCCCCGAGCCGCTCAGGGAAGCCGAGCCCCCAGGGCCCTCGGAGCCCTCGGAGCCTGCGGGGTTGGAGCCGGTCACTACAGCCACCTCCCCTGTGTCGCACCTGCAGGCAGGGCCCAGCCCTGCTGGACAGACCCAGGTCTGAGTGCACGGGCCCCTCTCACCAAGCTGAGGCCCCAGTGGGGCTCCGCTGCAGCCCCTGGCTCGCCCTCCCGGCCCTGTGGCCACATCCACTTGGCAGGGCTGCACAAAGCCTGCCCTCTCCCGGGAGCAGGCACCTCAGCTCACTTCCGGTCACCCCCACCCGCCCCCGTGCAGCACGGACCTCCCCCAACCCCCCACAAGCTGCCCCGCTCAGGACCCGCTGCGGGGTCCTGCTCTCTCACGCCTGCCTGCTGCCCCATCCAGGGGCTTCCCCTACACCACAGTCTCTAGACCTTTCTCCTGAAAACGTCTCACAGAAACATCAAGATGCAAGACCCTCACGCCAGCCACCCCCCCAACCTCTGCCAACTACAGCGCAGGAGCGGGGAGCAGCCGGCAGCTTCTCCCTGGGGCTGCAGCCCTGGTCGTCATGGGAACCGCAGCGGCAGACCAGCCCGCGGGGGACCACCAGCCCTGGCCCGCTGAGGAGCACTGCGCTCAGCTGGGATGCTGGGGGGACCACCTGGTCTGCAGGGGAGTGTCTGCCTCCTGGGGGTGTTTCAGTGACAAATGGGGGCTAATTTCCCTGACGGGCCCTTTGGGGCCCATACCCCGAGCACTGATGCGGGGAGCGGGCCAGTGGCTCTGAGCAGGCCCGTGGTGGATGGGGCGACGGTACCTGTATCGGTCAGTGGAGAGGCTGCTTCCGGTCTCCAGGGAGCTCCTGAGGTGGCAGAAGTGAGACAGGGTTACCAGCAACCCCAGACAACCCTGGCCCTCCCCACGGGGCCCATGCCAGCTCAGGCCGCCCCGGGGAGGCCCAGGTCAGCTCCCGGGGGAAGGCCTTAGGGCCTGCATGCAAGAAACCATGTGCTTTCTCTCCCTCTGACGGGTCAGCAGGGACACTGCCCTGCGCCCTCCCCACTCGCCGGCACAGGGCTCGGTCCAAGAGCTTCGTGTTCAGTGGGAAGCCGAGGCCCGAGGCCCCGCAGGGCTCTCTGCAGGCAGGGCTGCCGGGCGTGGGGCCTGGGGCTGCCCACGAGCCCACGATCACAGAGCACCGCTTCCCAGCACGAGCTGGCCTGTGCCTCCTCAGCTGCTCTCACCCTCCCTGCTCCTGCAACGCGCCTGTCACTCCTGCCCCAGGGCCTCTGCACCTGCGGCTCCACCCCCCTCACACTCCTCAACCTTCGACTCAGCCAGGCCTTCCACAGCGGCTCCCCAGCCCGGGCCTCACTGCTCCCTCCGCTCCCTCAGGGCCCACGTCGGCGGGGCTGAGCCATCCGTCTGCGCACCTCGGCGGGGCTGAGCCGTCTGTCCGTGCGCTCACTGCTGTCTGCCCGTCATAGGCCGCTCCTGAAAGCAGAGTGTCCTGCCTCTGCCCCACCCACCGGGGGGCCAGTTGCGGCCACGACGGTGCCTCCTCTGATCTGTCACCCACTCCCAACGTGGCCGGAGGTGTGGAGGGTAGTGGGGGGGTGGGGGCCCTCCACCGCCTGAGAAGGAACAGGCTCCGAGACGGAAGGTGCCGCACATCCGACACCCCAGGGCTGAGCAGCCCCGACACTGGGTTTGTTTGCCCGAGACCAGCCCGTCCGCCCAGAAGAGGCCGGAGCACCATGGGGAGGGCCGCCTGCCCCACTCTGGCAGCGTCGGCCGCGAGGTGTCCAGCCCTGCGTCCGGGCTCTGAGTGAGCCTACCTGGGGTCAGACGTCACCCCACCCAGCCACACACACTGGTACAAGCACCTCTCTCAGCCTGCGTCCTCAGCCGTGAAACGAGGAAGAGGATAAAGCTCTCGCAGGCAAGTACATCTGAAACGTCGTGTCTGTTGGCCCTGCCTGGCGCCGTGCCGGCGACCACGGCCTTTACGTTGGGGGCGCCCATGAGGCAGGGCCAGCTCCCCAGCACAGCCCAGCCCGGCCCGGCGGCCCCGGGGAGCAGCTGCTGGATGCAGGACGTGCCCCCAGAGGCCGCGTCCTCGGGCCACACCCTCCTCCATTGCCACATTGCTCCCCAAGCGGGCAGCCCTCCTGCCCTGAGTGCCCTGTAGGCCTTTTCCCCACTGAACGCCCAGACACCCAGGGCATCTGCTGGGAGTGGCCTGAGCTTGGCCCCGTGGGCCCAGCCCTTCCAGGCCACCGCTGGGCGCCCACCATGGGTCATCTGAGCTTCGGGCTCGTCTCCTGTTCTGCGTCCCCGCTCTGACTTGTGATTCAGCTACTGCAGGTCCAGCGAAAGCGTCGCTGGTGGCCGGACGCCACGAGCTGCAGAGCAGACTCCCCAGGACCGTCCCCAGGTGGCCCCTTCTGCCTCCGATGAAGAGACTGCAGGAGGCTCCCCCTCCCCCGGACCCAGAGTCCCGCCACTCCTGGGCTGCACACCAGCTGCCCAGCAGCTCTGCCTGTGTGTCCACAGGCCTGGGAGGGTCGGGCAGAGCAGAGGACATGGGTGGCGTGTCAGGAGGCCCCCTCGGGCACTGCCCTGGACAGTCACCGTCCTGTGCCCGCTGCTGGGGTGGACAGAGGCGTTCTAGGATGAAGAGGGGCTGGCCAGGCAGGCCTTCCTATGCCCTCTGGGCTGGGACCCGTGCCGGGAGAGGCGAAGAACCTTGGTCCCTAGGAAGCCCCAAGTCCGGTCAATTGCCCCCCCCCGGCTGCTCAGACGTGGACGAGCCACGTGAGGCAGCACCAGTGTGACCTGTCAGGGACGCAGCCACAGGCCGGGGTTCTGGGAGCCATGCCACAAGCCGAGGGGTCTGCTCCCACCCCAGTCCTGCTCCGACAACATCCTGAGAGCATGGCGCCACCCAGGCGGGCCGCAGAGCGTACCGAGCGCTAGGTCCCTTCTCCAAACGCGTCCTCGCCTAAACCCTGCATGAACCTCGAAGGCACATGGACTTGTGACCCCTATCACCCTTTACAAACGCTGACCGTGCAGCTCAGGGGCTCCCATACCTGGGACACCATTCTATCCCCTCTCTTGATCCTGCAGCCAACTCCTATTCACCCCCCAAAACCCTGCTCACGTGTCAACGCCTTCAGGCAGACTTGTCTATTCTGTCCCCAGTCAGACTCCTTCCTTCCCATTTTCCTCGCTCCCTCCTTCCCTATCCCCTCCTCTCTCTCCCCCTCCTCTAGTGACGCGAGTACTTTTGAGCAGTTCCTATGGACTGGGCGTTGGTCAGCCAGCGTCACCTCACGTGGTGTGGCGTGACACTCGGGACCGGGGTACGGAAGGAGGCATGACGACCCCCTCTAGGTAGCAGTGTCACCTGCCCGGCAGGTGAAGATGCGGACCTGGCCTTCCCGGGCCCAGCCCAACCCCGAGGCTCCCCATCCTCCTCGCCATGTCCTGCCTATCTGGGGGGCCCTTGGAGGCCTGACCCCCTGGGCAGCCCCCCTCGCTGTGTGCACGGACTCGACAGCCCAGCTGGGACCAGCTCTGAGTGGGGACCGTCCCCCCTCTGCCCTGAGCCCAGCCGGGTCCACGCAGCCTTCAGAGCCACTGCCTGAGGCCCAATCTGCCCATCACCCTCCTCCCGATCAGCCCAGCGGCTGCCAGGAGGGGCACGGCCCAGCGCCTGGACTGGGAACCCACAGTCTGGGACGTGCTGGAGCACCCCTGTGCCTTGGCCTCCCCCTCGGAACGCGGGGCGGTGGTAACACAGCGGCCATGGAGAAGCGCCCAGTAAACCAGAAGGTGCTGGGCCGGCGTATCCGCCCGACCACACACTACTGTGGGATCACAGCCAGCGGTGCTTAGGGGGACGTGAGAGCCACAAGGTGAATTCCAGAGCCAAGGGGGCCGGGCTGCAGATGCCGGCTTTGCCACGGGCCAGCTGTGTGGCCTTGGGCAAGTCGATGAGCCTCTCTGCGTCTCAATTCACGGTCCTCGTTTACCGAGCTCGAGGAAGATTAGATAGGTTGATACATTTACAGCACTGGGAACAGTGCCAGACAGTCAGTGCTCCATAAATCCAGCTACGACCAGCAGAGGACTCCAACAGCAGCATATCACGTTACGGATCAGAGGAAGGTGTGATGCGGATGTACACAGGTGAACTGGCAACGTGCTGTATTAACACACCGGTTCTGTACAGACAGATGCCTCTTTATCCACATAAATAAAACCCCCGTTACGATCACGGGGGAAACGGGGTCTGGGGGCGAGCTGTCCTATGTCGTGGGCCCCGGGGGGTGGTGGCCCCCGGTCCAGAGCCGTCTGCCCTGCCGAGACTTGCTGCGCCCAGGGGTCAAAGGAGCTCAGGGGGCCCCGGACCCGGCAGGCTGGGCCAGCCAGCCACGGCTCCAGCCCCCTTCCCGCCTCCAGCGTGGGCTCGGGGAGACAGCCATTCCAGCCATCCCTGCACAGGGCATCGTGGCCTGGGCAGTCCCTCCACTGAAGCCCCCGCCCCAGCCCCACTGGACCAGACTCCAGCGGAGGCCACTTCCTCCCCTTCAGAGTAAACCGGTCATTCCAGTCCGACTCCCTGGCACTGCTCCGAACAGCACCCAGCCACTGACCAACTTCACCAACCGGAAAGACAGCATGTGCTGAACGCTGGGAGAGGGGCCCCGGGTGCGGGGAGTGGGGGGCAAGGGCAGTGACCGGCAGGGCCCGAGGGGGCTCCCTGGGGGGCTGTCCGGCTTCTGCTTGGGGCTCTGGGTGCCGGCTACCGAAGTGTTCCGCTTGTGACAGTTCAGCTAGCCGTACACTGGATTCCAATAAAGATTCACACTAAAAATAAAGCAAAAACCGCCTGGTTCGGCCCCAGCCTGCAGCAGGAAAAACCCAAGTTCTTGCAGCCAGTGGTCATCCCCTCCGGCCGCCCCCTTCCTCCCCCTGGAGCTGTGTGGCCTTGGGAAAACCCTTGCCCCTCTGTGGCCTCCATTTCCCTCTGCAGAGCTTCAGGCCCAGGCTGTGCAGTAGATACACGCTTCTTAGAAACACAGGAGGACTGACATCGGGGCCCAAACCCACTTCGCCCGAACCTCTGGGGCTGCTCCTGTACCTCGCGTGTTGTTTTACGAACTCTTCACATTGAAATAACCACAGGTTCACAGTAAGACGTACCCCAGCCTCCCCAACTGGTAACACTGAACATTAAAACAGGCTGCCCGCCGTCAAGCCCTCAGCCGCTGCAGCTGCCAAGACAGCCTTCCCTTGTGTGCAGCTTTGCATGACCCCACCTACGATCCAGCTCCAGGACCACCCACCGCAGGGCGCTCACATCCACCCCTCCCTGCGGAGCCACAGCCCCTTCTCCCCAGTCCTGCACCCCCACAGCCACCCATCTGCCCATCATCCCGTCATCTCAGGGTGTTACCACAAGCAGAGTCACACAGGGAGGAGCTTTTCAACACTGGCTTTCTTTTTCACTCTGTAATTCCCTGGAGGTTTGATTCCAACTGTTCGTGTATCAACAGTCCTTTCCTCTTGACAGCCGGATAGCATCCCACTGCACGGACGTTCCATGGTCTGTTTATCTGTTTACACCCCGCCCCATACACACCCGGGAAGGACGCTGTGGCAGGTTCCGGGCCGGGGGCTGTCAGGGATAGAACTGCCCTGAACCTTCGCCGACGGGTTCCAGTGTGAACCCAGGTCTTCCTTCCTCTGGATCAAAGGGCGTTTGCTAACAGCGCACGTGCCCTGAGCCCCCCAGCGAGCTGTCTCCCAGAGGGGCCGCGCAGGCGGGACCCGGCCCCCAGCCTCCTGGCTGGCCTGGCGTGTGGCCCCGGCCCCACTTCTGGGCGTTCTGACACCTCGCTGTGGTTTCAGCTCGAGTTCTGACGGCTCACGGCGCTGACCGCGGTCTCACGCGCTTACCCGCCACCGCGCGACTCGTTTGGGGGAGTGCAGGTGCCCCTGTGTGTTCCCACAGCTCCCCAGATGCGTCTAACCCGGAACCAGCCGCCTCCCCAGGGCCCCCTGAGCTCTAGAAAGTTCTGTCAGATTGAGAAAGAACACCTTCACCGGTGTGAGGCTTCTTCCGGGCACACGGTGCTTTCTGGAAGGGCCTGGGTGGGGGGCGGTCCTGGCCGCCACGTCCCTGAGCTGGAGGGTGACTCTGTCCGCTCCTGGGAAGGAAAAGGGAGGCAGCGGAGAGCAGGGTCAGCGGGGCAGAGGGCAGGCCACCCCCACCCGGAAGCCCCTCCAGGCCCGCAGCGGAGGCAGCTAGGGGCGGCGCGCCTCCACCGCTGACGGGCCCTGGGCGTTGGGGTTATTTGTGGAATTTACCTCCATTTCAGAGGGGCGGGCAGGCCGCACGCCTCCGTCTTACTAAAAAGGAAACACATACCCACTGCACCAACGGCAGGAAAGAGCAGGCGGGCACAGCAAGGGAGACAGTGCCCGCCTCCCAGCCCAGGCGCCTGCCTCCAAGCCGAGGACACATCCCACCCTGTGACCCCGGAAGTCCAGGGCTGCGTCCTGCACACACGTCCGCCACCTGCACAGAGGCCTCGCCGACGGCACAGCCGACGCCCCCGCCCTGCGGGCACTAAGAGCTGTGCCCGGGGCTCCCGGCCGCTTCCCGAGGGGGACGCAGACGAGTGTTTAACGACCGGAAGACGTGAGGTGTTGAGGGCGGGAGGGGAGCGTGGGTTTCAGAACAGAGTGTGCTCTTGTGTCCTGTCTGGGCACACACTGAGGCTGCAGCCGGGCCCTGAGACGCCCTCAGACCCCGCAGGGACTGAGGGACCAGAGAGTCATCCTGGCCGCCCCTGGGGTTCCCGAAGTTTCTGTCGCCCCTGAGCCCCCGGGCAGCCCAGGACAGCGGGCACTGGGCCGGGTGGGGCTCACCCCTCATGGCTGCCCTGTGTGCAGCCCCTTCTGCTCTGGGGGTCCAGGGCGGGGTGCAGAGAGGGGAGGAGGGGCAGGCTGCCCTGAGGGTCCGTCCGACCTCCCCGCAGGTGGGGCCGCTGCCTCACGCTGCCCCCCGGGTGCCCCGCTCGGCTCATCTCAGCCCCAGGCTCCTGGTCTGTGGAATGAAGCTGCCACCTGCCCCGGAGACTCCAGGGCGGCTTTCGGGAGCCGACTGGGCAGGGACCTGGGGGAGCGCCATGAAAACCAGCCTCCGTGCCCAGCTACCCTGCCCAGGCCCCCAGCACCCGGCCCAGCCCCCATCAGAGAAAGCCACAGAGGCCCTGCCCGCCCGCCCGGCCTTCCTGTGCTGGCTCTGGGCCTCGGACAGCCCTGCCCGTGGGCACAAGGGGTGACTGTCCTCGGACTGGCCTCCACGCCCTCTGGCCTGCCAGGAGTCTGGGAAACGCTCCGCTGCCCAGGGAGGGGTGTCCCTGCCCAGGACCCTGGGCCTCAGAACTGCGGTGTGGAAAGGGAGCTCGGGTGGTGGGCAGGGGCCCTGGGTGAGATCCAGTGTGGGCACCATGCCCGTCTCCAGGAAGGCAGGCACTCCCACCAGGTGTGCCAGACAAGGGGGCCACGGCGGGGCTCCCCTCCACCCCTACTCAGAAGAGTCTGCGGAAGCGGTGACTCTGAGCCCAGGCCTCGGCTCCGCAGGGTGGGGTGCAGGGTGTCAGCACAGCCAGGGTTCGGCCTTGTTCAGGGGAGGGTCTCGGAGGGGGCAAGATGGGCCACGGGGCACCAGGCTGGGAACCTGCCGCAGGGACGGAGGCTTGGACAGGGAGCCCCTGGCCGCACTCGCTTGCTGGGAGCACCCTGAGACCCCAGCTTCCGTGACCCTGAGTCTCCCACCAGGACTCTCTTGCTGAGGCAGACACTGGCCAGGGGCCCGGGGCCACCGGCCAGGGCGCATCCAGCCTCCCTGGCTGCTGGGCACGGGCTGAAGCCTTGCCACGTGGCTGGGAGCCTGGCCAGACCTGTGGCCTTGGGTGTGGAGTCTGGGAGTGCCGTCCTGACACCCCGGACCTGGTTTGCTGACGGTCACGGGGCAGAGATGCCTCAGTCCAGACCAGCTGGGGTGGGGGTCAGACCGTGGGGCACCCCTCTTCAGACACTCCTCCTCGAGTCTGCCTGGGGACCTGTTGCTACAGCTCCCATTTTACAGACGTGGAAACCGAGGCTGAGACAGGCTGAGACCTGCCTGAGGCCGCCCAGCTGGCGAGCAGCCCCACCTCGATCCTGACCTGGGTCCCCCGCCCTCTGCTCCAGGGTCTCCACCATCTGCAGCCGTTAGGCAGCTGACCCCAACCAGGACATCCTGACCCCACTCGCCCTCCACATCTGAGGGCGGGCCTCCACTGGCGGGGCGGTGGTGTTCCATCAGATCCCCAGAAAACAAGCCAACTCACCCCCAAATCCACCATTTTATACCCTTTTCAAATAAGTAATGCGTGGTGATCCGGGGGTGAAAAATCCGCTTGCCACTGCAGTGGACGCGGTTCAAGCCCTGGTCCGGGAACTAAGATCCCACAAGCCGCGGGGCAGCTAGGCCACAGTGAAGACACAGCACAGCCAAAAATAAATGAAAGAGTAGGGCACTCTCGTGGCTCAGAAACACAACACAGAAAGATACCCAGAGGAAAGTCCCCTCCCAAAGGCCCCGCATCCACCTGCCTCCCAGGGAGGCTTCTGCCCCTCAGGGAGTGCCCGCCACGAGCTGCCGGGCCTCCCCACAGAAATTCCTAGTGCAAACACAAGCAGTCAGGAACACGGTGAAGTCTGACTCAGGGGAAGGGCGGTCCCCGGGGCCACAGCCCCTCTGGGTGTGGGGTGAAGGGCAGCCCCCGCTGCACGGCAGGGCGAGGCTGGAGGACCCTGCCGGGGCAGAGGGCACAGTGGACGCCACCCGCTGTCCTGGCCAAGCTGGCGTGGACTGTGAAGGGGCCACCTCCCTTCCGGGTAAACCTGCAGCCTGCTGGACAGCACGCCCAGCACCAAGCCACTCTCAGAGCCGCACTGACCTCACACGGCCAGACACACACGAGACGCCTCTCGACCTAGGTGATGGCACTGTGAATCAGCTCTGCTGTTGTTTAGGCACTAAGTCGTGCTTGACTCTTCGGGAGCCCCTGGAGTCTGGCCCGCCAGGCCCCTCTGTCCATGGGATTCTCCAGGCAAGAACACTGGAGTGGGTTGCCATTTCCTCCTCCAGGGGATCTTCCCAACCCAGGAATCGAATCTGTGTCACCTACTTGCAGATGGATTCTTTACCACCGAGCCACCTGGGAAGCCCATTAAAAATCAACGATATTTCAATTTTCAAAAACAGACAGCTCCCAACCATCACACACACACACGTGTGCACGGCACATATGTGTACACAGACCCTCCCGTGACCGGCCGGGAGCTCCCGGCTGGTCTCAGGGTCACGATGAGCAGGGATGTGTCCCCAAGGCCTGCGCTGGACACCCACGGTCAACGAGACTCTGCCATGGTCTTTCCGTTTGCATTTGCCTCCCTTCCTGTAAGCGAGCTGTGTTAATGTACCTTAGCTGAATGAAAATTAAAAACGAAGAATATTTCTAGAACCCACTGGATCTGGGTGTTTCCAGGTAAACCTCACCACGAAATGAAGGCGGGGGTGGGGTGCGGGTGGGGGCGCCTGTGCTGAGTCCGGGCACCGGGCCACCTGGGCCCGTCCTTCCAGACACCTCGGGGCACTGCTGTTAGCAGCTGGCATCCACCCCGCAGAGGAGCAAGCTGGGCGCCCTGACTGCGGGGCGGATGGATGGGGTGGTGGGTGGGGAGGGGAGGGGACGGGGGCTGGGTTCACACAGCTGCCCGGGGACCTCACCCGCAGCAGCTGGAGGCAGACCCCAGCTCGGGGCAGGGGGACGCTTTCTCCAGGGCTGCAGAAGGACCTGAAGCCTTAGTGAGTGCCTGCAGGCAGGGTCGTGGGGGCGGGCAGCCCCCGGACCCCGGCCGCGCTGGTGCCTGGACACTCGGGGAGCCCTAACCCACCCCGGTCTGTTCACCGGGAGGAAGAGAGGTCAGCCTGAGGGCTGCGGAGTGGGGGCGCCTGTTTCAGGGGCTCTGAGGTGCCGAGACGCCCGGTCCCCACATGTCTGTCTGTGCTCGGGATGCGGAGAGCTCTCCTGGTGGACGGCCGGGCCTGGGTGGGAGGCCTCGGTGCCCTCAGCCCATGGGGCGGCTGCAGCTGCGGAGCAGAGGACGTGTCTTTAGCCAGCTGGCGGGCTGAGCCCCAGGGGCGCAGGGCCCAGTGGGTGGATGGGGTGGCATCCTGGGGGCCGTCGCAGCCTCTGACCTCCCCTGTGGTCTGCACACACACCAAGCTGGTGGCCCCCCGTTCTGTGGTTCCTCTCAGGGAGCTCCCACACCAGGGGGGCCCGTCTTTGTGGTGGCAGGGCCAACCCACCCTGACCCCCAAGCCAGGGCCGGGGCTCCATGGACTGCAACGTCTTCCTCACCCCACCGCTCCTGGCCTGGGCCAACCTGCAGCGGGCACCCCGGGCACTGTGCTCCGTCAGCCGCTCAGACTCCCCCAGCTTTTTCCATTGCCCCCGCCTCACCCAGCCTGGGCCCAGCGAGGGGGCACCTTCCAGACAGGCTTTTGGATGAAATGAGGAGAAAAACAAACTTAAGGCTGAAGACGACAACGCGGGGCGTCCCTCACTCACGGACGCTGCAGCTGCCATGCCCTCACCGAGGCCCGGCCTGGGGGCACCCAGCGGCAGGCCAGGCGGACCCACGCTGGCGACAGCCTGGTGGGAAAGCTGGGTCTAGAAGGACAAAGGTGGGCAGTAGCCGGCGTGTAAACAGAGGGGGTGACTGAGAGGGTGGGGAGGCAGCGGGGGCGGGAACCCCAAGATCTGGGGTGAGAGGGACGGATGCGGCCACTGGGGAGGGTCACAGCCCCGCTGTCCCCAAGCCCAGCTCCAGCCCCACCTTCCACCAGCCACCCTGCGGACCGCCCGTCCTCTCTGCCATCCTGCGCCTTCTGCACCTGGGGGTCCCGGCCAGGACACCTGGCCACGGGCTGACGGCTGGCCAGGGCATGTGTCTGGAACAAAGGCAGGATGGAGGCGAGGCTGCTGGGGGGCACAAGGCTGCCCACGGGCTCTGGCGGTGGGAGGCTGCTGAGGCCAGGACAGAGGGGCACCCAAGGACTGAGACATGTCAGTGGAACCTGGGACCAGCTTCGCCCAGGGCTCTGCGGGGAGCTGCGTGCTCCCCCAGTCTCAGCCTTCCCGCCCGTGGACAGGCCCCGGGTCCTGCTCAGCCTCCAGGGCAACTGGGAACTGCAGCTGACCAGCGTGGGGGTGCGAACTACCCCCCCATCAGCGCCCCCACCCTGGGGGGACACCGGCCTTACCCCAGCACCCACACGCTCCCTGCGGTCCATCAGGGGCGGGGGACAGCCCAACTCACAGACGGGACACAGGGCTCAGCCGCCCCCAGGAGGCTCAGCACGGTCTGGGGAGGGTACCCCTCCCGCAGGTGCTGGTGGAAGTATGGGACTTGGATCTGAAACAGATGGTGAGTTTCCCTGGATAACACACACTGCCCCAGGCCGCTTTCGGGCTTTTGAAAAATGTTGAGTATATACCACTGGGGAGAGAGGGAAGGTGCAGTAACAGGGGCAAAGATTCTCATTTATAGGTCAGGTCCCAGCTGGCTAAGCAAGAGGGAGATGGGAAAGACTCGAGGTCGGGGCGGGGGGGTCATCAGCCAGATCCCTAGCGTCGGGGTCCTGTGGATTTACCCAACACGAGCAGCCACAATCCCTCTCCTCCCCGCCGCTGAGAGTGGAACTCGCGTCTGTGATTCCAGGCTGTGTGCTGGGGCCAGGGGCCGGCCGCCCGGACGAGCACTTGTCTCGCACGCACCCAGCTGAGTGCATCGCCTGGCGCTGAGCTGAGGCCACCAGCTCGGCGCGCTGCCCTCTGACCCCAAGCAGGGCCGGTGGGCTGTCTCCAGCCTTGGTTTACTGCCCACCCCCGCCCAGAAACACACATCCGAACCCCATCCTGAACACACAGTGCAGTGGCTGAGACGGAGCTGACCCCGTCCGCCCAGCTCCAGGCCTGGCCGATCACTGCATAGCCAACCTCCTCTGGGCATGGGGGTCTCAGGAAGGCCATGAACCCTGCGGCTGACCAGCGGGACCAGAGGGGTCCTGAGAACACACCCCAGGAGGAAGGCAAGGAGGAGATGGCAATGAGTGTCGGAGCCCCCAAACTCCCAGCCACACTGAAGCCTGACCCCGGGCTGGTCACCGACAGTGGCCGTTAAAACCCCTTCTGACTTGGGTTTCTGACCTTTGCAACCCAGAGACTTCTGGTTTACACTCCCTCTGCCCCCCTGGTTCCCTTACCCTCCCCAGGACCGTGTCTCTGAGGTCCCAGCCTGTCCTGTGTTCAGAGTCCAGGGGAGGAAGGGGCCGAAGATACGTGTAAGTATGGATCCGCCCTGCACTTCACTGCATCACTGAGTCCTTATCGCCACCCTGCAAAGTTGCAATGATTGGCTCCACGGTACAGAGAAAAGCCCCGAGGCTCAGAGAGGTGACATTGTCTGCCACGAGCCACACAGCCTCTGGGCGGCAGATAAGGGGTCCATCCAGAAGCTCCTAAGGCAGAGGGAGGCACTGGAAATCAGCCTGATCATCTCAGTGCCTCGGCCCCCACTTCTCCTGGGCCCAGCCAGTTTTGGGGGGCTCCTCCGAGTTGCCTTGATCGCTCAGCAGCCCAAGAGCTGGTCAGGGACTGAAGCCAGGCCAAGGATGGGGGATCGGAGGGACTCGGGGGCGCCTGTGGCCGTGGCCCCTGGACCAGAATCGGAAATGGAGCAAATTTGAGCAGATGCTCGGTTATCCCGGCCCAGCAAGCCCTGCAAGAGCCAGGCTGACGACAAATACATCCCTTCCCTCATCAGCCATTCCAGACAGACGCAGGGACCGTGTTGACAAGGGGCAAAACCGACGAGGCCAGTACATCTTGCAATTAGCAACATTCCAACCGCCGCGCGCAGAGCCGGGGGCTGTTCCCACGGGACCCTCTCCCGGGGACCCCATGGGGTCAGGCGCGCCCAGGACGGGGATCACAGGGCATCTCAGGCCCCTGGAGCTCGGGTCCCCAGCTCTTCGCCGGGGCGTGCGATAAACAGGAGGGAAGGCCAGGCCCCTCACCGGGTCCGCCGGGGAGCCTGGCCTTCAGGTCCGGGGGGCCTGAGCCGGCACCCCACCCGGGCTGGCTTCTGCCCCGCGGTCCCCAGCCCCACCCGCTCCACCCCATCTGCCCTGCAATCCGCGCCGCCGCCACGTGACGGAAGCCGGCCCGCCGCGCAGCCCGTGTGCAGGAAGACAGACGCGACAAAGCCCTCGCTCCCCTCACCTATGAGTCCTGGTGGGCTGCGCTCACTTTAGCCTCCAAGACGGCACTGGGGGGACGGCCAGTGTCTGTCCTGGACCCGGGACCGCGGGTGGGAGAGCCACGCCCGCATAAACACTGCGCTGCTGTCCCGGGCAGGCCTGCAGGCCCCGGAAAGCCCGGGGGTGGGCCGGCAGGCGGGGTCCCGGCTCCGAGTCGGGTCTGCAGAGGGTGGACGAGACCCTGCTCTGAGGTCTCCAACTCAGCGCCGGAGGCCAACCAGTCCTCAGCTGGCAGCTCAAGCATGGAGGCCGGTGGGTTTCAGCCTGGGGCACCAGGGATCCCTGTCAGGGAGGCCTCGCACAGAGGGGCTGAGGCGCGGTGGGCAGTGGTCACTGGCCTCCTGCCCCACAGTCGCCAAGTGTCCGGCTCATCAGACCCAACACCTGCCCCCAGCCTTTGCTTTCAATGAAACTTTGACGTGCAGGCTCACGACAAGACGCACAGAAATTCCGCCCCCAGAGTCCTCGTCCGCCCCGCACCGTCCTTAGCACCCAAACCTGTGCTGCACCTTCTCTGGTCCGAAACGATGTCCGTAAGTCATGTTATCTCTCTCCACATGTTATGAGACAAAAATCAACAGACAGCCTCAGCTGTGGCAGCACAGGGAAGACAGGGAAGCAGGTCACGAGGCGGCCGGCCCGTCCATGGCGGGTGCGTGGGGATGAGGTCAGTCTCCCGCCCCCAAGGTGACAGCGGCTAGGATCCCAGGCGGACGCACGGCCTGGCTCCCGACCCGGGGGCCACGAGAGACGCCGCCCTTGGTGACACGAGGCTCTGCAAGGCGGCAGCTCTTGGCAGACCTCCGGATGTATCTGCGTCGGATCTTCCCGTGACTGTGAGGAGAGCAGTCACATTCCTGGAAAAGCCGCTGGATGTGACATGACGGCCACGGGAACGCATCCAGTGGCAGAGGCATCTCGTGGAGTGAGGGCTGGGCCCAGGTCACTTCCCCGAGGGTCTGGGGAGAGCCTCGTGGGTCTCAGCCATGCAGGCCCGGCCCCCACACTGTAGGGAGTGGGCTTCCCTGGCCCGCCGCCAAGACGCCTCTCCCTGTGTCTGCCCCGAAGGCCACCCACGTGTCCGGCGGCCCCTGCTGAAAGCCCAGGGCACACCGTCCACCCCGTGGTGGCGGCTCCACCTGCGTCCGCCTCCTTTTGGGCAGGGTTGCTGTCCCCAGGCCCCGTGCTGGACAGGAGCTCCCAAAGGTGCCCACGCAACTGATCTGGATGGCCGGCTGGCCCAGGACACACGGGCGGCTGGGAGGCCTGTGGGATCGGAACCTCGGGTGCCCAGGCCCAGTCCTTCCCACGTCCCCACTCCTGCCGTGGCTTTGTTTCCCCCACGGAGGCCACTCTGCCAGCCACCGGTCAGGGTCTCCCACCAGAGGGAGAATGTCGCCTCCTTCACGGGCTGGATGGTCACCCCACCCCCTCAGGGAGCCCCAAATCCGGAACTGAAGAGCCGAGACTGGGAACTCTGCTCGGTGTACATGGCCGCATGGCAGAGCCTCTTCAGTACTGGAGCGCTTCCATCCGTGCACAGCACTTCCCCAGGGAGACCCCACGAAGCCGGACTCGGCGGTGGCCTCGGGGCTGAGGAGCCGGAGAGGGGCTGGCCTTGCAGGGTGTGTGGACGGCGCTGCACCACGCCAGTGAATCGTCTCTCGGTTACAGGAGTGAACAAGGCACATCCAGGAAAGACGGAAGCAGGGGTTACCGGTGTGAGTTAAAACTTCTGAGCACGCACCGTGTGCCAGGCACCCCCAAGGACCCAACGCTCTGGGCTACTGACGAGCTGGAGGACTGGGCTCTGGCGGGAGGCCTGAGCCCCGCGTCCCTCCCACCCACCCTGATCTGGGACAGAAGCTCCCACAAAGGCATCAGGGGCGTCGGCAGGCGTCCAGCAGGCCCAGGCCCCCCAGTCAACGTCGGGGGTCCTTGGGGCCGCGTGGTCCGACGGCAGAGAAGGAGGCTGAACCTCACCACTCCCAGCTGCCTTTATTCAAGAAGGAGTGAATCAAAAGCACCGCGAGGTGCTACTTCACACGACGAGAATTCCTACTACAAAAACAAACCACCAAAAATCAAAATGGTAAGTGTGCGCAAAGATGTGGATCCGTGTGCAGTGCTGGTGGGAACGTAAAATGGTGCAGCTGTGGTGGAAAAACAGCAAGGAGGTTCCTCCAAAAAAAGTGCAAGTTTCCAGGGGATCCGGGAATTCCACTTCTGGGCATACACACAGAGGAGCTGAGAGCAGGGTCTCAGGGACGCACTGGCATCCCCACATGCACACCAGCGCTATTCACAGCAGCCAAAAGCAGAAGGAAACAGGTGTCCAGAGACAGACGAACGGATCAACAAAGTGCGGTCCAGACGCACAATGGAGTATTTCAGCCTTAAAAGGAAGGAAATCCTGACACAGTGCAAACATGGATGGACCTTGAAAACGTGCTCAGCGAAGTAACCACAGAAAGACAGACGCTACAGGGTTCCACTTACTCGCGTCCTCAGAGCGGCTGCATCCAGAGATAGCGGGTAGGATGGTGGGTGCCCGGGGTTGGGGCAGGGAAGGGGAGTGAGTGTTTTACGGGCACCGAGTCTCGGTCTGGGAAGATGAGAAGGTTCTGGAGACGGATGGTGGTGACGGTCGTGAAACACTGTGAACGTTCTTACTACCCTGACCTGCCCACTTACAGACGGCTGAGCCGGCCATTCTTCTGTTACGTGTGTGTTACCACAATTTTAAAACAGAAGGTTATAGATGACCTGCCTGGGCCTACACAGACGCCGGGCCTCGCCTGGAAGGCTCCCAGGCCCTGGGTGCCGACAGAGGGACTGCCCTGTGCAGAGGGACCGGGGCCCAGGGCTCCCCTGGGCAGACGGGAGGACCAGGGCCCAGGGCTCCCCTGGGCAGTTGAGAGAGGGGCACGACTGGATCTCAGGGTCCGAGGGGTGGGGAGAAAGGGCACCCCCTGGCAGGGGGCCAGCAGGGGGGCTCCCCACAGGGCAGGCAGGACTCGGCGTATCTGCTGTGTGTCCGGGGGATGATGAGCCCCCGGGGACCACAAGCCGTGCATGGAACGGGGCGTGTGTGAAAGAGCTAGAATGTCTAAGCTCAGCGTCCTGCTCGGGCAGCTCCAGGGAGGGCCAGGGCCTCGGAGACCGCGGGCTGGGGGTGGACGGAGGGGAGAGAGAGCAGGAGCCAGTGGGCAGCTGGGCGGCAGGGCGAGGGGCGGACTCAGGCCCCCAGAAAAGCAGCAGGCCTCGGGAAGGGCCGCCCGCCAGGACGCGCCCCAGCCCAGCCCTGGCTGGGTGTGTCCCCCGTGGCCAGCCAGGGGTCCTGTGCAGGCCTCCGGGCCCCAGACCTGACTGGAGGTTGGAGTCAGATAAGAGGTGAGGAGAGAAAGGGTCTCTCTACCTGGGCACAGAGCTGCCTGCAGACCACAGCCTGGCGCTTCCCCAGGGCCACCCTGGCCCCCGGCCAGCCCCAAGCAGACCGGCAGGGGTGGCTCCTGATGGCCTGGGCTGGGAGCCTGCTGCCCTCTGGAGCGCGGGCGCCAGAAAGGATGGCTGAGAGCCCCGCCCACCCCCAACTTCCCTCCACGGTCCGGCGTGGGAACTGCAACCCCCACCGCGGATCAGAAGCCTCTGTGGGTCCCAAGGCCCCTGCTCGCAAGGGGGGCCCTTTCTGTGGGCAAGACACCTTCTGTCCCGGCCCCGCCCGCATCTCCGGTCTCACCTCTCACCTCCTCTCGCTCACACTCGGGGCGTGGGGCGTGGGCCAGACACCATCACTTTCAGTAAAGCCGTCAGAACGTCACAGACTGGGGCTCTGGGGCCACCCGTCGGGGTCCAACCCCCAGCGCCACCCCTCCCGGGGTTATTCGGTGACTCGGCTGCACCGTCTGTACAGAGGGGACAGAGACAGCTCCACCCCCCAGGGTCACCGTGAAGGTCAATGAGCCAGTGCTTGCAGAAGGCTTGCGACCCTAGGCTCGAGGCCTGCACGCCTGGAGGGCCTCCCCTCCCTGATCAGCACCCCCTTCAGCCTCCAGCCGCTGTGGGACGTGGGAACCCTCCCCGTCTCTGGGCTGTCGTCCTGTCTGGCCTGTGGCTCTCTGCACTGACACCATCTGTTCACGGCCTACAGGACCCCAGAAGCTGCGTCTCACTGGGCTCTGTACCCTCTTGCTTCCCAGGTGGCTCAGGGGTAAAGAGCCCGGTGGCCGACACAGGAGACACAGGACACCCGGATTCGATCCCCGGGTCGGGAAGATCCCCTGGAGGAGGGCATGGCAACCCACTCCAGTGTTCTTGCCTGGAGAATCCCAGGGACAAAGGAGCCTGGCGGGCTACAGCCCATGGGGTCACAAAGAGTATACAACACAACTGTACCCCTTAGCTTAGGGCAGTGCCAGGCACAGGGTCCGTCATTCATTAATCAAAGAAGACTTCCCCAGCAATCACTATACACCCAACACTTTTCAAGGTGCAGGACACGCAACAGCTAACACACGGTCAGCCCCTCGGCCCTGGCGCAGCGGACACTCCAGCGGCCAGAATGGACCAACCAGCCTGTGAGGGGGACGCAGTGAGGGTCGGACAGAGGCAGTGCTGGGCGGGGAAGGCGCTGGGCAATGTTTTTAGGGTGGCACCTGCCATCTAGAGTTGGTGGCTCCAGGCAGAGTGAATGAATGAGTGAGCCGATGGGTAAATTACAAACGAGCATCCCCGCTCCCCAGCAGCCCCGAGGGTCTCGCACACCCACTGCAAACTCCTGCAGCCCGGCTTCCTGTGTTCACGGAGCAGGAAGTGACGTGCTGTGTAAGTGTAGTTACAGTCGGGAGGGGGCCGACCTTAATTAAGACGCTGTTAATTAAGCTTTCAGTGTAGGCCTGGGCTTGGTTGCTAGCAAAGTTGATTAAGGAACTGATCCTGGACGCTTCACGATTTCCCCATTTCATTAATAAATCTTCTCCTGCTCACCATGTCATCCACCGTCCCGTCTACTTAGGGCCGGCTCCATCTGTCAGAGTCCGGATGCCCAAGCTCTCTCTGGGGCCCAGGGCGTGGAGGGGAAGAGGCCACAGGACAGGGAGGCGGGGAAGGGGCCGGGGGCCGGGGCAGGGCTCCGCCTGCAGCATGTCTGTCCAGGTCGGCCGTGTGTGCAGCGCACTGGGGGTGGGACGTGTGTGCAGAGCACGGGGCTGGAGGCCGCCACGAGACTTCAGTCTAGTGGTCTACCCTTCTCTGACCTCAGTCTCCTCCTCTGTAAAATGGGATCATGAACCCCCCATTTCACAGCACGGGTGAGAACCACGGAGGCAAGGGGTGTGAGAAGCCGCGAAGCCAAATAGCACAGCCCTGACAGTGGCTGCGGTGGTCCTGGGCGGGGGCCTCCAGGCCCTGAAAGACAAGCATCTAGAGACATTCCATCCCCCATGCTACAAGCCCAGGGATCGCGCGGCAGGTGCCAGCAGAGCCCTGGTTCTGGTCCGCAAGTCTTTCTGCAAAACAGGCCCCCCCACCCCGACTTCAGCCACCCCCTCCCCAGTCTCTCTGCAATCTCTGGTGCCCATGGGCTTGGAGGCGGCACGTGGGGGAAGCCTGGGTGTCCTGCTGCCAAACTGTGGGAGCCTGAAAGCCAGGGCGGTGAGGAAGGGCCCACGGTCATGGAGGGGGAGCCCGGCCTGCCCTCCCCACAGTCCAGCCCCCTCCCAGGCGAGTGGGGGAGACAGGCGTGGTTGGCGAGCCCTGCTAGGGGCCGTGTGTTCCAGTGCTGGCTCCTGGGCTCCCAGCAGACAGAGCGAGTCTGTACTGGTAACGGGGAGGGGTCCTGGGACTGGAATGGCAGCTGCGTGCTCACAAATCACAATCAGGCAGGACCCGGAGCGGTGCCGAGGGAAGAGGCCGCATCCGCGAACATCACCCACAGCTGAGCATCAAAATCACGTGGGGAGAACCGCAACGTTCCTGAGGCTGCACCCCTCCCAGGACCCAGAAGCCAGGACACGGGAGTCTTAAAGCATTCCCCAGTGATTCTAATGCAGAGCTGGGCTGAAACGCACCCCCCACCCCCGACACACATCTCGAGCCGGGGCACTCCAAGTTTCCCGGGGATTTGCTTAGCCTCAGTTGTCCCATCTCTAGAATGGGAGTCCAGAGGCTGCTGCACAGATTCCACCTCAGAGACCTCCCTCCCCCGGGTTTCACAGCCCCTGAGACCAGAGAACTTCTCTGACCTCAGGCTCCCGGGCCCACAAAGGAGGCAGGAGAAAGGGGGAGTCTTGGGGGTCGGGGGGAGGCCTGTTCCCAGCGACAGCGGAGGCTCCGTGCCGGGGAAGGATTTATTATTTGTTTCCAAAAAAAGAAAAGCAGGGGCAGGGAGTGAGAACCCGGACTGACCGGCTCCCATCAGCAAACCAAGCCGTGGGCTTCTCCACTTAAAAGGCAAACGAGCATCACAGCAAACCACAGAGCCCGCCGCCTTCCTGGCCCCGGGGCCCCGCCTGGGCCTGCGGATAGCACAGCGGCAGAAGCGCCACCTCCTCTCGTCCAGCTCCGCGAGTGAGCGCGCCATCTGGCCCGGGTGGAGAGCAGTGGGAGCCGCTTCGCTCGGGCTCCAGGGGCCCTTGTCAAGGTGTAGGGGGGTCCGAGGCCTTGGAGTGCCCCAGGGGTCCCCCCACATGATGCTCCAGGAACCCCCCTACCCGGGCTTTCGAGTCCTGGGGACTGAGCCCAGCCTGAGGGCCCAGCTCTGCCCTCTGACCTCACAGGGTCTGAGGTCACTGCACAGCCCCCAGGTGCCCACGGCAGGAGGAGACTCACAGTCCCCAGTCCCAGAGGAGGGGTCCTGCAAGGCCAGAGACCCAGCTGCTGAACCCAGAATGCCGTAGAGCCCCAGAAAGCTGCGAGGGAAGCTGGCATCCTCATCCGATGTCCCAGGAGGCGCGGGCTCGGCTTTCCATAAATACCCGGACCCGTGATGTCACCACCCCGTGCAGACGTTCACGGACTGCCGCGGGCCCGGGGCCCAGCAGACAGGTGCTCTGCCGCTGGCCCACGGCAAGCCTGGGTGTTACGGGGTGACACTGGCAATCCCCGCTCAGGAGGGCAGGCTGGACCTTCACCCGTCCCCGGAGGGCACGACACCCTGTCCCACCCTGACCTTCCTGCCAACCTTGCATCAGCCACGGCTGAAGGGCTGATCACGGCAGAGCTGGGCACGAGAAGCCATTTCCAAATGGACACAGGAGGGCTGAACCAGACACCAACATGGTAGCAGCTGGTCTGGGGACCCCATACGTAGATTTGGGGGGGCGATGCCCTCAGAGACAGGGAATTTCACAGCCCAACAGAGTCCTGTTAACAGCCTCCCCCGCCTCAATCATGACCACCGACAAACATGTCCACTTCAGGGGACAAATGCTGGCATCTAAGCCTGGTGGCCAGCTCCCTCTGCAAGCCACCTGCACGGCAAAACCCCCCTCCCCCCAGAGGGCCCGGGCTCCAGCTCCCAGCTGGGCTGCGGCCCTTCTGGCCTCAAGTTCCAGGCATAAACCTGCCACAAATACTCACAAATAGCGTCTTCTGCACGCCATCCTGTCTGGAGGGGGTGGGCAGTTTTCCCTTCTCTCTCCCTCTCCAGCTGGGAAGGCTCTATGTGGTTAGAGGAGCAGAGCGATGCTCAGGCGAGAAGTGGAAGGGAATAAAATTAAATCGCGGGCGAGTCACATTCCCGGGGGTGGCGCACTCCTCCGCGAAGGCTGGGGCAGGAGCAGGGGGTGGCAGTCGCGGGCTCCGGAGGACCCAGGCACGCAGGGCTCACATGGTGCCCGGGAGCCTGCGAGGACGTCGGGTCACCGTGGTCGCCAGGCTGGGCGGGAGCCTGGCCTCGCGGCTACCTGGGACCACCTCGGGCTTGGGCCCTGCCGCACATCCGGGGTGGCGGGGCGCGTGGGTTGGGGAGGGCTGGTGAGGGGGGAACAGCATCCGGAGGAGGGGCCGGCGCAGAGGCTCCCCGGCGCCCCGGGAGCAACGTAGTGCGGGCCGAGCTGGACCAATCGCCGAGGCGCTCGTCGCCATGGCAACCGCAGCATCAGGCGCGGCCGCCCCGCGGCGCCCTCGCTGCAAAGTCACCCAGCAGGCGGAGAGCGCTCCAAACCTGGAAATCCGTTGCTAAAATGCACGCGCTGCTGCTTCCCGGGGTGGCTTCTCTCTGTCTTTGACCCGGAGACGTGCGAGTCACGGAGTGCACGGAGCTGGCGCCCTGGAGTCAGGCCGGCTGATTCCCAGACTGGCTCTGCCTCCCAAAGGCCCTGAGACCCTGGGCAAGCTGCTTCTCTCTGGGAGACTTGATCTACGCTGCTGTAAAATGGGATCATCACAGCCATGTCACGGGGTGCCAGGAGGGCTTACCACACAGAGCAGCCACCCCGGTGCATGGCTGGTTATCAATCGCCGGCCATATCCTGGGGGCGAATCTCTGCTCAACTGTGGCATCCCCTCATTCATTCACCCACTCACTCATTCCAACAGCTCAGGGACTGGCAACCCAATGTGAATAAGGCCAAGTATCTGCCCTCATTCATTCATGAAAATGCCGTGCTTACATTCTAAGGAGGAAACAGAAGTCAGCATGGTCAGCTATAATTTTGCATGGTAATAAGGATCAGGATAAAAATAAAGCAAAAGGCAGGAGGGAGAGGGAGGTGAGAGAAGGGAAGCCCACCCACACGGGGAGGGGGTGGTCAGAGAGGGCACGCGTGGGCTGAGACCTGTATGGTGGAGGATCTGGGGAGGAGCAACCAGGCAGAGGGAAGACCTACAGCCAGGGTCCTGAGGCAGAATGCTCTGTGTGTGTTTGAGAGCCACTGAGGAGGCCAGTGCGTGGCAGCACGCGAGTCACCTCGCGGTGACGACGGGTGGTCGCTTCCACCGTTTCCCCACAGACGCACTTTGGATCAGTCTGTTTCCTCATTCGTAAATCAGGAATTCCAAACCTACTTCATACGTGTATTGCAAGTGAAGTCGCTCAGTCGTGTCCGACTCTTTGTGACCCCACGGACTATACAGTCCCTGGAATTCTCCAGGCCAGAGTACTGGAGTGGGTAGCCTTTCCCTTCTCCAGGGGATCTTCCCAACCCGGGGATCGAACCCAGGTCTCCCACATTGCAGGCAGATTCTTTATCAGTTGAGCCACCAGGCATATATATCTACATAGACACACGTAATAGATACACTTTATATATATAAATTATTTACACATATATAATTTTTATGTGCATTATAATCCTTGTAACAACCTCAGTGAGATACAAGATTTTACAGAAGAGGAAACCAAAGCCAGAGGTTCAACACCCGCTGAGGGTCACACAGCTGGTGGGCGGCACACCAGGGCGGTCTGACTGCAGTCTTGGCTCTTCAGCAATTCCTAACTTCCTCGCTGGGTTGATCACATAAGAGAAGGGATAGGAAGGCCCTGCCCCCTGGCTGACAGCTCAGAGGGCCGTTCTCTTCTTCCCAGTCTCTCTGGGCTCTCAGACCCGCTGGGTTTAGGGGCAGGGTGGCTGCTGCATCATTTCGTTGCGTTCCTTCCTTTACAATGGAGGAAACAGAACTCAGAGAGGGCAGGTGACCTGCCTGAAACCGCACAGCAAAAAGTGGCAGAGATGGGACCCAGTTCCGGCGGCAGGCCCTCACAGGGGGTCGGAGTAGAGACGGGGCTGGATGACGGTGGTGGAGGGCATCTGGGACTGCTCGACGCTTCCTCAGCAGCACCTGGGAAGGACCCGTCTTACCCCAGCAGAGCCTTCCCTCCTGAGAGAAAGGCTGTCAGATAAGTGGGCTGACCTTGCCTTAGAGCCCGCCCACCTCTCCCCTCACTGGAGCTGCATGGAGTTTTAATCATGACCCCTAAATAACAGCAGCTGCAACTCATGGCTCCATGAGGCTGGTTGTGCTCCAGTTCCGAGGTTCAGTGACTTCTCAGAGCCCTTCCCACCCCGAGGCAACTCACCTCCTCGCAGCGGTGGAGCCAAGACTCAACCTCCTCAGAGACGATGATCTTATCACGTCCATTTTCAAGAGGAGGAAACTGAGGCTCAGAGCGGCTGCAGGGGCAGGGGGCCGGGTTGGCCAGATGGCAGAGCTGGCCCCAGCGTCCCTTTCCTGGGTCTCCTGGGTCTCGGCCCTCGGAGCCTCCCTGGGGGTCACAATATCACCTGTACTCCCATGGCTTTTGGACACGTCCTCCTCACAGACTTACACGTGTGTTTCTTATATGTTAGTCTGTTATTTCAAAAAGGGCAAACGAAGAAGACCCTGGAGTTCAGACACACGTTCCAAGACTGCAGGTGTTTATAAGCCACCTGGGGGGGCAGGGTGGGGCTGCTGGATGTCTGGTGGTCGGTGTCCAGCACAGGGTCAGGTGCAAAGGAGTCTCCAAAAATTGTGCAGCTGAGATCACAGCTCTGAACTCTCACTAGAGATGCGCAGGCTCGTCTTGCTGGGAAGTGACGCAGGTCACCGAGCAGGGCCCGTTACCAGAGGTGCAGTCGTGAGCGCCAGCTCTGCCTGCATCACATCGAGCCTGCCCCTTCACCATCAGAGGGGGCTGTCACTCACTTTCTGGAGGTGGAGCCCGAGGTCACGAGCAGGCCCAAGGGCACACAGTCGGGAAGCGACGCTGCAGGACGAGGTTGTGGCGCTTTCCTGACCGAACCAGATGCCTGGGGTGGGGCGTGGGGGCCGCGGGCCTTTCCAAAGGCAGGCTCACCCCCCACCCCCCTGCAGGCCTGAGACTGGGGCACGTATTGGTGCTGGGACCACCCCTCACGCTAGCAGTCACCCACTCTCCTGGCTCACTCTGGAAATTCCTGCGTGCATCCCCTGCCCCCATCAGGCCACTGAGGACCCCTGGAAGTGACCCATACGGGGAGAGAAAGCAGAGGCTCAAGGTGGCGGGGCGACGTTTCTCACACAGGACTCCCCGCCTCCACTGGAAAATTCCGCCCTGCAGGCGGACAGGCGCCTTCACACAGAGCATCCCGCCTGCTACTCCGGCCAGTGCCCATCTGTGCCCCGGAAAGGAGCACATGGCCTTTGGCAGAGAGGGCGGGAGCACGGAGCCAACCAATCCTCAGGTCGCAGGACCTTCCAGGCTGGGGGTGGGGGTCCCAGCATCCTCCTTCCCACGGGGGCGGCACGGAGCCCCCACCCTGCTCTAACCGTGGAAATGCGGAACCATCTGCATTCTGACTTTCCAAATCTCAGAATCACAAATCCTTCAAGGTCTGGAATTGTTTTTCCCCTTCTCACTGAAGCATTACACTTTACAGAAGCAAAATCGTAACTGCACACATAACATGAAAGGCTCTTCTCTTTAAACAAAGCTCCCTCGACCGCTCCCCCAGTTTTCACTGTGCTCAGCTGTCTCCGCTGACCTCCCCGCTCTGATCTGTTAGAACGGGCCCTTACAGAATGTTTTCTGTGTCTTTAGCTACCTACACGTGCCTACAGAAATAAACAAGTATCATGAAGACCCTAAAAAGCGGTATCATGTTCAGTTAGGAAATAAAAATTGTGAACACCTCAAAAGGCGTAAAGACGCAGACGGTGAGTCTGACGTCAGTTTTCCTGCAGAGCCAGATACCCAACAAGTGGCAGGAAGGCTTGTGCCCGCGTCTAGGCTTTGCACAAACGAAACCATCCCGGGGGTCGCTCCCCAGCACTCTCTATGCCACCGGGATGCGTGACGCTCAGAACGCGAATCCCGGAAGCCCGGGTCCACGAGCTGGGGCCTGTGCAGAGTCCCTGAACCACAGGCGTGGGCTTGGCTCTCGGTGCGGGGAGGGCCCCACCGGTTGTGGACAGCCCCTCACATCCCTGAACCGCCAGCTCCCCACGCACAGGGAGCAGAGGTGGGGAGGAAGCGGCCACAGCAATGATCTCTGGAAACTGGGTGGGCTACCGGGGGCCGGGCAGGGCCCTTCTGCAGGGCACCAAACGCCCGCGGTGCCCTGTCCCCCGACCTGGGGCACAGGGTCCCTGACAGGCGGCACTTGGGCTGGAGGCTGGAGGCGTGGGGACCCGCCTCGGGCGGGCGGTGTCTGCTTCTGCCCAGGCCTTGGCATCCTGCTCACCCACAGGGCGAGAGCAGGCGGGTCTGATTCTGCCCAGGCCTTGGCATCCTGCTCACCCACAGGGCGAGAGCAGGCAGAACAGGGGCCCTGAGAGCCCCAATCAGGAGCCCGTGGGGGTACAGGATGGAGTGGCCGGGAAGGCGCAGGCGGGCCTGCCTGGCTGTCCCAAGGTCGGTGAGGGCGGCGGGGCAGGATGACCAGACACGGAGCCAGAGGCGACGGCCCGAGTGTGTCGGGACGCTGGGCCCCTCCCTCTCCCAACAGGTGCTGCACCCCTGCCCGCAGCTTCTCAGCCGACAGAGCAGCCAGCGGTCAAGCCCAGGAGTCAGCTCCGCCGCCGGCTGTGGGCCTCGGGGTGGGGGGCCCACGCACGGCCTTGGCCCAGAGCCTCAGCGAGCGCGGCAGGTGCCGGGTTGGGCGCCTGGAAAGTTCGCAGAACTGAGACTGGCTGGGCCTGGGGTCAGGAGAGCCGGGCTGGGGCCTCCACTCCCCCCGGTGCCCCCAGCCAAGCCAAAGCCCCGGCGGCTCACAGAGACCGCACCACAGCTCCCGATCCTCCCCTTGCTTCCACTGTTCGATTAATTTTACGTCTAAAGTAATTTTCATTGAAAAGCAAACCTTCCGGCCACTACGGTAAATTTCGTGCATCTGGCAGGCTGGTTAGACCACGAGAAACGCGGCTTCCCTGGTAACTCACGGGTGAAGGGTCCGCCTGCCAGCGCAGGGGACACGGGTTCCATCGCTGGTCCGGGAAGATCCCACGTGCCGGGGAACAGCCAGGCCCGTGGGCCACAAGAAGAGAAGCGGCTGCAGGGAGAAGCCGGCTCCCCCCAGCTAGACAGCGGCCACAGTCAGCCCTAGAGAAAAGCCCATGCAGCGACACAGACCCAGCACAGCCAGTAAAGAGACAGAACCATTAAAAGCAAGCATGGCTGTGAAAGGGAAGCTGCCCTCCCGACACCCTCTCTCGGCCCCAGGGGTCTGGACGCCCCAGCCTGGGAAGCCCCAAGCTGATGCTGGGATGCGGGCAGGCAGGCCCTGCTCACAGGCTGGGTCGGCACGGACCGCCCGTGGTGCGTTCACGGTCACGTCTGGGCAGGGGCCCGCCGGTCCCTTTCCCGAAGGCCCACTGGCCCGTCTCGGCTGAAGGGCTCTCTGTGTGTATGTCTGTCTGTCGCTGGGGATTCGGGCTGCTCCCTGTGGCAGGGCTGAGGCCTCTGAGGTCCGTGTGAGGGGGCAGTGCCCCCGAGGGGCTAGTCCCCTCCTGGATCCTTGTGGGGCTGGGCTCTGTGGGTATTTGGGGGCCTGGAGCGGGGCATCGCTGCCCAGCCCCCAGCACCCGGGCCGGGAGCATTTCTGACCACAGAGCAGCCCTAATCCCCTACCCACTTGCTCCTTCATCCATAAAGCGCTGACTCACGCTGCCGCAGGGCCAGGCCGCAGCCCGGCGGGGAGGGCGGAAGGTGAGACACAGCCTGTGTCTCCTGCCTGGAGGGAGGCAGTAGGCTCCTGGGCCCACGGTAGGCCTTGGGCCCCCTCCTGTGGCAACCAGGGCACCCCCTTAGTGCCTGAGGCTCCGGGGGGGCTGACTCCTCTCCCAGCTCAGGTTCCGGCTTCGGACTCGAGCTGGGAGGAGGCCCGACTCGCCTGAGGTGCAGACTCTCCCAACCTGCACTTGAGCTTAGACCTGAGAAGGGGCTGGACGGGGAGCGGGAGAGACGGGCCCGGGGGTCAGTGCTGGAGCATCTGGAGGCAGCCGCGCCTGAAGCTGCGAGGTCAGGTGCGCCGATAACCCCGTCTCACCAGGGCCAGCCCTAACTCCTATGCCTTTTAACAGCTATGATTCTGATGGAGTATTATAATATCAAGCGACTGTTTGCCTGGACGTCCCACAGGATATCTGAGTGAGACAAGGAGGGGTGAGTTCTTGGGGAAAGGGAAATGGGAAGGAAGAATGGAAGTTCTCCGGAGGGCAGCACGTGGAAGCTGAGCCTGGAAGGATGGGTGGGAACTTGTCGGGCCGACGGTGCGTGGAAAGGCATTCCCAGCAGATGGAACAGCGTGTGCAGAGGCCTGGAGCTGAGGAGCACGGGGCGAGGGGCCTCCGCCTACGAGAGCTCGGGCTTCGTCTGGGGGATGGGGCGCCGAGGAGGGGCGTGTGATGAGACGTTCGTGGGGGATGGGGGCGGGGGGCAGACTTGGGGCTCTGGAGAGGGGTGGGCAGGGAGGCCTGCACACAGCATCGGGAGGGGTGGAAGGAAGGGGTGTGTGCAGACCCTCGAGGGGGTGGGGCCTGGGGACAAGGACGACACTTGGGCTCCTGGCCTGGACGCTGGTGGCTGGTGGCACCGCTCACCCACCTGGGGACACAGGAAGAGGCGCGGGTGGGAGAGGTGACCATCCCCCCGGCGGTTGGGGCCTGGGGGCCGCTTATGAGCAGTGGCCAGGAGGCTCTAAGGGTCAGGCTGGAGGCTCAGCTCTGGGGGAGAGGGGAGGGCGTGAGAGGGGTGCGCAAGGGAGGTCAGCAGAGCCCGGGGGCGCGGACACCTAAGAGAGAAGGAAAAAAGCCAGTGACGGAGGCGGGGACACCTGGGGAGCTCCGGCCACAGCCGCAGGCCCCCACGCCCTCCCACCCCGCGTCCTTCCCAGGGTCCAACATCCTCCCTGTCCCATCACAGGGGCCCCGACCCCGCACCCCCAGGGTCTAAGATAACACAGGAACAGCACGTCTTAGCAAACAAGAATTCAAAAGAGGCTCTGAGCCTCATGCTCATCACGGTACCGTTTACAACAAGCACACTGAAACAGCAAATGAAGGTCAGCATCCCACGATCCCCGCCCGTCGCTGGTCATCACGCAGCCTTCAGAGGGAATTAGCGACTGCTGCTTAAGAAAAAAGACGGGGGTTCTCAAAGCGTGTCTTCAGTACCCACCTAAGAATGTGACGGAGAGACAGCCAGAAAAAGGCCACACCGACAGCTGGCCCTGAGTACTGGTCACCGATCAACTTTAATTCCTTTCTCATTCTAACTTACTTTTCAGATGTTCTACCACATGAATTAACTATAATAAGGAGAAAATATATTATTACATTAAACTCCCCAGGAGCCTAAAAGCAGCTGAAACGCCACTGAGCTGTCTTATCAGGCGGAGGAGCCGGGCCCTGCAGGGTGGAGCGCGCAGGTCTGGGGTGGGATGCAGGCTTGGGCCCCAGCTCCCTGCTGCCTGCCTGGAAGCCCGGCCCCATTCCCCGTGCTTCCCGTCTGGGGATGGGTCCCCCTGGTCCCCGGCAGAGGCTGCTCGGGACACCTCGTGAGTGGGCTCCAGGGCACCTGTGGCCCGAGTTCCCCCAAGGCGAGAGCGTCCCCTGGGCTGCACGGGCGGGGCGCTGAGAAGTCGGCGCTGCAGGTGGCGGGCGCGGCCGCAGCCCAGGGGCCTTAGTGGCTTTGAAGACTATTAAAGGCGCTGACTCGGGGGTCGTCACCCCGTTTTGTGGGTGGGGGAGGAGGGTGGGTCGCTGCTTGCCCCCCGCCACCATGAGACCTGATCTGAGGGCCCAGGTCCCCTGGGCTGCAGCGGGCAGCGTGACCCCACGGCACCCAGCCCCGCATCTCCTCTCCCCAACCTCCAGGGGGCCACGGGCCGGTCTGATCACCCGTTCATCCTCATCCCGGGAGGGGCCTGGGGAGGAGGCTGGTTGCCAGGCCAGCGGGGGCCGGTCTGGCTGCCGGGGGGCCCAGGCTGGAGGACTGGGTTCTCTGGTCACTCAGCCCAGAGAGACAGGACTGTCTGCTGGGATGAGGGCTGCTTCTGGGCAGAGGCCCAGCCGACTCAGACTCTGCTCACCACACCGCTCACCTGCTGTGTGACCCCCAGCGAGTGACAAGCTGTCTCTGAGCCTCCGTTTGTAGCCTGAAAAACTGGAAACGCAGGGTCCTCCTTGAGAATGGGCACAGCAAGGGCTGCGGGATGGACAGCTCATGGCCGGAGGGAGAGGCCCGTCTGTCTCCGCGCCCTCGGGGAGGGGCCTGGAGGAAGCCGGGGGCCACCCTGAGAAGGGAACCAGAGTGCGTCTTCCTCCCCAGAGTGCCAGAGTCCTGCTCTGTCTTGACTGAGGCTACTGGCCATTCTCCACGCTGTGCCGCGGGGGCTTGTACAAACACCGATCAGACGCCTGGGGGATGCTCAGAATAAAGCCCGGCCGCCTGGCCCGGCTCCCCGACCCCGCCACCCCACACACCTGCCGCACTCGCCCCTGCCCCTCCCCCGCCCCCTGCCTGGCTCCTGCCTCAGGGCTTCCCACGTCTGCTCCTGCCATCAGAGTGCTCTCCTCCAGGCCCATCTCACACCATTATCTCACGCCGTCCCAGTCCCTCCAGAGCCCCCCCAGCCTCAGAGTGCCCTTCTCCAGGCCCATCTCACACCATCATCTCACGCCGTCCCAGTCCCGCCAGAGCTCCCCCAGCCTGGGCAGCCTTTCCTCACACCCTCACAGACACGGCCCCCGAGGTGCCATTTCATTTCATCCAGAGCATTTGAAAGGATCCTGCGTAATCGTTCTTTTTTTTCAACATCTGTCTTCCCTCAAGAGAATGTCGGGTCCACAGGGGCAGGTCCCCTGTGTGGTCATCACAGCTCCCTTCAGTACACCGAGGGGGCCGCACACGGCTGTGCTGTGCTTAGCTGCTCAGTCGTGTCCGACTCTTCGCGAGTCTATGGACTGTAGCCCACCAGGCTCCTCTGCCCACAGGAGCCTCCAGGAAAGAATACTGGAGTGGGTTGCCATGCCCTCCTCCAGGGGATCTTCCCAACCAGGGATTGAACCCAGGTCTCCTGCATTGCAGGTGAATTCTTTACCAGCTGAGCCACCAGGGAAGCCCAAGAATACTGGAGTGGGTTGCCATGTCCTTCTCCAGGGTATCTTCCCCACCCAGGAATCAAATCAGGGCGTCCTGCACTGCAGGTAGCTTCTTCACCAGCTGAGCTACCAGGGAAGCCCAAAGAAATGCCCACCAAAGGCAAAGACTAACACGTGCCCTCAGCCACACTCCCTGGCTCACCCCCAGCAGGACTGGCAGAAAGGCAGGTACCACCCTGAAGCTTCCTGTTCCACACGCCTCACCCTTCACGGGTTTGGCAACCCCCCCAGCCCCCAGACGAAGATTCTTCCAACAGTGACTCTGTGCCGGGTAATTACGTGCCTCCGCACTAATAATAGGTCTTGTGATTATAGTTTATTTGCTGTGATCTTAGTTAATGGACCAGATGGAATATTTGCATCTGGAAAGTTCCCCAGCTGTTTTGGGGACCTCCCAAATTTATTGCTCAAAGAAGAAAAGGCTCTTGGTGCAGGAAGCACCCCAGAGGGTGGGCAGGAGGCCTGCAGCCAAGCCCTTCATGTCTCTGGGGCTCAGTCTCCCCATCTGTCAAATGGGATGATAACACCTGCCTCGCAGGGAATGAGACAAACAGCTCAAACCTCCATTGCCACGACGACCTTCAGCACGCGAGGGCCTTTGTGCAGTAGCCAAGTAACTGCTTTCTTTAATGGATTTTTTCTTTTACTTGAAGGCAGTTTTATTGTTATTTTAAAATATTGTTATTGTTATTTGTAGTTTCATTTCTGTATCTTTGGCTGTGCCGGTCTCCGCTGCAGTATGCGGCTTCTCACTGCGGCGGCGGCTTCTGCTGGGGAGCGCGGGCTTCCGAGTGTGTGCTCAGGAGCTGTGGCTCGTGGGCTCAGCGGCTCCAGGGCACGTGGGATCTGCCTGGACCAGGGATCAAACCCGTGTCTCCTGCACTGGCAGGCGATTCTTCACCCATGGATCATCAGGGAAGCCCCTAGAATGCGTTTTAAAGGGAGACTCTTTCAAGACCCTAAATGGAAACCAGGGCCACCGCCTGCCACATGCCTGGTGGGACCCCACCCTGAAGCTTCATGCGAATGGGTTTGGGCGGTCATCGTCCACCGCTCCCACGGGGTGGCTAGCTCCCTTGTCGCCCCCGTTGCTGGAACCAGTGCCCGGCGCAGAGTAGGAGCTCCCTTGGTGAAGGAAAGTCTGCCGGCAGGGGGCCCAGGGTCCAAAGGACCAGGCCACCCACGCGCCAGGTCGTTGGCCCTGCTGCTGAGCGAGCACCCGCCAGGCGCATGCTGGGCGCGGGGCCACAGCCACGATGGGCTGATGGCGTCCCCTTGTCCCCCTGACCAGGTCTCACTGCCCGGCTCCTCCTGGACCCCTCGCCCCCCTTCTCTGTCTGCCTTGGGTCCTGGGGGTCCAATCCAACCCGGGCTCTGTGAACTCCCATCTGTTGACAATGCCCACGGTTATGCTTCCAACCTGCTCTCTGCACCGACTCCCGGCCGGAGGTCCCGCGGCCTCGGAGTCGCTTTTGCTCAGACAGGCATTCAGAGGAGGCCAGCCTCCTCCGCCCCGCTCCGCACCGACGCCTGCTCCTCCGCCTTCCTCTGCCGTCAATCGGCCGCCTCGCTCCTCTGCGGCCTCTCCTGCCCTCACGTCCCCGGCCGGCCCTGACCCTCCCTGCCTCCACAACCCGCCTGGGCCCTGGAGGCCAGCGGCAGTCCCCGCGCCCCGGGTTCCCACCTATACCTCCCGATGGCAGCCAGACGCTCCTCTGGCTGTAAGCGAGAGCGCTCTGCAGGGCTGTTCAGCACCCTCTGGGGCCCCCGCCTCACTCACAGCAGGAGGCACTCTGCAAGGAGGCACCCGGCCTGCGTGGTCCCCTGACTGCCCCTCCTCACTCACTGGGCAGGCACAGTGGCCCCTTTCCCTGTCGGGCAAGCCCTCTGCTGCTCCAGGGCCTTTGCCCAGGGGGCCGTTTGGAATATATGAATATATACCAGAAGCACCTCTGCTGCGCTGAGCATTAACGCCTCCCCTGCAGGTCCTGGGGGGCCGGGGGGCGGGCACGACCGCAGAGCTGCAGAAGGGGTCAGTCCAAGGCTCGGCACAGTCTGCAACTCCCAGCAGGAAACATGTTTCAGTATTTTAGCAAGGGGGCCACGCAGGGGGAGCTGACTCCCTGCGTCTGACGTGGGCTCAGGACTGATCTCTGACTTGGATCCCTGGGCAGGGATCCCAGTGCTCAGCCAGGGGCACGCCTGTGCAGAAGGGCTGAGCCTGGGTGTCCCTGGTCCCCCAGCCACCCTGATGCAGGGACAGCGCACGGGGCCACACCGACCTCCCCCTCTCGCAGCCAGACTCCCACCCTGCTGTCTCCCATCCAACTCGTGGCTGAGGGACGTGGCAGGGCAGCCATCCTGCCATAGGAGGGGAGCTGGGGACCCTGCCGGCTCTGAGTGAGGGGCTGGCGAGGCCCCTGGGCAGGCAGGGGACCATGTCTACCGGGCCCCAGTCAGGCCCCAAACGGGTGTCCTTAAACGAGCTTCAGATGTTTGCTCCGGACACAGTGAGAACTGCCTTGGATGGCTTCCTGTAGTTATTCTTTTTCACGTTTACTTAAAGAACATATTTTATAATACATTCAAAAGCCAAAAGCGTACACGATTCATAGCGAAATCTGGGCCCCGCCCCTGACCCCGTGGTCTCAGCTCTGCGCCACAAAGGCGGCCACTCCTATCGAGCTCTCTGGCGATCTTCTTGCCGAATCATTGGCTTTTATTTTCGAAAACAAGCAACTGCAGGTCAAAGAATCTGAACAGATACTTCACCAAAGAAGATACACGCATGGCCAATAAGCACGTGAGAAGACGCTCGGATCGCTTGTCGTCAGGGAAATGCAAACCCGCCCCCCGGGGTCGAAAATGGACAAGAACGCAGGCAGGCCAGTGAGGGCGTGGGGAGGCGGGGCCCTCACACTCTGCTGGTGGGGACAGAAAATGCTGCGGACGCCGCGGAAGACAGCCGGCCTGTCCCTCACGGGTTACACACGCAGTGACTGTGTGACCTAGATCCACACCCACGAGCGCTGGAAACACGTCCACACGAAAACCTGAACTCGGAGGCTCACAGCAGCATTAGTCATAATAGCCCAAAAAGGGGAAACGGTCCTTACCTCCATCTGCTGAGGAGGGGTCAATAGAATGAATCATATACACACAACCAGTAGTAAAGAACCCACCTGCCAAGGCAGGAGAGGTGAGATGCGGGTTCGATTCCTGGGTCGGGAAGGTCCCCTGGAGGAGGGCATGGCAATCCACTCCAGTATTCTAGCCTGCAGAATCCCTCGGACGGAGGAGCCTGGCGGGCTGCAGTCCACGGGACCGCAGAGTCAGACACGCCTGAGGTGACTTAGCAAGCACGCGTATGCACACGGCGGCGCACAGTTGGCTACAGCAGCTGTGAAGTGTGGCTGGGTGCCACAGCGTGAACGGGCCGTGAAAACACGAGCCGAGTGAAAGGAGACCGTACCAGGCGACGAGGACCGTCAGAGTCCATTCACACCAAGTGCACAGAAGAGGCAGAGCCACGGAGGCAGAAAGCGAGGAGAGGCTGCGGGGCGGGGTGGCGTGGGGACGGGGCTGATGCTGGTGGACCCGGGGTTTCCTTCAGGACCACAGGAAGGCTCTAGACTGATGGCGGCGATGGCCACACAGTTCTGAACACACCAAAACGCAGGGCACCGCGCACTGCAAGTGGGTGAACTCATACTGTATGAATTACCTCACCCCTTCTTACAAAAAATAAGCAAGGAAGCATAAATAACGCGTTCCCCCAGGTTCTCATCACTCCGGTCTCTGCTCAGAGGGGCCTCCCCTGCCCAGCTCCGTCCCCTGCGCCTGCATCCTCAGAGCGCTTATCCGCCTCTGACAGCACCAGGTTTCGTGGCTGCCTGCCTGTTCTCACTCAAGTGTCAGACTCCACGAGCACAAGGGCTCTGTCTCTTTTAGTCCCTGATCTGTCCTCAACGCTCAGGACGGTGCTGGGCACACGGCAAGTTCTCAGACAGTATCTGACGATCGGCCTGTGTGAGGGATGGAGTTGAGCCTTACACCCATGATGTTGGGCGGGACCAAGCCCAGAACTTCCCGAGAACTTCATGGGAACGTCCCTGGGATCGGGGTCCTCAGGGATAGCAGGCACTCCCCAAGCCTCCTGCCCCATAGGTCCTGGCTTGCTCGCCCCTGGGGCCAGGGACCGCATCCCCTTTGAGGCAGCCGGTTTCGGCTCTGCACGGAGCAGATCAGTCTGCACTTGGTTCCCCCCAGCCTCAGCCCTGCCCCCTGGGTCTCAGGCCCGCCTCCCCAGCTGCCTGAGCCTGCTCACTTTCCTCCTCTCCCCTCTCCTCTCCTCTTGGGCTCCCTGGGAACAGCCTTCTGTGCAGAAGCAGAGGCCGGGGCTGTGGAAGGTCCTGGAAGGGCGTCGTGAGCTGAGCCCATGACATCTCGGGGCCCTGTGTGCTGGAGCCCCGCCCCTGCTGGGCTCGGATCGTCGCTCACCCCTCTGTTCACGCCTGGCTGGTCCCCAAGACTTGCCCCCTGCCAACCTCCCTGTGGATTCAGGGGAACCCCGAGGGGCTCGGTCTGGAGGTCTGCAGGGATCTTCCTGGGAAAGCCACATCCCGTGCAGGAGCTGAGGGCGTCTGGACCTCCCACCGGGCTCTCTTCTTGGTCTGAGCTCTGGTATGGAAGATGGTCAGGCATAAGGCTTCTGGGTGAGGCCAGGGTGCGCAGGGCCTGGAGAAACTGGGAAAGCCCAGCCCGCATCAGGGCAGCTCGGGAGGCGGGCCTGAGACCCAGGGGGCAGGGCTGAGGCTGGGAGGAAACCAACTGCAAACTGATCTGTGCCGTGCAGAGCTGAAACCGGCTGCCTCAAAAGGGGATAAGATCCCTGGCCCTAGAGGTAAGCAAGCAAGGAGGCTTGGGGAGCGCCTGCCGTCCCGGAGGACCCCGGATCCCAGGGACGTTCCCATGAAGTTCTCGGGAAGGTCCCACCCAACACCACGGGTGTAATACTCAGACACACGCCAGCAGAGGGCAGCACTGGGCCGCCACGCAGTCGGGAACGGAGGCCTGTGCAAAACCTGATACCCACGGAGACCCGGAGGCCCAGCCCACCAGGCGCCCCCTCCCCCAGCGGCGTCCAGACCCCCAGCCGGGCCTGTGGAGCCCGCTCTGCACCCCTGCAACAGGCCTCGTTCCCAGCTGCCGCGCCCTCTCCTGCCTCCGAGGGCCCCAGATCCCTGTGCTCCCAAAGGCCCGCGAATCCCCGGCCGCCTACAGGGCTCTGCCCCCGCCTCCCCAGCCCCAGCACCGGCTCCTTCTCTCACTGAGATCGCGGCCCAAATGCAGCTGAAGAGGCCCCCCGGCCACCCCTGGGCAAGCTCACTCCCGTCCCCAAGCTCCGATCTCAGGATCTGGTTGGTACAGCCGCCCCCAGCCAATCCGTGGACCCGCTGACCTCCTCCTGTACCACACCGCTCCTGGGGAGGCTGTTCCCATCCCAAGCCGTGCCCAGCCCTCTGATTCAGTGTCTTACCAGCATCACTGAATCCACTTTTTCACCCAAGACGTGCTGGGGGCCCGTCTGCCACGCTCCTGTGCTCAGGGAGCCCCCACCCCAGGTCTGATCCCAGAGCCCCCGGTTCAGGGGTGCACCCGCTGGCCACTGTCCCCTAGGAGGCTGCCAGCTCCCAGAGGAAGAGCAACGTCTCAGAGAGGGGCTCAACTTCGGACCTGGGGAATCGCCCCACCCACCCTCAGGCCCCTTGTCTGATAAATGGGTGTGGTGGGAAGGTTTGCCCGAGGAGGCGGTGACAGGGGAGGGGCCTGGACCGCTGATCTGGGCTCAGGGCGAGGTCCTACGCAGCCCTGCCTTCTCCTTGGACCCATAGTACAGATGGAGAGACTGAGGACAGAGAGAGGCCAGGGGCCCGTCTGCAGCCACAGGGTTGGGCAGAGGGAGCAGGAGGGGCCTGAGCTGACAGCCTGGCCAGTCCTGCACCCACCAGGCTGTGTGACCTGAAGTACAGCACATGCCGTCTCTGGGCCTCTGCTGGGAATTCCGGGAGGATGGGAGAGCGGACTGAAGCCTCAGGATGCATTTCGCTGGCTCGTGAATGGACGCTGGGGACACCACATCACACGCCAGGAAGCACGCGCCCGGCACACGGCGGGGTTGGGTTGCTGGCCCACGTTGGTGGCCACCGTGACCATTAGTGGGAGCTGGGGCGGGGCTGGAGCAGCCCCCCACCCCCCCACCCAGGGTGCTTACAACCCTCCCGGCGACGGTGACGCAGTCCCACCCATTAGAGACGGCCCCCGGGACAGGCAGGAGCACAGGTTTGCGGGGAGGATGGCTGAGAGAGATTTTAGAACCGCGTTCCCTGCTCACAGCAGGCCAAGCTCACTTCCTGCTCAGTGATAATCACCGACACCCCCCACCCAACCCCGCCCCAGCCATCTGGGGCTTTTTCCGCCACTCCCAGGCGCTGGGCAGGCCCAGCGGGAGCGCTGAGGACGCAATCACCAGCCTTTTAGGAACTGGTGCTTGTAAAGGAGGCGCAGACGGCTTCTCTCCAAGGATGCTGAGCGAGCCTTTTGGGGCTGGCAATTTGCAGAGCGCTCCAGATGCCGCAGGACAATGGGGTCTGATTGGCAGAGGGTGGGAGGGGCCAGCAGCTGCCGCTTCAGAGCCGGGGAAGGCGGGGGCCCTGCAGGAAAATCTGACGGGTCCTGAGGCCACGCGGTTCCATTCTATGGCCCTAAATAAAAGCGCTGAGCCAGCTGCCCCGGGGACAGGCTGGGCGGGTGGCTGGGGCGAGGCAGAAGGGAGGTGGCAAGACTCTCACGAGAACTCCGTCAGCCATTAGTCCATCCGTCCATTCATTCATTCGAGCATCGACTCCCTAGAAGACAGAGAAGGACTGGCGAGAGCTCTCAGAGTCGTCCAGAACCCACGGTTTAAGTCCTGACTCCTCCACCACGAGGGTCCCTCTGCCTCACTACCCACAACGGAGACCCGGGCTTGGTAGGAGGCAGAGAAAGAACCCTAAATGCCCAGCGCCGCCCTGGCCCTGAGCTGGCGCTTGCAGAATGCAGGCTCAGCTTTCCTGCCCCCCGTTCTCACCTGAGTCACTCTGACTCCTACTGGGTACACGCTGCGTACCGAGAACAGTATGACACAGACACAAACAGAACCCCCAGCCGGGCCCTGGCGCTCAGGGACTTCACAGCGGGCGGGGGCCAATGAGGGGAGGCCTCTGGGTGACCTCAGGGCAGGGGTGAGTGCTGGGAGGGCTAGCCACTCATTTACTCACTCACCGCCTGTCCATCGAACAAAATGTCGCCTCAGACTAGGGCAGAGGGCACAGACCCTCCCCACCAGGACTCACAGTCTAGCAGGAATTCAAGAAGGTAAGAAGCTGACTCAGTAATCAGGGAGGCAAGAAAAGGAGGGGCCATGGGAGGTGGGTGTTGAAGTATGCATAGGAGTTCCCTGGGGAGAGGCGACACCTGAGGAAAGTGCCCTCCCACAGAAGGAAGAGCAGGAGCAAACGCACAGCTGCCTCCTGGTGCTTTGAACAACTGCCCTGGAGAAGGCCCAGCCCGGAACCCTGTCTTCACGCCCCAGGTACACAGCAACCCCAGCTGCCCTCCAGGACCCGTTCTGGGCCTCTGATTGCCGGAGGAAGAGCTGCCATTTGCTGAGTGCCAACTGCACGCCTAAGGAACTCCCCCTAAGTGCCTAAGGCCTTGACACACGCAGCCTCCCCTCATCTCGGCAAACCTCTCAGAGGGTCCTCCTGGCTCAGAGAGGGGAGGTACCGTGGCCCCCAACACCGTGGGTAGGAGATAGCCGGGATTCGAGTCCCGGGTCTGCCTGACCCCAGACCACGCTCTCCCCCCGCCAGCAATCGGATGGGGCTCCCGAGCCCTCCCATCACTAAGTCCTCCAGGTGGGACCTGGAGTCTGCCTGGCTGCCCACCTCGCAGCCCCGGGACCTGTACCTGGGGCTCCTGGCCACACCCCTGTCCAGATTTCACCCACTGCCCTGCTCCAGACTCAGCCTTTCCCTCTGTGAAATGGGCCAGGCCCGCCGCTCCGTGCTCCCAGCACCCGCTCCCCGCTCCTCATACCCACAACTGCAAAATCCCGATAAACCTTCTCTGGGCCTTTAAGGGCCTTTTATGCCTCCAGCCACGCTTTTCTCTACATTTTGATAAGCTGCTTGCAAAACCTGTGATTGATGAGCGAGAATGAGGAGGATGTGGTGCTGAACACTTTTTTTTTCTCGGGATCGCTTCTGGCTGCACGCTCAACTTTAAATTGATTAGCTGCGTGCAGGCCCAACATTAATTATCAGCCATTTGTCACCGAGGAAGGCAGCCGTCCGAGCAGCCCGCTTCTCCAGCACCAGCTCCAGGCGCTAGGGGAGATGGCCGTTGGCCCACCTGGGTGTGGAGGGCCCTGGACATTTAGGGCCCCGAGCCCTGGGGGAGCCTCTGGAGGCCCAGACCGAGCACCCCAGGGTGATGGTGCCCAGCGCCTGTCCTGCCCCAGGGGGCCCACGACCTCACCTGACCCTCGGGTACAGGGTCAGGGGGCCCGGGAGACCCCAGAGTTTCTTCGTTCACTCGACAGACGCTGAGGGGGCAGGCGTCACGTGCAGCCGTCTCTCGGGCACTGCAGGGACAGCAGAGAAGAAGACAAAGCTGGGATCTGGGAGGCCGACAACACAGGGCAGTGCGGGGGGTCAGAGGGGCCCGGGCTCTGGGAGCAGAAAGGCTGGTGGGGGCGCCCGGTGACCCACTGAGACGGGGGGGCAGGGGGAGGAGCCGTGGAGATGTCGGGGAAGAGCCTTCTGGGCAGAAGGAGCCAGGCACAGAGGCCCTGCACAGGGAGCACGGCTGAAGCACTCCAGGGCCCGAGAGGAGGCAGCGTGGCTGGCACAGGGCGAGGGCCTGAGGGGGCCAGAGGGAGTGGGCGGGGGCATCCCAGGGAGGTGGGAAGGAGCCCTGTGTCCTGCGCTGACGGAGGGGAGGGGTGGAGGCAGGAGCAGGGAGCCGGGGGGCTGGGGCAAGAGCCATGGACATCGCCCCCCACCCACCCTGTGGTCCAGATGAAGAGCCACCCGGCCCTGAGCTGGGGGAGGAGGGAAGCAAGGAAGGAGCACGGTCCTCCTTCCAGAGCAGGGCTCAGGCAGCACCCGCCTCTCCTGTCCTGATACCGCACTTGCCCGACCCCTAGGCCTTCCAACATGCCGTTCCCTCTGCCCAGAACACCCTTCCCTTCTCCCCATCAGCCTGCTCCTCACGTTCCTGTCCTCTGGGAGGAGGGGTGACTCCTCCTGCTTGGCATGGCTCCGCAAGGTTAGGGGCTCCCCCTGCCAGAGGATGGGGTCTCACCATAGACCTGCCCCCGAGACTTCTCCGAGAGCCCCGCCTCTCTCAGAGCTGGAGCTGGGTCAGGGCCCAGGCCAACCATCCTCGAGTCAGTGCTTGGGGGTGAGGGTGGTGAGCGCTCGGTACCACGCCACCAAGTGCTGGTAAACCCAGCATTCTGGGCCACGTCAGTCCGCGTCTCCGGCTGGATTCCTGCAGGGCTTCACGTTTTGTTCATCAATTAATTCTACCAATGTTTAGTGACCCCTGGGCTCGGCCCTGGGGATTGGGCAGTGAGTAGCAGAGGTGGTGCCTGCTGCCATGGAAGTGGGTGCAGACGCTGAAGCCCTCTGCTAACAGTCCTTCAAGAGGGCGCCAAGCGCTGCAGAGGGCTGAGGGGGTGGCCAGGGGTGCTCCCCAGCTGAGACCCGAAGAGCAACAAGGCTCCAGCCAGACCAGGACCTGGGGCAGGAGTGGTGCAGACAGCTGGTGCAAAGGCCCTGAGGCCAGAGGACAGCCCAGGAGCTCAAAGAGCTGCTAGGGGAGTGGGGGGGCATCAGGGGGACTCGGGGAGCCCCGTGTCTGGGGAGGGCATCGGGGGGCAGGGGTTTGTGGGGTGCAGGCAGGTGCACTGCGGGGTCTGGGTTTTATGCCTAATGCAGTGCGAAGCTGCAGGTGGGTTTCAAGCGCCTGAGACGATGTGGATTGTGCTTCTCAGAGCTCCCCTGGGGGCCGAGAGGGCAGGAAGGTGACCGGGGACCAGCTGCGGGGCCCAGTGTGGGTGGGGAACGTTTGTGCCTGAGGAGGCGCTGATGTAGGGGCCCAAAGTTTGGGGGCAGCAGAGGGGAGCTGTGGAGGGGCGGCACTATAGGCTGGAGATAAAAATCTGGAGGCCATCTTCCAATGTCACTGTTTCAGAGACAAACACTTATAAAGTCCAGGAGTCAATGATGGCCTGACAGGCCATCGTGCCCACCCAGACCCCGGGAGAGCCCTTCACAAGGAAGTGCTGTCAGGATGAGTCCTGGGGAGGGCGGGGGTGCCTGGGCACGGAGCCCATCACCAGCTGTGCCCAGGGCTAGTTAAGGTCCCCAGTCCCAGGGCGGGCGACAGCTGCTCCAGAAGAGCCCAGCCTGAGCCCCCAGAGGCGGGCGAGCCGGCCTGGGGCCCACGCAGCCCTGCTCGGACCCCAGGGGACCCCAACGCGAGGCACCCACATCTCACTGCCCGAGCGGGGTGAGGGCCCGGGGCCACAGCCACGCATCTGAGAAATGGGCACAAAAGGACCCGCGTCCCGGGTTCTGTATGGAGCAGGAGGGGCGCAGACCGCGCTGCAGACGCCCAACCGGCTGAGGGGGCGGGGCGACCTGTCGGCTGCCATGACGACGTCCCTCTCACATCCCAGCTGCCGTGGCCGCCGGGTTCTCGCCCTTCCAGGCCGTGGCACACGGTGTGTGATCAAACAACGGACTAAACAGACTCTGTGGTCCGTCCCACTAAACGTGAGCCCCAGGAGGGCCTGGGTTTGGGGCGGGCTGCGCACGTCCGGAGCCGCAGAGCTGAGGACATGGCCTGTCTCTGCCCAGCTGCGATCACGTGTGACCCCGTGGCGTCGCCGGGGCTCCGACGCCAGCGGAAGCTCCTCTTCCTCCCCTGCTGGGGCCCAGAGTCAGCGCGGGGCCCTGGGGGGACGGGGGGGGGGCGGGGGGCCCCTCCCAGCCCGCCGTGTCCCACCCCCCACCCCGGCAGGTCGGCTCGCAGAAGGCGCGGGATCGATCGCCCGGAGCCAGAGCTGTCTGCTCGCTCTGATACCATCAGCTTCCCATTAAGTGGATCAATAGCTTCCACTGGTTTCCAATTTGTGTTTCCAGAAATTCATCTCCCAGACACCTTTTTAATTAACCCCTTCCCACACACCCGGGACGCCCATAGATCATCCACCCCAGGCCCCGTCTGTGGGCCGGGGACCACGAGGCTGGAGCCTCTGGGAGCTGCAGGTGTGTTTAAAGCTGCCGGGTTGCCGTTCCCGCACTGCGGGCCTCAATGTCAACCTGGGGGAGGGCTGGGTCCCCCGACGCAGAGAGAGCCAAGGACCAGAGAGGTCTGGGCAGTGGCCAGGGCGCCTTGCAGGGCCAGCATTCTGTAAAAGCCTTCCAGACTGCAGAACAGTGGGGGTCTGGCTGGCGGGGGTTCCCCGGGGGCCAGGGGCTGAGGTCTCTGGGCAAGGGAAGGGGGGGTGGCCCCAGGAGGGTCTGCCCCCCGCACCTGCGGGGCCTCCCACCCCACGGGGGCAGGGGCAGCTGCCCGTCTCTGTCAATGCTGCGTCCACAGTGCCCCTCACATAGTAGGTGCTTGGTAAATTCTTGCTACATGCACAGGAAGAGCTCTCCTTTCGTGCCGGGCATTGTCCCAAGGGTCCCATTGTGTCTTCAATCCTCACCGCGATCCCTGAGGGGCACTGCTAGCTGGGAAGACTGCGGCACAGAGAGGTAACGTGACCCGCCTAAGGTCGCATAGCTGGTGCGTGGTGGAGCAGGACGGGCCTGCCATCTGACCATGGCCATCAGTCACCACCCAGCTGACTGCAGTGGCCTGTCCGTCCACTCTCCACTTCCCGCGCCCACCTGAAAGGCCGGCAGTGTGTCCTGTGCCCCGTGTAACTTCGTGACACGTGCTCTCCATGTAGACGTGTTTGTGCTCTCTGCTTTCCTTGAAGCACAGCGCATGTGGCCAGTCTGGGGCGGGGGCGCAAACCTGGAACGCAGCAGGCTGGGGATGAAGGGGGGAGGGGCGTGTCCTCGGGGGGCCCTGAGGGCAAGCCCTCTGCTGAGTGCTCACCAGGAGCCCTCACCTGTGGCCTTCCGAGTCCACGCCGAACCTCCCTCACCCTCAGGTCCTCCTGTTCACCCCTCACCTTTGGCCTCCACCACATGCTGGCCCGGACAACACTGGGTCCCCATGGAGGAGCAAGCCCTTCAGCCACCCCCCGACATGCTTGGCATGCAGGGGTCTTCCAGGCGCCCCCCCTCGCCCATTTTATCCCTGTGGGTCCGCACGAGGCAGAGCTCTGAGCATGCGCATGCTGCATTTGTGAAGCCAGTGACTGAATAAACATCTCGGTGGTCACCCGTCTCCAAGGCAGACGGCTCGGAGGTCACAGCCTGGACACCCTAGGGACACACCATCTCCCGCAGCATTTCAAGCCTGCGTGAGAAGGGACGCCACACGCCAGCTCCAGGGCCACGAAACCCCCCAACCTTGCAGAGTTGGCCAGAATGATGGAAAGAGTGAATGACCCGGGTGGTTTTATGGAAATGCTTAGATCTTAAGGAAATGCCAAGCTAAAGCCACAACAAACATGTAATATGCCACGAAGCCAGCAGACCCATGGCTGGCTCGTCGCCGGTGCCTTTTTCCACGCGGAGAAGGGGACCCCCAGACAGAGACCCCGGGCCTCCGCACACCCCCAGGAGGTACTGAAAGATGGTCACCCAGGGGCTGAAAGGTCAAGCCGGGGCCAATCAAAGCAGTGAGCGGAGAAAACTAAAGCCAGTTCCCACCGCCTCTCACCTTGAGCTCCAGACTCTCTAGAAACCACCCAGGTAAGTAAAAGCAGTGGATATCACCCCCATGACCGCCATCCCCGTGGCCACTACAATTAACTGAGTGCCTACTGTGTGGCCGGCACAGTTAGACACTTCCCACGTCTTTATCCTTCCCAGCAACCAATTCAGGTAAGCATCAGCTCCCCTTTATGCCTGAAGAAACTAAATGGGCTCAGAGAGGTTAAGTCACTTGCCGAAGGTCACACAGCTGGTGAGAGGCGCCGGCAGGGTCAGGACCAGGGCTTTGCTCAGATCTGAGCCGGAACACACATCCGGCAACCGGTACAACGTCTGGTGTCACGGTGGCTCTGACTCGGTCGGGTCATTCAGCCTGGTTTTGGCAGGACTTCCACTCGTGCCTGAGGACTCTGCTACCCACCGCCGACCCCCTAAGCCCTGGGCTGATGGGCCGACGCTCCGGGATCCTCTGGGCATGGGCATGGTGGTGGAGCCCTGGTTCACTGCCAGTGGGCGCAGACCCCAGCCACGGATTCTCCAGTTGCAGAGCGTGGGCTTTGAGTTACCCCTGGGCATGTGGGATTTTAGTTCCCAGACCAGGAATCGAACCTGAGTCTCCAGAATTGCCAGGCAGATTCTTAACCACTGGACCGCCAGGGCAGCCCATTAAGGACCCTGTGACACTCATGTGAGTGGCTGTAGTGTCAACTAAGAAACGAAGCCTTTATTTTCAGACAGCAATGTTATTGAAGGTATTTTGCCATCATAAGCTCTGTGGCAGGGCAGTCCTTGTTTTCATCCATCAGGAGTTCCTTCAGGAGCCTGCCCAGAGGCAGGGCTACGGGTCAAAGACCACGGACACTTGGGGAGACTCGACATGAATGCCCACACAGTGCTCCAGGCCGCAGTGAGCATGGTCCTGCCCACTTTCCAGCCTCACACACCCAGCTCCTGTCTCGCACGAGGGCATCACCCCATGCCATCATGAGCCAGTCTTGGTGGGAAGCACCCTCCCCAGCTCAGGCAGGACTGGCCTGTCCCCCTGAGTCTGGAGTCCAGACCTGCCTGGCTCCCGGGCAGAGAAGCCAGGCTCCCTTGCTGGTCGAGTCTTCTCTGCGCGGACAGAGCTTCAGAAAACGCCACAGGGACTCACGCAGGGCAGGCTGCAGAGAGAGATCACCCTGTGATGGGGCCTGTATGAATCTCACGAGAGAAGCATGGGCCTGCAGATCTCAGAGCCCCGCTGCGGGGTTGGCGGGGAGGCACATGCAGGGGATGGCTCCCCAGTTGGGAAGTGCTCGGAAGGGAACTGGGAGGGATGGCTGGTGTGGATGGGGAGGCTGTGGCCTCCTGCAAGCTCAGGGGTCCCACAGACAGCACATCCTTCTGGGATCCTGACCTCCCATGCCGACCTCCGGACAGCAACCCCGGGCGGGCATGTCCAGAGTGCGGGCAGTGGCGGAGAGCTCACACAGGGTCCGCCAGGGCCCTCGGTGCCCTGGGCTTCGTGTTGACTTACGCAGGGGACCACCCACCCCGGGTGGCAGGGCGCGGGGCAGCTTCCTCTCCGTCCTCCCCTCCCTCCTCTTGAGGCAAAATGTAAACAAACTTCAGCACATCTGGATGGTGGCTGTGGGGGCCCACGGGGCTGTCCACCCACCCCGCCCAGGCCCACGGGCAGCTGTTTGGTGCCTCGGTTTCCCTACCTGAAAACACTGCACCCGCCTCGGGGGGTCGTTACGAGCATCTGCGGAAGTTTTGCTCATATTAAACGCTTTAGAATGGTTCCAGGCGCACAGGAAGAGTTATATTCTGTATAGATGGTTAGTTTCTTTTCCCTAGATTTGGAATATTTTGTAATCTAAAATATACCCCATAAACGTAAATTGGTACACCCACTATGGAAAACAGGTTCCTCAAGAAACTGAAAATATAACTGCTATATGACCCAGCAATCCCACTCCTGGGCATATATCCAGACAAAAGTATAATTCAGAAGGATTCACGCTGTGCCCATAGCAGCTTTATTCACAGCGACTAAGACATGGAAACAAGCTGAGTTTCCACCAGCAGACGATGGATAAGATGTGACACACACACCATGGAATATTACTCAGGCATTAAAAGGAGCGACCAATGCCGTCTGTAGTGACGCGGATGGACCTGGAGATTACACTGAGTCAGACAGAGGAAGACAAGTAGATGGTATCACTTACACGAGGAATCTGAAATACGGCGCTCGTGAACTTAACCACAAAACAGACGCACAGACAGAGAGAAGAGGCTGGCGGTTGCCGAGGGGGTGGGTGGGGAGGAGAGGAGCTGGAAGCCCGGTGTTAGCAGGTGGATCAACAACAAGGCCCGGCTGCACAGCACAGGGAAGTACCTTCAGCTTCCTGCGATAAACACGAGGAGGACGAGTACGAAAAAGAGCGTCATACGCGTGTAACAAGCCTTGTGCTGCACAGCAGAGATTAACACCACGTTGTAAATCCACTATACTTCACGTACAATAAATTAAGAACAGGGAGGGCGGTGGGAGAGGGGTTCAGGATGGGGAATACATGTACACCCATGGCTGATTCTTGTGAATGTATGGGAGAAATCACCCCAATATTGTAATTAGCCTCCAATTACAAGTTTTTAAAAAAGAAAACAAGCAAAACAATAAAATAAGGAAAAAAAACCTCAACCATACAACAGCAGTTGGGTGATTCTAAACGGGTGTCCCGACAAGTGTCTCCACAGGGTTCCGCTCTGTGGCCCCACCAAGCTGCCTGGCCCTGGCTCCCACAGGCCTGCGTCTGGCCCAGCCCCGCCCTGCCCATCCGGGCATCCCTCTGCCCTGACCCATCTCTGATTCTCCTTGGCTAGATTTTAGCCAGAGTTGGTTTCTGTCTCCTGAACGCAAAAACGCTGCCAGATACCCCGTCGTCTCAGGGACCTTCTGGGCTGCTGAGCCCCAGACCCCGAGCAGAGGGAGGCCGCTGCCCCAGCCTCGCAGCTTGCCAGGCCCCTGCAATGCACGCCTGAGGTCTGGAGATTTCCTCGGGGCGGGGCGGGGCGCCAAGTAGAGAGGCCACGCCCGTGGGCCTGTCTTAGGGGGCTTAGCCGGGACCCGCTAGAAGCAAGGCTGAGGGCGGGTCTGGGGAGTGACTGTGCCCAGCTGCCACCCGTAAGAAGAGATGCCGAGGGGGCTGCAGGGACACGAAGAGGGGAGACCAGGACGCAGTAACAAACCAAAGGGAGCCCAGTCCCGCCTGCCCAGTCGGGCTGGAAGCCCCCTGCCTGCAGCCAGGGCCGGGGGTCCTGACCTCGGCCCCAGCCCGGAGAGCTGTGACGGGAACAGTCTGCGTGTGGCGGTCAGGGAGGGCTTCTCTGAGGAGGCGACACTTGAGCGGAGGTGGTTTGGACACTTCAAGGGTCTCCACTCCAGACACGGAAGCCTCTCAGCTGTGAGTCCAGCCACGGTAGCAACGGTGTGGCTGGCGGGCAGGGCTGCCTGTGCAGCTTGGCAAGAAGGAGCGGGGGCCACCGGCTGGGGGTCCACATCCCTATCCCTGACTCACTGCACAGCCTGGTATAGGCCCCGGGCCAGTGCACGGTGGGCATGGGGGAAGAGGGGGCGTCTGAAGGACCTCAGGGAGCTCCCGGGAGCAGAAGCTCCCCCACCCCCATCCTGCACGTCACCACGAGGCCGCACAAATCAGCGTCTGATCTGCCCAGCTTCACATGCTGTTCCCTCGGCCCAGAGCGGCTGTGATTAAACCCGCCCTGGCCCCGGGCCGCACAGCTGCACGCCGCCCCGGGTGGGAGCCGCTGTCATCTCAGGCTCCTGCTGAGCGCCTGGGCCATGGGGACCCCTCCAACGCCATGCCTCCCTCCCTCCCCTCCAGGGAAGGGTCTGCTGCCAGCCCTGCTCATGGAACATCTGCACACCTGCCCGGACCTGCTGCCCACTCTCCCTCGAGTCAGCAGCTGACGGGCGATCGCCTGGTGGGGGGAGCCCCCAGCACCCGCCGCCTGCCCCCCACCCCAGCCCCGCAGCGTTTCCCCGGCCAGTGCCAAGGGAAGGGGCCCTCAGGGAAGGGGTGGGGGGCCTCGGGGTGAAGGCCGGGTCAGGTGGTACTCCACATCTGGGCACATAAAGAACTAAAGCTCAACAAGAGAGGCCCGAACAAGCCAACTCAAAATTGGCCGAGACGACCAGCCCGTGAGACAAGATGCTCAGCTGAGGGGGATGCGCATCAAAGCATCAGTGAGATTCCACTTCAGCGCCTTACGTTGACTACTGCCCACACCCCACAAAACCCACGAATAAGCAAACCTAAAGCACTGGTGAGGATGTGGAGAAACCAGAACACGCGTGCGCTGCTGGTGGGAATGTAAAGTGGTGCAGCTGCTGTGGGACACGGCGTGGCGGCTGCTCAGCAGGTGAGAAAGGCCACCCACATCCAGCAACCCCACTGTGGGGCACACACCGCAAGAGGCCGAAGCAGGGCCTCAGAAAGATACACGCACACACACGCACCAAGACTCCCGGCAGCTAAAACGTGGAGACGACTCACAATATCTGTACACCCATATACAAGTACTCACAGCAGCTAAAACACGGAGATGACCCAAATGACCATCAGCGCATGACAGAGTAGCAAAGCGTGGTCCACGCATACAGCAGAGCGTCATTCAGCCTTAAAGGCAGGACATTCTGATTCCTGCTGCTACGTGGGGACTGCGGGGATGTGACACTCAGTGAAAAAAGCCAGTCACTGAGGCCAAGCACCGTGTGATCCCACTCACGCAGCGTCCCTGGAGGAGTCACGTTCACAGAGAGTAAACGGTGGGGGCGGGGCCTGGGAAGTGAGTGCTCCACGGGGACAGAGGGTCAGTTTGGGAAGACGGGAGGCTCTGGAGGTGATGCTGGGGTGGGCCGCGTGACTGTGTGAGCGCTCTTAAAGCCACTGACTTGTACACGTTAAAATGCGTCCAATGGGAGATTTTACATTACGCTGATTTTCCCAATAAAAAAGTAGGCAGAAAATAAGAAGCGTGAGCCCACACGAGCCATCGGATCCCTCTAAACCCTCCTTCAAAGGGATCCAGGGACTCGCAGGGCTCAAAGCTAAAGCTTCCTTAGCTGTAGACTTGCTTCTGCCGATATGAGAAACAGACGTTTAAACACAGTTCCATGGTGATGGAAGCAGAGAGAGGGAGCTGGTTGTGGGGTGTGAACCGTGAACGGAGCTCATCTAATGCCTTGAGACCATCGCCATGTTGCAGCTCACCGTTTATAATTTAAAGCAGTGAGTGAAAGTCGCTCGGTCGTGTCCAACTCTTTGAGACCCCCACGGACTATACAGTTCATGGAATTCTCCAGGCCAGAATACTGGAGAGGGTAGCCTTTCCCTTCTCCAGGGGATCTTCCCGACCCGGGAACTGAACTGGGGTCTCCTGCACTGCAAGTAGATCCTTCACCAGCTGAGCTATCAGGGGAGCCTTTCACTTTCATAGTTCAAAGCAGAGATACTAATAAGCCACAAAACAGGCTTAAGGAAGACCAATGCAGTTCTGGGTGTTTTCCCTCCAATGACTGATGCTTATTAGGAATAAAGGGTCAAAACCTTTCATGAAAGAAAGGAAACAGCAGCCAGGGGGCTGGCTGTGGCGGCGGCTTCTGGACCCCCGGTGGAGAGCGCCTCCCAGGCGGGCTGTGCAGAAGGTCAGTGCAGAATGGGAGCAGCTGCAGATCCATCACTCACGGTGGGTGGCGATGGAGCTGATGACGGGCTGGGGCACGAAGTGTGGGCCCAGAACCCAGCTCTGGTTCCTGGGAGCAGCACAGCACTGCCGTCGGCCCCTGTGAGCACCCAGGGTCGTCCGCGCCCCACCCCACCGGCTGAGCACAGCGACCCCCTGCTCCCCCCAGTGCTCTGCAGCCCTGCCTGGGAGGTGGCCAAGGACTCGAGGGTGGAGAGGGATCCACCCCCAGCAGCTCTCGGCTCCCTTGGGAAGGCTCTGGCCTTTGAGGCACGCTCCTTGGAAGGCGTTCTCTGCACACAGGCTGGACGCCAGCCACTCCAGCTCAGGGAACAGGGTGTGCACGGGGCTGGCTGGGCACTCTGCAGCAGCAGGGACCTGCAGGGCCCCGAGAGACAGGCCGGGACTCTGTCGTTCTCTCCCACCTCCCTCCTGGCCTCACAGAATCCAGGGCCGCCCTGTGAGGTGGTGACTGTCACTGCATCCACTTCGCAGGTGAGCAAACTGAGGCTTTGGGAGAGTAACTCTTGCCACCCAGGTCTCTCCGATCCCAGCCTGGGTCCCTCATGCCGGCCCTCTCCCGGAGGATGGCAGAGGGCCCTCGTTCCGGATCCCAGCTCCGCGGCTCTTAGGCTGCGCACACTCAGGCAGGCACAGGACCTGTCTGGGTTCCACGAGTGCCTCCCAAGGCCGCATGTGGCACACGCTCAGCTAATGCCAATTCTCCCCCTTCCCTTCCCGGAGGAGGAGCTGCTCTCAGTCTAGAGGGAAGAGGCGTTCAATTAGGAAAATCTTCCAGTGCAATCTACGATGGGGACCTGAGCAGAGGGATCTTGGAGCTCCGGGGAACAAGCGAGGGCAGGGCCAGCGAGAAGTCCTGCAGGCAAGGAAGCAGGTCCAGGAGCCCCAGGTCCGGGGCCCCAGGGGCACAGCCCAGGCTTCCTTCAAAGTGCCGCTAAACCAGCCGCCTCTACGGGGCTCCGGGCGGACCTCAGTCGCCGGTTAAATCCTAGCTTTTGTCTCTTAGAGCTCATATCCTGTCAGGTTAGGGGTTACACCCAGGGAACGCCAGCAGAAAGGGAGCTTACGCAGATTCAAACAGAAGGCAGTTTCATGTAAGTCTCACCTCCAGCCTGTGTGGCCCCAGCGCCCTGCGGTCCCCGGAGCACAGCCCTCATCCCCAGAGGAGGACAGCACCTCCCCTCGGCCACTGTCATCCTCGGTCACGGTCGCAGCACCAGCTGCCCCTCACCCTGCAGCCACCACAGACCCTACACCAGCGGTCAGCAGGCCACGGCCCCCCGCCACGTCCAGCCGCTGTCTGTCTTTGTAAGTGATGCGTACATTTCGTCTACGGCGGAGACAGCTGCGGGACAGAGCGGCCCGTGAAGCCTAAAACAGAACGAGTTTGCTGATCTCCGTTTGACACTGGCCTGCTGGACTCCTCACGGCCTCCTGGGGGAGGGATGTCAGTGTCTCATTTCACAGAGGAGGTGCCCAGGGCTGGGAGAGGAACGGCCAGCCCCGGGGAGGCCGGGCTTCTGGGCTCCTTCCAGCACGCAGCGCAGGGCAGGGCGGCATGGACAGCTGCTTGGTGACTGTTTGGTGAATGGATAGGTGGACGGTGATGGATGGGCGGGTGATGACGAGGCTGAAGGACAGTCCAGTGTGGAGTGTGGGGTCACAGGGACCTTCCTGGTGGCCCGTGAGCACAGGCGCTTGCTGCCCTGGGGGGCGGTGGCCCTGAGCAGAGGCCTGCACCTGTGATGCTCCCAACGTGTGCCGAGGTCTCGGGCAGCCGGGACCCAAGTGGACCAAGGCCAGCCCTGAGAGGACGGGGCACCAGCCTGGCCGTCACGGGAAGCCAGGCAGGCACAGGACAGGCTGATTTCGCCTCTGGAAGATGGCAGGTTTGGGGGTCTGGGGGCCTGGTTTGGGGAAAGAGAAGGGAGGCGCCCTGCTCCGCCAACAATGGATCGTTAAGGGGGTGCGGTCAGGACGGGCGCTGAGCCAGGCCTGCCCAGCTCCCAGCTGCGACACGGAGGGGCCAGACAGGGCTGCCTCGAGAACTGGTGGTGAGCAGCCCTCCAGAACCGCGGCCCCCTCGGGCTCAGGGGACCACTGGGGCGCCTGGAGGCTGAAAGGGGACCTCCCTCTAAACTGAAGGCCCAGCTCTGCAAGCTGGGTGCCAACCACGCAGGTCACCCAGGGCAGAGGCTGAAAGGGGGCCTCCCTCTAAACTGAAGGCCCAGCTCTGCAAGCTGGGTGCCAACCACGCAGGCCACCCAGGGCAGCAGGCGCTCCCAGAGCCTCCCTGGGCCGGGCCCGTCCCTTCCAGCGGGGAGACGACAGTCTGCCTGACCTGACGGGGGTGGCGTGCTGTGAACCACAACTGCGCCCGGAGAAGGGGCCAGCCTGCAAGTGCAGCGGGCTGCCCAGGGGCAGCCTCGGTGAGAGTAGGCTGGCGGTGCGAAGGTCTGAAGCAGAGGAGGGAGCCGCATGTCGCCTGGGAGGAGGGCGTGGGCTCGGCCGGTGCACAGGCCCTGGGGCAAGAACCTGCCTGGAGCCCAGGGATGGCTGAGGCCGGGCAGAGGATGGGCAGATGGCCCGTCCACCTGGGGGGCTGCGTGGGACAAGTTCTGTGGCCCCCGTCGGCCCTCACGGGCGAGGCTGGCTGGGATCGGGGCCAGGACACAGTGGGGTGGGCCGTGAATGCTGCAAGGACCCTGTCTCTGCTGGGAGTGGGCAGGAGTGAGCAGGAGGGGCCCCTCTGGCTGCTCGTTGGGGAAGGGCTGACTGTTCAGAGGGAAGCAGGCAGAGCTCCATGCAGAGCTCAGGGCGGCCCCTCACCGAGTCCAGCAGCTACTGCCCGACGCCCTGGGTGCTGGGGCTCAGCACAGGCTCTAGGGGGAGCCCCGCTCCCGGGTTCCCAGTCTGCCTCCACCCTGCAGCCTAGACCCCGAAGCTCAGACAGTGACAAGGTCACAGGGTCATTACTGGACACCTGCGGACCACAAAGCCAGGCTTCTGGGCCCGCAGCTGGCCCACTCCTCAGACATCGCAGGGGCCACTCCTGAGTCTCCCTCTAGAAGGGGGGCCTGGAGGGATGCAGCCTGGGGCTCCTTGAGGAGAGCTCCCACGGGACGGGCTCCAGGGCTCCCCTGACCCCGGGGCAGGGCTGGGGTTCACCACTCTCTTGAGTTTCATAAAGACCATTCAAGTCTCCGAGAATGAATTTTCCCTAGGAAGACAATTACATGTCAAGTAAGACACTCACTGAGCAGATGATTAAGAAAAGGATCCAGCCGAGAAGGCTCTGTGCGGGCTGACTGCGACAGGCAGCTGGGAAGGCGTCACCGGTGGTGGCAGCCGCAGGTAGCGGCCGCGGGGAGGTGCTTGTCCTGACATCGGGGTCTCCCCGGCCCCGCAGCTGGTTTCAGAGCTACCACTGGCATCTGCGGGGAGGCCAGCCTTCTCAGTCTGCCAATAAAAGGAGCGTAACAGGAGCACGCAGGCCCAGCGGGGAGGAAGCAGACATCCTCAAGCTGGGGGGCTGCGAGGGGATGTGGTCTGTGGCCCCCATCAGCCCCTCGCCAGCACATACCCGGTGGGCTCACGTCGCCGTGTGGGCTGGGGGCTTAGGAGAGGTTGCAGGACAACTATGCCTGCGGCCATCCTTCGACGACAGAAATCAGAGTGGCGAGTGGTGGCGGGGATGTGAGAGGCAACGTCCTCCTCATGCTTGCTGAATTGAGAGGCTGCAGACTGGGGGCGTCCCGGCTGTGACGGGCGGGGGGCCGGCAGGTGTCAAGAGCGCCGGAAAGGGCTCCAGGGGGACTGTCCTTAGCGATGTGACTGGCCTCGGTCTCGGGGCCCAACCCTACCTCCTGACTCCACTCCCAGGCAGCCCCTGATGGATAAGAATTCATCTGCACTTTCCAGAATCTTATGCAAATGGAGTCACACATTTCAGTCTGGCTTCTTTCACTCAGCATAATGATTTTAGATCCACCCAAGCTGACTGCAGCCATGAAATTAAAAGACGCTTACTCCTTGGAAGGAAAGTTATGACCAACCTAGATAGCATATTCAAAAGCAGAGACATTACTTTGCCAACAAAGGTCCGTCTAGTCAAGGCTATGGTTTTTCCTGTGGTCATGTATGGATGTGAGAGTTGGACTGTGAAGAAGGCTGAGCACTGAAGAATTGATGCTTTTGAACTGTGGTGTTGGAGAAGACTCTTGAGAGTCCCTTGGACTGCAAGGAGATCCAACCAGTCCATTCTGAAGGAGATCAGCCCTGGGATTTCTTTGGAGGGAATGATGCTGAAGCTGAACTCCAGTACTTTGGCCACCTCTTGTGAAGAGTTGACTCATTGGAAAAGAGTCCCTCTGATGCTGGGAGGGATTGGGGGCAGGAGGAGAAGGGGACGACAGAGGATGAGATGGCTGGATGGCATCACTGACTCGACGGACGTGAGTCTGAGTGAACTCCGGGAGATGGTGATGGACAGGGAGGCCTGGTGTGCTGCGATTCATGGGGTCACAGAGTCGGACACGACTGAGCGACTCAACTGAACTGAAGCTGTTGCATGTATCAACCATTCAGGGCGGTTTTCCGCCAAGTGGAATTCCACCGAATGGATGTACCACTGCGTGACCGTCCACGCCTCAGTTCATGGCCTTTGCTTACTTCCTCCCTTTGGCTCTTACGAGCCGGACTGCTGTGTGCACTCGTGCACAAGCTTTGTGCGGACGTGGCTTCATTTCCCTCGAGGAAATAAATACCCAGGAGTGGAAATGCTGGAGCATGTGGTAGGTACGTGTAACCTTTTCAGAAACTGCTAAAGGTGTCCCAGCGTGGTTACACCAGCTCACATTCTCAAAGTTTCAGATCCTCCACATGTTCAAACGCACTTGCTACATAACTCATTTTCATTGTTGCCCTCCAAACAGGTGTGTGGAAATGTCATTTCGGCTTTAATCTGTAATGAGGCCAAGCATCATCCCTTCATTCTTGGTATTGGGCATCTGTGCCTTTTCTCTTTCTTCCCTGGGTTAATCTAAGGGTTCATTACCTGTATCAATCTTCTCAAAGGATCTGGGTTTTAGTTTCATTTATTTTCTCTGTTTTCTGTCTCATTGATTTCCACTCTGATAGTCACATTTTCTTTCTTCCACTGATTTTGGGCTTAATTTGTTCTTCTTAAAGAAAAAAAGAACCTGAAACTTGTTTCTTAATGTGAAATTTAAGCTCACTGATTTGAGACCATTTCTCCTTTCTAAATATTACTGGTATCTTGTGCCTTAAAATGTCCCTCATGTGTTGCTTAAGTAGCATTCCACTAATTTTTGATATGCAGTATTTTTATTATTCAGCTGAAAAGACTTTGATTTCCTCTTTCACACAGGTTCTTTAGAAATATTATTTATTTTCCAAATATTTGGGGACTTTTCCAGAAATATTTCTAGAAGTTCTTGATGTTTAATCAATTTCAGTGTACCACAGAACATACTTTGTATGATTTGAATCTAAGGTAGTTTTATCACACAGACGTTCCGGGTACACTTGAGATGTCAAGACAGGTAAAGCTGGCTGGTGATGCTCTTTAGATCTTTTATATCCTTACTGATTACATCTACTTCTGTTCTATCAAGTATTAAAAGAGGAATAGCAAAATTTCTGATTATAAAAGTGGATTTGTATATTTCTCCTTGCCGTCTTTTTGTTTTTTTTTCCTTTATGTATTTAAAACATGTTATATAATGACATAGGACTGTCATTGACCTGAATTGATCTGAATTGACTGAACTGATCTCTTAATGACTATGTCCTGGCCTTCTCTGTCCTTGCTAACGCCCTTTGCTCTGAGGTTTGATGTTAATATAGTCATTCCACTTTTTTTTTGACTAGTGTTAGTTCTACATATTTTCCCATCCTTTTAAGCCTATTTGTATCTTTATATTTAAAACATTTCTTATAGGCCGTACATAATTCTCACTTTTTAAAACCATCTAATCTGAAAATCCGGAGAAGGCAATGGCACCCCACTCCAGTACTCTTGCATGGAAACTGCCATGGATGGAGGAGCCTGGTAGGCTGCAGTCCATGGGGTCGCTAAGAGTCGGGCACGACTGAGTGACTTCACTTTCCCTTTTCACTTTCATGCATTGGAGAAGGAAATGGCAACCCACTCCAGTGTTCTTGCCTGGAGAATCCCAGGGATAGGGGAGCCTGGTGGGCTGCCGTCTATGGGGTCACAGAGTCGGACACGACTGAAACAACTTAGCAGCAGCAGCAGCAGCAATAGTCCCGTGTGTGTGCGTGTGTGCGCGTGCATGCATGTGCATGTGTGCACACGTGTCTGCATGTGCGTGTGTGCACGTGTATGCGTGTGTGTGCGTGTGCACGTGTGTGTGTGCGCGCGTGCATGTCCCCCATATCTTCTCCACCCTTTCATCTGCTGGTGGACACTTTGCTTCTGTATCTGGCAACTGTGAATCACGCTGCTAAGAACACTGAGCTGCGTGTGCCTCTTCCCGTTGGTGCTGTCGGTTTTTTTCAGATATATATACACACACCTAGAGGTGGAATCACCGGGCCCTGTGACAGTTCTATTTTTCATTTTTAAAGAGACCTCCATACTGCTTCCCACAGGCACGCACCCACCTGCATTCCCAGCGGCAGTGTATGAGAGCTCTTCTCCACGTCCTCACTAACAGCTGTCACTTGGGGTGCTTCTGATGACAGCCGTCTGACAGATGTGAGGTGATAGATCACTGTGGTTTTAATTTTCATTTCTCTGATGATTAGTGATGCAGAGCATCTTTTCATATGCCTCTTGGCCATCTTTCTGCATTTCCTATTTGGAAAAATGTCTATTCATTTCTCCTGCCCATTTTTTAATTGGGTTGTTTTTTGTCTGTTTCTGATGTTGAGTTGTACGAGCTACTTATATAAGCTGGATGTTAATCCCTTATCTGTCATATCATTTGCAAATATTTTCTCTCATTCCGTAGGTTCTCTTCTCATTTTCGTCAACAGCTTTCTTGTTGCGTAAAAGCTTCATAAGTTTAATTAGGTCTTATTTATTTTTGCTTTTGGAGACAAATCCAAAAAAATTATTGCTACAATTTATGTTAAAGGGTGTTCTGCCTACATTTTCCTCTGGGAATTTCATAGTATCTGGCCTTACATTCTGGACTGTAATCCATCCTGAGTTTATCTTTATATTCGGCCTTAGTCGGTGTTCTAATTTCATTCACGGAGCTGTCAAGTTTTCCCAGCACCACTGACTGAAGAAATTGTCTTTTCCCCACTGTAAATTCTTGCCTCCTCTGCTGTAGATTGATTGACTGCAGGTGAGTGGATATATTTCTGGGCTCTCTATCCTGGTACATTGATGGATGTGTTTCTTTCTGTGCCAGTATTATGCCGTCTTGATTACTGTAGCTTTGTAGTATAGTTTGAAGCCAGAGTGATTCCTCTGGCTCTGTTCTTCTTTCTCAAGATTGGCTATTCAGGGTCTTTTCTGTGCATATAAATTTTAAAAATATTGTCTCTAGGTCTGTGAAAAATGTGATTGGTAATTTGAAAGAGATTGCATTGAATTTGTAAATTGCCTTGGGGAATATAGTCACTTGAACAATATTATTATAATTCTTCCAATCCAAGAACATGTGCTGTATCTTTTCTTCTCTTTGTATCATCTTCAATTTCTTGCATCAGTATCTTATAATTTTCCAAGTACAGGTATTTCATCTCCTCAGGTAGGTTTATCTCAGGTATTTTATTCTTTCTGATGTGATGATAAATGGGATTGTTTCCTTAATTCCTCTTTCTGACAGTTCACTGTTAGTGTATAAAAATGTAACAGATTTCTGATATTAATTTTGTATTAATATGCAATTTTTTTAACCAAATTCATTGATGAGTTCTAGTAGTTTTCTGGTGGCATCTTTAGGATTTTCTCTATGTAGTACCATAGATACTATCTCTATATAGTATCAGCAAACAGTGATGGTTGAACTTCTTCCTTTCCAATTTGGATTACTTTTATTTCTTTTTCTCCTCTGCTGTGGCTAGGACTTCCAATACTGTGTTGAACAAAAGTGGCAAGAATGGGCATTCTTTTCTTGTTCCAGATTTTAGAGGAAATACTTTCGACTTTTCACCATTGAGTAGGACACTGTTGTTGCAAAGTCATGTCTGCCTCTTTGTGACCCCATGAACTGCAGCATACCAGGCTTCCCTATCCTTTACTATCTCCCTGAGTTTGCTCAAACTCATATCCATTGAGTCGGTGACGCCATCCAACCATCTCATCCTCTGTCGCCTCCTTCTTCTCCTGCCCTCAATCTTTCCCAGCATCAAGGTTTTTTCCAATAAGTTGGCTCTTCGCATCAGGTGGCCAAAGTAGTAGAGTTTTGGCTTTGGCATCGGTCCCTCCAATGAATGTTCAGGGCTGATTTCCTTTAGGATTGACTGGCTTGATCTCCCTGCAGTCCAAGAGACTCACAAGAGTCTTCTCTAGCATCACAATTTGAAAGCATCAATTCTTCAGTGCTCAGTCTTCTTTAAGGTCCAACTCTCACATCCCTACGTGACTAATGGAAAAGCCATAACTTTGACCACACGGACCTTTGTCAGCAAAGTGCTGCCTCTGCTTTTTAATATGCTGTCTAGGCTGGTCATAGCTTTTCTTCCAAGGGGCAAGCATCTTTTAAATTCATGGCTGCAGTCAACATCCACAGTATTATTGGAGCTCAAGAAAATGAAATCTGTTAATTCTCGTTTTTCCCCATCTATTTGCCACGAAGTGATGGGACTGGATGCCACGATCTTTGTTTCCTGAATGTTGAGTTTTAAGCCAGTTTTTCCACGTTCCTCTTTCACCTTCATCAAGAGGCTCTTTAGTTCCTCTTCACGTTCTGTCACTAAAGTGCTAGCCATCTGTATATCTGATATTTCTCTCAGCAATCTTGATTCCAGCTTGTGATTCATCCACCCAGCATTTCACATGATGTACTCTGCATAGAAGTAAATAGCAGGCGGACAACATACAGCCTTGATGTCCTCCTTTCCCGAATTTTGAACCAGCCCGTTGTTCCCTGTCTGGTTCTAACTGTTGCTTCTTGACCTGCATACAGGTTTCTCAGGAGGCAGGTAAGATGGTCTGGTATTCCCATCTCTTTTCCCATTCTTGTGATCCACACAGTCAAAGGATTTAGAGTAGTCAATGAAGCAGAAGTAGATTTTTTTTTTTTTGGACTTCCCTTGCTTTTTCTATGATCCACAGTATAACGTTAGCTGTGCGTTTTTTGTATATGTTGAGGTAAGTTCCCTGTATGTCCACTGTCTGGAGAAACTTTATCACAAACGGAGGTTGAATTTTAGCGAAAGCTTTTTCTGGGCCTATTGAGACAATCATATGGTTTTTATTCTTCAGTTTGTTAATATGGTATATCACATTGACTGATTCGCAGATGTGGAAAAATCCTTGCATCCCTGGGATACGCCCCGATTGATTGTGGTCTGAAAGTGAAAGTTACTCAGTGGTGTCCGACTCTTTGCAACCCCGTGGACCATTCAGTCTATGGAATTCTCCAGGCCAGCATACTGGAGCGGGTAGCCTTTCCCTTCTGCAGGGGATCTTCCCAACCCAGGGACTGAACCCAGGTCTCCCGCACTGCAGGCGGATTCTTCACCAGCTGAGCCGCCAGGGAAGCCCCACTTGATCACGGTGTACGGTTCTTTTAATCCCTGTTGGATTCAGTTTGTTAGCATTTTGTTGAGGACTTATGCATCTATATTCATCAGGGACATTGGCCTGTAATTTTCTTTTTTGTGATATCTTTGTCTGGTTTTGGTATCTGGGTGATGCTGACCTCATAGAATGAGTTCAGAAGTGTTCCTTGCTCTGCAATTTTTTGGAACAGTTTGAGAAGGATAGGTGTTAACTCATCTCAAAATGTTTCGTAGAATTCACCTGTGAAGCCATCTGGTCCTGGACTTTTGTTTATTGGGAGTTTTAATTACAGATTCAATATCATTGCTGGTAATCGGCCTGTTCATGTGCTCTATTTCTTCCTGGTTCGGTCTCGGGAGATTGTTCCTAAGAATTTGTTCACTTCCTCCAGGTTGTCCCTTTTATTGGAGTATATTTTTTTTGGAGGACTCTGGTACTTCCTGGGGTGAACCTCACGGCCTTGGTCTTCCGGGAGGGCCTGCTCTGTCTCCTCAACCCAGGGGGCAGTTGCCCCCTGTATTCTGTTCACTATTTGGATGCTGCAGGCGTCCTGTTCGGTTTGAAGCCTGATTCAGAACATCACATGGGTTTTGCTCTCCAGCACATTTCAGGGAACCATGCGGGAGACTGGAAATTGATCCCACGTTACAGCAGAGACTCCCTTTACACCAGAATCTCCTCCCCATGCGCCCAGCACAGTCGCCTCTGCTATCTGAATACAGGAATGGGGAGGGGGCTGAAGCTCTGCTACAGATAAGAAAAGGAGCCACGTGTATCTTGCAACCATCTGACATTTAAGTCTGATGTCAATGCTGGTGGCCCAGATGAACTTGCAGTGTGGACGTAACACACTGCACGTCTGACCAGCTGCCCCATCAGCACCCGCTCTGTCCAGAGGGCTGGTGGTGGGGAAGGAGAGGCTGGCCAGGGGTCTGGTCATTCCTTCTGTCCAGGCTGTCTCAGGCATGGATACACGTGTCCCCAGAAGAGAGTGCTGGAGTCCACAGGACGCGAATTTTTCATCAGTGTGAAATATCCGAGTGGTGATGAGCTCCCTGTCCCTGGAAAGGTGTAAGCAAGCACTGAATGATCAGGGATACTGTGGGGGAAGCTGAACCAGATGGCGCTCTCTGCCCCTTCCGTGTGGCACAGATCCCATGATCTTGCTCAGGGAATGAGAATCCAGCCTCATTAATTTGTAAACCCTTGCTCCTTGCGAGGAGTGTGTTTCCATGGAAATGCCAGTGAACTGCAAGGACCTGAAGCATCTCCTCACATTGACCCCTGGAGGCTTGGGTGGTGGGCACCCTTGGCACGACTGGTTCAGCCCTGCCTCTCTGAGGGGTCTAGGGTGTGCCTTATTCAGCCAGTTATATAACTGGCCGCTTTAAAGAGCCATGAGTCACACGGGTTAGCAAACTAGTTCAAGGTAATTTATGACTCTGGGATGCTTGGGTTTCTAAATACAACAGACAACTACAAATTGCAAAGGCTTCAACCTCCCTCCCCAAGGAGACAGTGCCTGGCCTGGCCAGGGCGGTGGCTCTGATGGTCCGCTGGCAGAGAAGGTTCAGGCACAAGCAGCTTGGCCTGACCCGCCGTGGGCCCCGGCAAGCCCATCCTTGAGACTCAGGGAAGACCACGTCCCCCAGCCACCCCTCCCTCCTTCACCTCCGCTGTGCATGCGAAGGGGACGAGGACTTTTCCCTTGCTCTGTGGTGGCGGCACTGCATTCAGAGTTGTCATAGCTCAATTGGCTTGTCTATGCTGATAATATTTATTGTGGGTAAGTCAGAGTTCAGGAGCAGAAACTCTGTAACTGGAAACTAACCCCTGCCCAGGGCCGCCTGTGAGCCCCTCAGAGGACCGTCCGCTGCCCCTCATGCGGGTCACCTTGCTGCCCAGTCCGTGGTAGACTGCTCGCCCTCTGTCTGGGGGCACTGGGCTGCCTGCCACGCCCCTGTCTCCATCCACTCCCTATGCAGTGCCTGGGCAGCTGTCCACATCGGAGGTGGCGTCCAGTTTCCCCACCTTGAACCTGTGCTGCCTCCAAGACGTGCCCTGGCCTTGGGCCAGCAGATGGGCTGGAAAGGACAACTGAGCTCATGCTGGGCCCAGGCCTCAAGCAGCCTTGTGTGCCCAGCCTCCTGGGACCCTTTTACAGCCCGTGCAGAAAGCCCAGTGAACTTCCTAGAAGAATGAAAGACACGCAGACCCGGTCACCATTGCCCCGGGTCACCTCAGCTAGCAGCCGGCTGACCACTGACCCCCGGCCGCATGTGGGGCCCCTGCCCTACTTGACCACACACGCTTGTGGGAGCCCAGGAGCCCGCCCAGGCTGCGAGCTACTCGGCTAGTAAATGGTTCTTGGCATGAGCTGCTCCATGTTGGAGTGCTTGTTACGCAGCAGCAGCCAGCTGATGCAGGCGCCACAGAATCCTGAACACACAGGTGCAAAGGCTCTGGGACGCATGGACAAGGCCTGGCTGCGGACAGATGGGCTGGCCTCAGGCTCTTCTCCTGGCCCTCACAATAGCGTTGATCAGGCTCTGCCCTACAGACTGGACCCTGGGCCTCAGTGCACAGAGTCACAACCAAGACACAAGCTTGGGCATCCCATGCCCAGGCTCCCCAGGGTATAGGCCCTACTCAAAGCCTCCCAGTGGCTTCTGCGACCCTCAGGGTCAAATCCAAGCACACAGCTCCCACCGGCCCTGTGGCTCCTCAGCTCCCTGTCTCCCACCCTCTCGCACCACTCCAGCTCCACTGAGCATCCAGCCCACAAAGCCCAGCCCACCCCAGGGCCTTTGCACTCGCAGCTCCCGGGGCTGGAATGCTCCTCCCAGCGCTCACGGCTCCCTCCCCACTTCCTGCAGCCCCTCTCCCAGTGCCGTAGCGTGCCGCAGAGCAGCCTGCTTCTTGTCAAGGTCCCCACCACCCCCCACACCCTGCCCCTGCTGGCTCTCCTTTCAGAGCACGGGGCATGACCTGGTCCAATAACACCCAAGTCACGAGGCCTCCAGCGGGAGCCAGTGAGGGTTGGGGGGCGGCGAGGAAGGTCCCCTGACTCCACCAGGTGCAGAGCCTGGTCATCCTGCTGCTGTCCTCTCCGCCTGGCAGCTGCCAGCCCCTCTGTGGGCAGTGACAGGCTGCAGCCTCGTCTAGGAGCTGGGCTCTCACTCAGCAGCACGAGCCCGGACGTACGGCCACAGGACGGTTGCTGTAGGCCTTCTGTGGGTGACTTTTGTCAAAGATACCAGGACTTGAGGTGGCCCCAGAGGTCTGTTCCGTGGAGCATGGAGCCCCTGCTGTGTGAAACACTCTAAAATTAAGGGCCCAGCATTCAGGGCCAATTCTCCCACCACGGGGAGCCAGGGTACCCTTACCCTAGAGCAGGCGGCCCGGCCCAGCCTGGTCATGGAAGAGAAGGGCATTCTCTATGGCCAGGGAGGCTGGGACAGGCCCAGGCCCCCCACAGATCCAGAGCTCAGGGGCAAAGCTCTTCTAGGCTCTGTGAGGGGGCACAGTCCCCCTGGGGAGTGGGTTCGGATTGGTCTCGGGGAGGCTGAGCCGGGGCAAGGCCCAGGTCCAAGGGGGCCTTGTGGCCTTGTGCAGGGAGCATGGGGTCTGAGGCCAGGCAGCAGGGCTGCACACCCTGGGCCGCCCTCCGGCCTGCTGCGGGGCCCTGGGCTCTGGGCCTTGGCCTCGGCCTGTCAGGTGGGCACACCAGCATCTCTGCAGGGCTGCGAGGAAAAGCTTTCTCAGACCTGGGCCTGGAACTGTGAAGCTGTCATCATGGTTATCTCTGTAGGGTGAGGGTCTGTGGGCCTCCGTGAGCCTCTCCTTGTGAGGAACTGTCCTGGATCCCGGGCCTTCCTGATCCTGTGGACGGGCAGGGCAGAGATGGCAGGGGCTGGACCGAGGACTTAACTCCTGGATCGTAGGTCCGGGAGGGGAGGCCACCTCCTTTCCTGGGTCCAGACCTCTGAGTGGGCCCTGCGTCAAGGGCCTGGGAGGTGGGGAGGAACCAGGGGGTGGGCCAGGAGCAGAGACCATGACTCGGAACCCCAGTGGCAGCGGTGCGGCATTCACCAGGACAGCCGCTCTGATCCAGGCTGCAGGGTGACAGGTACTGCTCCCCGAGTTCTCCGTCTCGCTACCAGACCAGGAGCTGGAGGTCCTGCAGCGGCCTCACTGTCAACATGATGCCGGGGGATGTGGTGCGATGAGAAGCAGAAGCAGCGAGTGGCCCTCTGGAAGTACCTTCAAGGGAAACGTGGCAGAAAATGCCTCCATGCCAGGTCAGGGGAGCCCACAGGAGTGGAGCTGGGGGTCTCAGCCCTCTGCTGCAGCCCCAGACTCGGGTCCCCACCCACCAGCCCTGCTGCGTGTGGCCACGCTGCCAGGGGAAGGAGCCCAGACCTTGCCCTCTGGAAGTCCCGGCCACCCTCCATCACGGGGTCACCCCACACAATTATCCCGTCATTATGGAATCAAATCCTCCTCTATGCTCATGTTTCTACAAAAACATCCAGCAATCAGGACACTGTGCTTTCTGGGGCCCTTGCACACACTAGAAATTGCAACTGCAAAATGAGGGGGAAGGGAAAAAGACACAGAGAGCAGGAAGGCCCATGGGGTGCTCACAAACCCCAGAGATCCGAGGGCCTCAGGGCTGAGGACTTTTAGATAAAAGGCTCCTAGATGTGAGACTGGAGAAAGGAGGCCCATTCAGTCAAGGGCGCAGGAAAGCTAGGTTCATTCCATGTGCGGAAATGAACCTGAATCCCTACCTCACACCTCACACCGCATCCCAAGTCAGGTCTAAACCTGCATTTGATAGGAAAAACTCGACAACTTTTAGAACAGTTTTCTGTGAGGAGTTATCTTCCTACAGTTGGGACTGGGAACAATTTCTTAAACAAGGAACAAAAAGCTCTCCAGGCTTAGGAAAAAACTGATGGATACGACTACAGCAAAATGAAGAATTCCTTTTTACCGGAAGACAGGAGACAGAGAAAGCACAAACGGCAAGAAGACATTTGAAATACGCACAACAGCAGAGGATGCGCATCTAGAAAACATAAGCTCCTGCGAATCCACAGGGGAAAGAGCGAGGAGTCAGAGGCCTGAGGCAGGCATTTCTGAAGGGCAGGAAACAGGCGCACAGATGAAAACGTGAGACGAGGCACCGGTGGGCTCTGCTCGTGCGCTGAGAGTGCCACTGACATCCCGGCACCTCACTGTACGCCCACGAGACGCGCCAACTGTGAGGCAGCTGGCACCACCAAGGGCTTCAGAGGCAAAGACCCACGAGAACACATAACTGCTGGGGAGGAGAGAAAGCTGCACAACCGCTGTGAAAGCCAGCTTGGCATTTGCTCGTAGGGGGCCATTCACACACCCTATAACCCCCACGTTCGCTTCCTAGGCACGACACAGGGCGCACGCAAGCGGACCTCCTGGCACCGCTGTTCACAGGGAGCACGCCCAGGACCCCGTACACACGGACCGGAGAACGGGGGAGGAAACTGCTGAGGGGCTCTCGGTTCACCTTCACAGCAGCGGCGAACGCCAGCCACAGCTACATGCCGCGCTGTGAAGAGAGCCTGAGAAGCGAACGTGTGGACTGAGAACCGCGAACCTTGGAGTCCACACGCAGTGTGCCATTTTTACGAAGCCCGAGAACAAACAAGACCACGCCTTGTTTAGACAGACGCAGCGAACCAACACTCGGGCAATTCAGGACGGTGACCCTAGGGTGGTCAAGACTCAAGCTCCTGAGAAGGTTCTGGGTCTGGAGCTGAGTGGCGGGTTCACGGATGCTGCTCTACCATCCCTTATAGTGGACAAAACACACTGAACATTAAGACAGGCAAGGAGACAACAGAGAACACAGCGCGGACCCAGACAGATCCGGTATGACTGATTCCCACCGCACACATCACTGTTTTGGCTTTGTGTCCCCCGCTGGTACCCAGAGGCCAGACCAGCAGGTGGAAGAACCTGGGCTTGTTTCTCCATAAGCGAGACAAGAGGCTGCGCCAGGAATGGCACACGGCTGGCACACGTCACACAGGCCTGCCCGCCTCACCCACGGCAGACACTACCGATGGAGCGCAGCTCTCCTTCACATGGAGCACACCTGCAGGTTAGGCCTCTTCCTCGGCTTCACACTCACGGCAGGCTGCCCGGGACGGTGGATCAGAGAAGGCCTCTTAAACCATGCCTGCTTGTGGACTTGGAGGGTCCAGCCAGCTCTGACCCAGAAGGTCTGAAGCCCAGCTGGCAGGCCAGAGCGGCCCTGAAGGGCAGGACCTCTTGGGAAACCACCCATCGGTTTTGGAGCCAGCCCCAGCCAGCCCCCGGCAGCGGGGAACGTCAGCTACTACTGCGCCCAGCCCTGTGGACTCTGGTCTCTCGAGCCCCTTGCTGGCCACCCGCCACCCTCCTGGGTCTCCGTGCTCCCACCTGCCACTGGGAGAAGGCTCACGTCTTCCCGGTGCTGGAGAGCTTCCCCGGACTTGCAGCCAGCTCCCCAGCGCAGGCGGCCAGGCAGGACCGCCGCCCTCTCCGGTCCCCAACGCACGGCCCCACTGAGCCCTGATCATCTCCCCACCCGACCCCACCCCACTCCATCCCCAGCACAGGGGCTGCACCCCCATCTCCACCGTGGCCTCCTCAGGCTCCAGGCCTTCCTTTCTCTATTCCTGAGCTCCCTCTGTCTTGTGGGGGGTGGTCCCCATCTCTGTCTGCTCCCTCCCAGCAGGAGTTAACTTCCCTCCTCTCTGGCCAGGACCCACAGGTCAGCTTTCTCATGCAGAACGCATCCGTTTCTGTGCGTGTCTGTCCCTCTAGTTCAGGGATCCCCTCAGGGTCAGCCTCACAACTGGCAGGAAATAAATACCACCACCAGGATGATGACAACCATTTCTCAGAATAAGTGGGCTTTCCCGAGCCAGTCCACTGATGGAATGAATGCGCCTGACACCAGGGAGGCGGGCAGTGGCGTTGGGGGACACACTTTACTCTCCTGCACGATGAGAAAATCAAGGGCCACGGAGAGGGGTGGCCTCCAGCGTCACAGCCCACCTTCCTGCCTTCTGGGGGCCCGGGGGCTTTCCTTCTGCATCCCAGCAGGGCCCTAAAGCCCCAAGCCTGTGTGGACACGCCTCCCTCCCCAGCTCAAGGGACGCTGAGTGACCACGGTCACTAGTGCCTGAGCAGCAGGCTCGCCCTATTTCATCCTGATTGCCGCTGACTATTTTAATATCAAGATCATATCAGAGACATGACAGCCAGCGACATGGTGTTTTGGTGATTCACCTCGCTTCTATTTTCTTCATCTTATGCAAATATTAAATGGCTGCTGGGGCTGTGGGCACAGGAAGCCTCAGTTTACTAGCAAAATCTGTCTGCAGCTTCTCTGAAAACAAGGACGGGAGCTGACGGCACCAAGGCGTCTCCAATGTGCAAAGTGGTCTCCAGCTGCTCCATCTTGAACAAAGCCCCCCGCATGCCCACCCTGGGCCCACCCGACCCCCAGGCCAGAGCGCCCATGACACCAACATACGGAAGGGCCTGGAACCCGCTATGATCCGCACTGTCCACGGACGCCACACTCTGCTTTTCACCTACAAAGGCGCCGAAACAGGAGAGCTCTGTTCACAGCAACACAGAGGCCAGATGTTCATTTCTGGTTCTGGCTGCTCCTGGGTTCATCCTTTCAAGCCTTGGAAACTCTGGACACACTGCTTTTTGCCCACCACACCCCCAGCAAGCCCTACACCTGGATAACTCCACATCCTCCTCCAAATCAGGCTGCAACACCGCCTCCTCCAGGCAGTCCCCCGTGCCTTCCCTCCAGCCGCTGTTACACTCATTTCCAACCAGAATGATCCAGTAGGTTCAAATGCTGCTGTGTGTGTCAACAGAGTGGGTCTGTGGGCCCAAGGCTCAGGGCTGGTATTCACCCCATAATCTCCAGCCCCTCAGCCTGGGCCCTGGCACATAGTGGGGATGGAGCAGGGCCTCCAGAAAGCATGAGCTAGGGCCTTCCTGGTAGTCCAGTGGTTAAGAATCCACCTTCCAAAGCAGGGGACGTGGGTTCAGTCCCTGGTCCAGGAACGAAGATCCCACACGCCCCGACGCGATGACCAGGCCCACGGCCGCAACCAGAGCGAAGCCCACCCCTCGACGGAAGATCCGTGTGCGGCAGCGCAGACCCCACCTGCCACGACCGAGGCCTTACGCAGCCAAATAAACGCATAAATAAATAAATGAGACAGTTTTTACAAAACCCCAAAGCACGAGCTAAATACCTAAGCTTTGTCTTCAGGAAACTTACAGTTTAGGGAAAGAGAGCTAACGACAAGCGAGATGAATTTAAGGCACTCTGAACATAGATCAGGCAATCCCTCCCTGATGACTTACATTCAAGCTGAAATCTTACTGGTATTAACCAGGCAAAAAGGTATAAACAACCCTCCAAGGAGACAGGATAAAGGTGGAAGGCAGCACTTGTGCGATGGAGTAAAAGCAAGCGTCCATGGGTTATGTGTCAAGTTAGGGCTGAGTTACTCTGAGTAACAAACACTAACCCAAATCTCAGTGCCCGTCAGAAAGGCTTATTACCCTTTCTATGCTATCTGTTCACATCCTTTCCCTTAGGACTTGGGCTGACGGAGCATCTCTATATCAGTTCAGTTGCTCAGTTGTGTCCGACTCTTTGTGACCCCATGGACTGCAGCATGCTAGGCTTCCCTGTCCTTCACCATCTCCCAGAGTTTGCTCAAACTCATATCCATTCGTCGGTGATGCCATCCAACCAGCTCATCCTCTGTCACCCCCTTCTCCTCCTGCCTTCAATCTTTTCCAGCTTCAGGGTCTTTTCCAATAAGTCAGTTCTTTGCATCAGGTGGCCAAAGGATTGGAGCTTCAGCTTTAACATCAGTCCTTCCAATGAATATTCAAGACTGATTTCCTTTACGATTGACTGGTTTGATCTCCTTGCAGTCCAAGGGACTCTTAAAGAATCTTCTCCACACCACATCTTTATATGGATCTTCAGCATCTCTATGTGGATAATGCCATTGCCAAGAAGAAGAAAAAGAAGTGGCACACGCCAGCAAAGGGTACTGAATGTGGGCAAATTGTAACTTGGTTCCACACCAGGCTTAAGATTTTGATGTGTGTCCCAGGAGCGAAGGAAAAGCATTGCATAAAAATTTCCATATTTAGTAAACCACTCTAGCCATAGTGAAGAGAGCCCCAAACTTGACTTTTAGTGATGGAAGGACCTGGTACTCACAAACACCCTCAAAGAGATTTTCTACAGCAGCAGCCCCCTCTGCCACCACATAGGAACTAGAGCCCAGGGTCATCAGGCACAGAAAACCCCAGGCCCCCACTCTGCCCTGGGTGCCCTCAGCAGCCACGGAGTGAGGAGGGGTTCAGACGCACAGCTGTGTGACTGTGGACTCGCCTGAGCCCAGCCCAGCCCTGGGAGTGCTGCGGTCACTGTCCATGGTGCTCACGGGCTGACGCGGCCGTGCTCAGACCCAGCCACGGGCTGTGAGAGCCGAGGGGCTCCAGGACCTCACTTCCCCAGGGCCGAGTTTTGCAGAAACGAAGAAAGCAGAAGGCCAGTGTGTCTGTGTTAGCCGCTCTGTTGAGTTCAGTTCAGTTCAGTCGCTCAGTCGTGTCCGACTCTCTGTGACCCCATGAACTGCAGCATGCCAGGCCTCCCTGTCCATCACCAACTCCCGGAGTTCACTCAAACTCATGTCTATCGAGTCGGTGATGCCAGCCAGCCATCTCATCCTCTGTCGTCCCCTTCTCCTCCTGCCCCCAATCCCTCCCAGCATCAGAGTCGCTTAGTCCGTCCAACTCTTTGCGACCCCATGGAGTATAGCCCACCAGGCTCCTCTGTCCGTGGGGTTCTCCAGGCAAGAATACCAGAGTGGAAAGCCACTGCCTTCTCCAGGGGATCTTCCTGACCCAGGGATCGAATCTGGGTCTCCTGCATGGCAGGCAGGGAAGGCCCCTGGGGGGAGGGATTCATCAGGGTCACAAAGTTGGGGGGCAGGGTGGGAAAGTGCACCTTCAGATGCTTCCTCGGACAGAACTCATTCCCCCAGGAGCCTCCTGCCCACTACTCAGAGCAACGGACGGGCCTGAAAACGCATAGCACTCACAGCAGGCCCTCAGTGTGTAATAGAAGCGGGGCGGTGGTACCGTTACCAGGCAACCGTTACCTTGAGACCATCAGCCCTGCGGTTAGAGGTCCTTTGCCGACACCACTGCCCCCCCACCCCCCAGGTCCCCTACGCTCGGCATCTCTTTCTCTTGCTTTGTGTGGCAAATAGAAGCATGCTTATCTGAACACCAGGGCAGTCCCTGTCCACGGGGGAGCCCAAGAGCATGCTTACCTGAACACCAGGGCGGTCCCTGTCCACGGGGGAGCCCAAGAGCATGCTTACCTGAACACCAGGGCGGTCCCTGTCCACGGGGGAGCCCAAGAGCATGCTTATCTGAACACCAGGGCGGTCCCTGTCCACGGGGGAGCCCAAGAGCATGCTTATCTGAACACCAGGGCGGTCCCTGTCCACGGGGGAGCCCAAGAGCATGCTTATCTGAACACCAGGGCGGTCCCTGTCCACGGGGGAGCCCAAGAGCCTTGGCCCTACCCCATCCTCCCTACTTGGACCTCCTTCCTTTGGGCCTTAGGAGACCCTACTCCCCACCTGCTCACCAGAAGTCTTGTCCAGACCATGCAGAGACTCGCACTCAGGTGGGAATGAAATGGATCCCCCCTGCCCTGTCCACATCTCCCGTGAAACTCAGCTCACGCGCTCCTTTCTCTGTATCTTAGCCTCCGTGGCTGCCACAGGAGACACCGAGCTGACTGTGAATCCACAGGTCAGCCCTGGAAGGCACTTGAGAGGCGAGATCTGACTGCTGAGAGGCTTTGGTTACAAGAGACCTCGCTCTTCCTGCTGTAGAGGCTGCCCGTGGTCCGGAAGCAGAGCTTAGGCCACAGTGGATCTGCAGCCGTTTTGATGGCTGGGGGCTTCCGGCCTCGGTGGGGGTGCGGCGAGGTCCCTGAGGTTCTGAAGGCCTACTGTGTGTAGGCTGAAGAGGCACAGAAAGGAAAAGGTGGAGGCCTGCCCCAGAGCTGTTCACAGACCACCTGTGGACAGGCCAGCCAGGCAGACTGCATCACAGCACGTGAGCTGCTTTTATGGGTGAAGCGTAGGGGCGAGGGCACAGACGCAGGGGAACTGGTGAAGCACAGAGACTGTTTACCTGAGACTGGAGGCTTGTATCAGTTAGTTATGTACTTGGCTGAAGTAACAGACAAGCCTACTGAGCGTGGCTTAAATTACAAAGGCATCTAACGTTTCCTGTTTAAAGACAATATGAGAGATGGGAGGCCCAGACAGGGCCTGGGGGCCCAATAGTGTCATCAGTGACTCAGATGCCACCACTTCTCTACCCCACCGTTACCAGAATGTTGGTGTCGTTCCCTCATGGATGCAATGTGGCTGCCTCTGCCCCGGCCATCACAACACTCAAAGCAGAAGCAAGGGGGCACCTTCTTCCCTGTCGAGCTTTCTTTTCAGGAAGGAGAATTTCTCACAGAAGCCCCCCCAGACTTCCACTAAATATGTCACTGGCCAGAAGTGGGTCATGATCCCTTGTCCTGACTAATCACTGGTGGTGGTGGTGGGGAAACAGCTGTCATGATGGCTTAGACCAACTGTGATTCCTCCACATTGGGCATCCACAGGAAGAAGGCGGGGTGGGCTGGGCAAAGGCTTCTACCTGAGTAACCAATACTGTGCTGTCACAAAGCAGAAACGGACAAGGGAGCTGAAGGTCAGACACGGGAAAAGCAGAGGAGAGCAGCACGTGCAGTCGGCAGAAGCGCCAGGGGTGGCCCGGGGGCTCGGGGTCACCAGCAGGCCACTGCCCGAGCGCAGAGGGTGGCCAGGGTCTCCTCAGAGGTTTTGCGCCTGGAGTGAAGCAGGCTTGGGCAACGGGGAGCCGCTGAGACTCAGAGAGCGATGCCGGGGCAGGTGGGAAGTCACAGGTGTGCAGAAGCCGTCTCGCTCAGGAGCTGAGCACAGCCGCTCCGTGATGGGCAGTAATGTCGCTAATAGCCTGCGGGGGCCTCTGTTCAAACACATGATTGCAATTGACGAGAGAGAGTACACGTGACCTTAAGTAAGGAGTCTGCTGGGGCCACTGCCTGATTCTGGATGTCAGAACACAAACACTCGGCCAGTTCCCAGACAGCTCTGCTGTCACATCGGCTGCACACACCGCTCCTCTCTCACCTGCGCCCTGCCCGGCCTCGGGCTCTGCAGACCCCAGGGCACCCAAACGACCCCGTGTGGGCGAGGCTGGGCGTGGGGGGTGACCACTGAAGGGGGCGTGGGATCTCAATCCATCAGCCACTTATGATCCCAGCATGCTTGCTGGGTGCGGAGGCCTTTTCTCTCTGTGACGCTTTGCTGAGGGCATACATGTGACCCCCAGAGACATGTCATTCCTTCTTATGACGTGGGTCTCCTGGGCCTGGCATGAGGAATACTCTGACACATGGGGACTACAGTCCCTGGGGGCACACAAGGGCAGCTGTGCCCAGGACTGAGAGGACAGCACCCCCAGTTAAGGTCCCCCAACGCCCAGGCAATCGGGTCCTGGAACTGAGGGGGCTTAAGGGTCAGGCAGCCATTTCCAGCCACGAGGGGCAAACCATCAGCATCCAGGGGGCTCGTTTTTAAGTTAAATCACACGTTTACCACCAACAGTCAAGGCCCTTAGTCAGCAATCTTGTAACCTTCAGCCTCTCAGCTTTTATTTCTCTCTGGGCCTAAGCTCTTGGCATTAAATTGAGTCCCATTATGGACATAAATATTGTCCCTTTCACATGTCACCTTCAGTATAAGAGCTCCCCCCCAACTCCCTCTTCCTTCCCCTCGTCAACCCCTCCCCACAGGTGAGCAGGGCTCTTTTAATGCAGTTCTGCAGATTGGTGAGCTAAGGATTTAGAATAACAGGGTGAGCAGGGGCCTGCCATACAGGAGGGCAGGGTGGGTGGCGGGCAGGGATGATTCACCTATAAAAACTCAGCCGGCTGAAATGTCAGGAGAGCGGCCACCAAGGGCTGAGACGTGTGGAATAAATGGATTCAGTGTCAACCCAGCAGCCTTTGGGATGGCTGGCCCTGGAGCACGGCTCTAAGTGGAAAGAGCGGGTTCCCCAGCGCCCAGACTCCCGCCTTCTAGAAATCGCAGTTGAGATGTACAGATGCTTTGAAACCAGAATACTGGGGTTCAAGGCTGGCTCCACCGCTTGGTTAGTTCAGTTCAGTCACTCAGTTGTGTCTGACTCTTTGCGACTCCCATGGACTGCAGCACACCAGGCCTCCCTGTCCATCACCAACTCCCTGAGTTTACTCAAACTCATGTCCGCTGAGTTGGTGATGCTACCCAGCCATCTCCTCCTCCTCTTGGTTAGTTATTAAAAGCAAAAGGAGCCTCAGTTTCTTCATCTGTAAAATGGGAACACTGAAGTCTCTCCCTCTTAGGGTGGGGAGGGGATTGAATGGGGCAACAGTGAGAAGGGGAGCTGACCGGGCTGAGGGTGGTCCCAGGATGCCGCTGTGGCTGCTACGACCACTGTCTTCCAGGGCAGGGTCAGCACGCTTTTCCTGTGAAGGCTCAGACAGTAAGTATTTTAGGTTGCATGGGACCTACAGTCTTTGTCCCAGGCATGACCCTCTGCTGTTGCAGGGCAAATGCAACTTCAGCTAACAAGTCATCCATCCTGCTCTCTCACTTTTTAACTTGAGATATAATTGGTACATTGTTGATATTTTCCCTAGCAGTCTTGATTCCAGTTTGTGCTTCATCCAGCCCGGCATTTTGCATCATGTACTCTGCACAGAAATTAAATACACAGGGTGACAATATACAGCCTTAAAGTACTCCTTTCCCGATTTTGAACCAGTCTGTTGTTCCCTGTCCGGTTCTACCTGTTGCTTCTTGGCCTGTATACAGGTTTCTCAGGAGGCAGGTAAGGTGGTCTGGTATTCCCATCTCTTTAAGAATTTTCCAGTTTGTTGTGATCCACACAGTCAAAGGCTTCAGTGTAGTCAGTGAAGCAGATGTTTTTCTGGAATTCTCTTGCTTTTTCTATGATCCAGCGGATATTGGCAATGTGATCTCTGATTCTTCTGCCTTTTCTAAATCTAGCTTGTACATCTGGAAGTACTATTGAAGCCTCTCTTGAAGGATTTTGAGCATTACTTTGCTAGCATGTGAAATGAGTGCAATTGTATGGTAGCTTGAACATTCTTTGGCATTACCCTTCTTTGGGATTGGAATGAAAACTGACCTTTTCCAGTCCTGTGGCCATTTCAGAGTTTTCCAAATTTGCTGGCATGTGAAAAAGGAGGGTGAAAAGCTGACCTAAAATTCCACATTCAAAAAACTAAGATCATGGCACCTGGTCCCATCACTTCATGGCAAACAGGTGAGGAAAAAAATGGAAACAGTGGCAGATTTTATTTTCTTGGGCTCCAAAAATCACTGCAGATGGTGACTGCAGCCATGAAATTAAAAGATGCTTGCTCCCTGGAAGAAAAGCTATGACCAACCTAGACAGTGTATTAAAAAGCAGAGGCATCACTTTGCCGACAAAGTCCACGGAGTCAAAGCTGTGGCTTTTCCAGTAGTCACGTGTGGATGTGAGAGTTGGACCACAAAGAAGACAGAGAGCCAAAGAATTGATGCTTTCAAACTGTGGTGCTAGAGAAGACTCTTGAGAGTCCCCTGGACTGCAAGGAGATCCAACCAGTCCATCCTAAAGGAGATCAGTCCTGAATATTCATTGGAAGGACTGATGCTGAAGCTGAAACTCCAATCCTTTGGCCACCTGATATGAAGAGCTGACTCACTGGAAAAGACTCTGATGCTGGGAAAGACTGAGGGCAGGAGGAGAAGGGGAGACAGAGGATGAGATGGTTGGGTGGCATCACCGAGTCGATGCGTTTGAGCAAGCTCCGGGAGATGGTGAAGGACAGGGAGGCCTGGCGTACTGCAGTCCTTGGGGTTGCAGAGCTGGCCACGACTGAGCGGCTGAACAACTGAACAACAAGAGCTGCCGTGGGCCGCTGTGTTAGTCCCGGATGGACGGCGTGGGTTGCTCTTTGTCCATACTGTGGAGTGATCACCACAGTGAGTCTATTTAACATCCAGCACCCAGTTACAACGCCTCCTTGTGCTGAGAACCGTTGAGATCTGCTCTCTTAGACCTACTCCCGTCCAGACACACAGCGCAGGGCTGCTGGCCAGCGTCACCCGCTGCACAGGACACCCCAGGACCTTTATTATGTGACCGGAGTTTGTGCCCTTTGACTGTGTCACCACTTCACCTTCTCTGACCCGCCCCTGGCAGCCTCCAGTGTGTCCTCTGTCTCAATGAGTTTGGGGTTTTATTCGGGTTCCACGTGGAAGGGAGGCTGTATGGCATGTGTCTTCTTCCGTCTCACTTCCTTCACAAGCATAATGCCCTCAAGGTCCATGGCTGAAAATGACAGGACCTCCTTTCTCTAAGGGCGGGTTAAGATTTCACATACGCATAGACACGCACATCACATGTTCCCTGTCCGTCCATTTCTCTGCCAAGGTTGTCTCTGTGACCTGGCTGTTGTAAATAATGCTGTAGCGAAGGTGAGGACGCAGGTATTTCTCAGCACAGCGATCTCCTTCCCACCAGATAAACACCCAGAAGCGGGGCTGCTGGGCCGCACGGCAGCTTTCTTTTCCTCTGTGGAGTGTCCATACTGTTTCCACAGCGGCTACGACAATTTCCACCCCATAACTGCATGAAGGCCCCCCTTTCTGCACACCCTGGCTAACTCTTGTTACTTCTTGTCTTTGGGTGGTAGCCCTTCTGGCGCATGTGAGGTGGCACCTCGCCGTGGTTTTGATTTGCATTCCCCTGGTGCTTGGCGATGCAGAGCATCTGTTCATGCACCTGCTGGCCATGTGTCCTTCAGAAGAATATCCACCCGCTCCTCTGCCCACTTTACAACTGGGTTTCTTGGTCTTCTGCTGTTGAGTTGTATGAGTTCTTGATATACTTTGGGTATCAACCCCCTATCAGATACACAATCTGTAAATATTTCCTCCGGTCCGGAGGCACCTTGACCTCTGCTTTCTGGAGGACAGTGGTCCAGGCTTCGGATTTTCCATTTTCACCCCTGTGTTTCCAATTGGTGGCAATGCTGTGTTCTGGTTAAACGGCCTGTGGCCGGGATCACTACCCACTTTTCTGGGAGCCGGCTGCAAGGGGTGCGGTGGTGGGTGGCAACAGTTCTCCTGCAGTCATCAGGCAGACAGTCACAGGCCCTGGATTCACATCTCCCAGCCTCAGATGGGGCAATTCGTAGAGGACCTCGCTGCTGAAACATCGAGCGGGTGCTCTGTCCCTTGTTGGAACAACCTGGAAGCCAAGTTGTGGGGAACAAGGAATTCCCCCGAGTCACGAAAGCTCGGTTGAGACCTCCTGGGAGGCTAAACCCTGCTCCAGGCCACTGTCACTGAGGAGGGGAAGGTCTCGGGCTGCCACGGGAGAGCTGCGGGACTGCACTTGCCCTGCTCGCCCAGGGTCAGCTCTGGGACTCGCGGCGTGTGTGCTCTGCTGGGGGCACATAAGAGGGTCGGGTCTCCAGTGGGGGAGACTCACTTTTCCTCTGGCTGAGGGCCTCCTGTGTGCCAAGCACAGCCGTCCTCAGAGTCACGGTGGGAAGGCGAGGCGCAGAGAGGTCAGGGAGGGTTTTCAGGTCACACGGCCGCAGGGGCAGTGCTGGGCTCCGACACACCCCTGACGCCCGGCCCCCTTGCTCTCCTTTCCCCAGAGCCTTCAGGTCCCACACGCCCGCATCCCGCAGAGAGGCCCAGGGACGGGCACCGGAGCCTCCCTGCCCAATGAGCCAGACCGCTGCTGTGAGAGGGAGGCTGGGGCGTCTCCAGAGTCCCCGAGGCTGACGCTGCTCTCCGCACGGGGTCCCGCGCACACTCCGGGCGGAGTCCAGCTCTGTCCTCGAGGCGTCGCTGTGTCCTCCGTGCCTGCGTCCCTGTCCCCACGGGGCTGGAAGCAGCAGCCACTTCACAAGGTTCTGAGGGGCCTAGAGTCCTTGAAGCCGTGCCCGGCACGCAGGGAGCGCCGTGGGGTATCTTCTCCTCTTCCCTTTGCTGGACAAGGAGGGGGCCTAGGGCGGGTGGTGCCTGGGCTGCACCCGGCTCTCACCCCACTCACCGTCCGGCGGGGGGAGGTGCCAGGCTGGGCTCGGTCCCCTGCCCCCCCGGGCACCCTCAGTCTCCATCTCCGCTGCCCGACGACTGTCTTCCGGAGGCGTCTCTGTGCCTCCCTGTTCCCTGCCTGCCCAGCAGCCCCTTCCAGGGGTTGTTCCAGAGCCTCCTGGCCCTTGGCCCCCACACCTTCTCCGTGTTGGGTGTGGGTGAAGCAATGGACAGTCTGGGGGAGTCCGACGTCCCCGTGCGCCCACGGCCTTGAGAGCCCAGGTGGGGCTGGAGTCTCATTCATGTGCTGATGTGCTCAGTCTTAGCAGCTACTTTGCTGGGTGGTCACAGGGGACAGACCAGGGGACTGCAGCACAGCCTAAGGAAGGGTGAGCCCGAGCTGGCCTCCTAACTCCTCTCAGCCTTGGTCTTCTCCTCGTTTGAATGGGCACAGCCTGCTGTGAGGGGAGTGGCAGCCTGGCCCACTGCCACACACCATCGTCCACGCCTCAGAGGCCAGAGCCCACTTACGGAAGTCTGGGGGTGGGGGGCGGGCACCAGTATCATCACCCCGTTATGCAGGTCGCAAACTGGCATGGAGAGGTGGCGTGACCCCCGATCACAGAGCCCAGGCAGCCCAGCTCATGGCCAGCGCCCATGCTGGCCGCCCCTCATCCTCCTCCGGGAACCACAGCTGCAGCCTCAGTGCTATTATTCTGAGGGAGCAGGGTGGGGGCATGTGGGACCCGTTTCTCTGAGCACTGCAGCAAGGGGCTATGCCGCATTCACCGCTGGACACCCAGGCCCCGCCCAGCCCGGCCACACTGCAGGGCCTGAACCAGTGTTTGCTGAGTGACCGCCTGACCATCGGCATGCACCTGCACCGTGCCCAGCGCTTCCTCAGCTCTGCAGCACGCCTGGCTTCACAGGCTGTCACCTCCACTGGGCCCCCCGTCAGGGACAGTCAGGGGACCAGAGCTGCTCAGCAGGGCACAGAGAGCCTCAGGATGCCTGGGACTGCCCCAAGTCTCCCCTGGGCCATCCCAGGCCAAATCCCCGGGAGGCCCAGCTGGCTCTCAGGGTCAGCAATGAGCCCCATCCCCGGGGGCATGCACACAGGCGTGCACACTCAGCATCTGATGGAGCGCTGGGGTCAGGCTGCTTTCAACGTCCATTCCAAGCCTGCACCCCTGCCACCAACACAGAGTCGGCCATAAAGACACTAGCTGTGCGGCCTGGATTAGAGCAGGTTCCCTGCCGTGTGACCTTGGGCAGCCAATGCCCCTGGGCCTCAGTGTCCTCATCTGTAATAAAGAACTACTAACAGGGCCTGAGGAAGGCTCACTAAGCTGCTCTCATCACCATCCCCATCATCACAGAGGGAGGGGGATGGAGGCCTGCTACAGGGACAGGGTCACATGCCCCCACTCCCCACACCTCTGAGCCACTGTGCATGCTGTTCCACCAAGCACACCCACACCCTTCCCTGTCCTGACCAGATCATACCGCGGTGATGCCTCAAGGCCCCCGGACCCTAGCCCATCTTCCCCACCAGATGTGTCCCTACTTCACCTCAAAGCCCCCCACCTCCTGGCCTCCTCATCTGGCATTATTCTGTCTCTCATGGACAGACATCCAGGCTTCCTCCTCACAGTCCCCCGAGCCCCCGACCCGGGACTAAGTACACAGCAGGTGCTCAAGGCAAGCTTTCTATGGATACGTCCTACTTTAAGCCAGCCTGACATGACACTTCGCAACCGCTTAAACTAATGAACAAATCAACTGTACAGTTTTGTTTTGTTTTTTTAACCATATCTTCAATCTGTTGACTAATGTATGGGCTTCCCTGGTGGCTCAGTGGTAAAGAATCCATCTGCAATGCAGGAGACGTAGGAGACACAGGTTGGATCCCTGGGTTGGGAAGATCCCCTGGAGAAGGGAATGGCAACCCACTTCGATATTCTTGCCTGGAAAATCCCAGGGACAGAGGAGCCTGGCAGGCTATAGTCCATGCGGTCGCAAAGATCTGGACATGACTTGGGCACGCACCATCAGTTGACTAACGTATGTTAGGGTTCCTCTCCCTCTAAAATCACAGGCCACGACTGGAGGAGACATAAGGAGTTAAACAGGACTGGCCACCCAGGAGGCCCTACAGATCGGTCTCCACAAATGGACAGCTCAGACCAAGCCTCGGCCAAGCAGGAGGCCCCACAGATCTGTCTCCACAAACGGACAGCTCAGACCAAGGCTCGGCCAAGTTCTAGCCTCTGCTGTCATACCGTGCATGGAATTTGGTTGGTTTTTCAAATTAAGCTTTTATACTTGTCAGCCTAGCAGGGAAGTTGTCATTTCCGAACTCATTTTTCCAGCAATAATCAAGTTACACCACGCATGAGACGGCCTGTTCCCTGAGTTATTTAATTAGAATCTGCAGCTATTAGCCGGGAAAGAGTCAGTGCAGCATATTTCAAAACAACCTACATCTCTGGGAAGGGGCGGGGGTGGTGCCCCTGGAAGATATCAGCTCCTGACTCCTCCAGTCGGGAGCATCAATCTTCCCGCCGTAAATTTCCAGAGAAGCACCCAGAGGGGAGAGTGGGCTGGAGCTGAGCCTGGCTGTCACCCACAGGAGGAAGGGCTGGAAACGTCAAGAGAGCCATGGTCCTGAGAGAGGCTGGACCCAAGGGAACAAGAAATGTCCCCTGAGGACTGCTGCTTGGGCCAGGATAAGGCTCAGAGACTGTAACAGAGAGCCCCACAGCCGAGTGGCAAATGGAAGCTCCCATCCTTCCCACTGGGTCTGGAGGCAGACAGTCCAGGGTTGGTCCCTGAAGCTCCTCTCCCTGATGCCCGTCGTCCCTGAGGAGTGGCTCGTCTACACAGGGGCAGGATGAGAGCCAGCGTCAGAGCTCCTGCTCCCAGGGGCACGACCGAGGGAGAAGCAGCAGAAGCCAGCGTCTCTCTCCTAGGACACATTCTAGAGGCTCTACAAATCTCCTCCCCTCCTGTCCTGAAGGAAGGGAGCTTCACACGGCCAGCCTCGCTGCAGAGATGGGAATCCTTTATTCCTGGGTGGCTGTGTGGCCAGCTAAATGTTGGTATTCAGTGCTCTGGGAAGTGGACAAGACTATTGGGAGCCTCAGGGACCCCTCAGCCCCACCCCTTCTAATGTTCCGCCCACCACCCCACCCATCTCTACCTGAGGTCCTATTTTATGAGACTGTCGTGTGGACCAGACAAACCGCATTAAGCAATTCATAATTCAGGAACCAGCTACATACCCTGGGCTTCTGGCTGCTGTTGAGTTTTGCTGGCAGATTGCTGGTGGGGATCCCTAAGGGACTGAGGTTCCCCCGCCCTGCCGAGTGCCCTGGGCACCTGTGGCCAGATGTGCCCTGTCCAGTGGCAGGCAGCTGTGTTACTCCCTGCTCACGGCTACCCCACTCTTCAGGAAAAGCCCATAGCCCTCCTTGAGAGACTGAGCTTGCACTAGGGTGAGCAGCGGCAGCCGTGGCCCAGCCCAGGCCCGGGGCTCACGGGAGAGGAGGCGACGGTCTCGGGAGGGCCGTGAGCTGGGGCGTGAGTTTGGAGCCGCCAAGGGCAGTGCACAACTGGGGGTGGTCCTGCAAGCCAGGGGGCCAGGCCTGTCCCTGACTCCCCATGTCTGCCCTGTGTGTGCCTGACAGCCCGCTCTCTTCAGCCCTATGCCTGCTGCTTCCTGTGCTCAAATTCACACATCGGGGGCCCTCCCTGATGGGGAAAGGGGAAAAGGCCCGACTCCTGCATGACAGTCAGAAAAGCCAGCTGAGAGGAAAGACCAAGCCTCTTTGGGGGATCACCCCCACCCCCCGCTTTTTCTGATTTCCCACACGGGCTGGTTCGTGGGGCTTTACTATCCTATGACGAACCTCTGGGTCGTAACGAACACAGACCTCAGGGCAGAAGTTCCCCTCGGTCCTTCGGGAGATGGGGTGATGTTGGTGCAAGACAGTGATGCGCGATTTCCACATTCCCACCCTGCGGCGGCCCCTGGCCTTTCCCGGCAGAACCGCGTTGGCGGCTGCTGGGAATTGCCTGATACTTCTTCTAAGTCATCATCCCACCTCGTTGCTCTGATGAACTCCAAGCACCATGTCACTCCAGGACCATACACAGCCCCACCTCTGGGCGGGGAGGATGCAGGACAGAGCATCTGTGAGGCAGCTTTCTGGAGCATCCAGTTCATGTCACGATGAGGAAGGACCAAGTCCTTGATGAAAACCATCTCTCTCCCCTACCAGCACGGCCCTAGGTGGGTGGGGGGTTGGCAGGCTCGCTGTCCTGACTCCTGGTCCCCCTCAGGCCACCACGTGGGGACGAGAGGCTCCTCTGCCCAGAGACCTTTGGCTGAACCTCACGGGCAGGGTGAGGCTAGATCTCACGGCTGCTGCGGTCAGCAGAAGGGAGCCCTGGCAGTCATGGGTGGGCCCTGCACGCTGGGTTTCCTGGAGCTGAGACAGATCCGTGGCCGTCACTCTAAGTCCTGGATCTCGTCCCTTCAACGCCCGTGGTTCTCATCGCTTCTGTCACCTAGGCGTCCTCGCTGTCCCAGGGAGGCTCGTGTACGGCCTGTGTTGACCCATGGATTCCTCAGGACGTCTTCTAAAGTCCTCTGTCACTAGAGTCAATGGTCATCATTTTCTCCAAGAGGTTTTCATGCTCAGACGACAAGGAACCCAGTGCTGATAACACAGTACCCGCTGCCTCAGCTCCACACAGTCCTCCCCCGAGGGGGCAGGGACCTAGTGGCCACGGTCCCAGGCTCCATGCTTGCACCAAGGGGCTGCCGTGGTTTTGGCCCAGGAAGAGTTCCAGGGCAGCGTATGGGGGGGCTGCAGAAGTAGGGGTTCAGCTTACAGCCTATGAACTTCCTGCCAAGGCCCAGCCTGCAGCTCTCACGTCAGAGAGGAGGGTTCCCGGCTTCAGGCCCCTCACTCGGTCCCTTCCTGGCGGCCGTCCTGCAGGTGGAGGTTAGCTCCCGATGTGCCCAGGACTGTGTGTCCTGCAAATGGCCCAGCGGGTCTCCTCCAGTCAGTCCCCACAGATAACTTCATGAACTTTGTACATAAGACCTTCATCCCGCGGCCTTCGTGGAAAAGTGCCTGGAGGCAGAGGAGCCCTCCTGATTTTCCTTGGGTCACCTTGGTGAAGCTACACGGGCCACTGATCTCGAGGAGCTTGGAACAGTCCACAGGAGCCTCCTGTCAACAGGGAGGCCTCAGCGAGGCCCTGTGCCGTGGTCACCTGCTAACTGACTACACTCACAAACAATGCTAACTGCACTAACAGTGCCAGCAATGCCAACTAACTAGTGATGCTAACAGTGCTGACTATGCTGACTAACGGCTCAGCTGGTGAAGAATCCGCCTGCAATGCGGGAGACCTGGGTTCAATCCCTGGGTTGGGAAGATCCCCTGGAGAAGGGAAAGGCTCCCCACTCCAGTATTCAGGCCTGGAGAATTCCATGGACTGTATAGTCCACGGGGTGGCAAAGAGTCGGACACGACTGAGCGACTTTCACTTTCATACTAACAATACCAACAATTCTAGCCACACTAACTATACTAAAAATACAAAAAACAATCTAAGAGAAAAAGCACAGAGAAAAAATTTGTAAAGAGAGTAGAGAATAGAGAAAAATAAACCAAATGGGAGTAAAAAGGAAAAAACAAGCTAACTGTGGGGCCAGAGGGTCACCAGAGGGAGGTCAGGTCGCCAGAGGGAGCGTCCTAGGTTATAAGAACGGAAAACCTGGGCCCAGCAGGGACCTCTGTAGGTTTTCTGCAAATAATCACAGCAGCGCCTTTTGAGGTCAGAGCAAGAAATGGACCAATCACAGCTGGGGATGAGCCACAACGATCTGCTCACTAACTGGTTTCAAGACCTCTTTACTCTTAAAAACAAAAAAAAAGGACCCAAACAGCTATTTACGCGAGTTATTAGCGATTACTTCATTCAAAATGAAAACTGCAGGATAATCCAGTGGACTTTTCATTTCTAGTTTGAAAATCTGTAATCATTTGTTACTTTTAAAGACCTCATAACATCGACACTTAAAATGTTAAATTCTTTCTCCTTAAAGGTCTGGTCCCTAATACTACAACTCAGCTGACATCACGACACTCTAGGGAAATGATAAGACATGACAAGCATCTTTATTCTTTCTGTTACCAGGTCAAATATGCAGCGTTTGAAAACTGGGAGGTTGAGGCAAGATTCTAGGATTTCCCCTTCACAATCCAAGTAACCCACACAGAAGAAATAATTAGAATAGAACAGATGGGGATTCGTTTATTATCAACTCTAAGAACCAGTGGCTCCAGGAAGTGATGTGTGTGAAAAACTACACAGAAAAGGAGAGATCTGGCCTAGGTTGGATACGCTATTAGCATCTGTAGAGGTGTAAGGACAGAGAAGGCAATGGCACCCCACTCCAGTACTCTTGCCTGGAAAATCCCATGGATGGAGGAGCCTGGGAGGCTGTGGTCCACGGGGTCGCTAAGAGTCGGACACGACCGAGCGACTTCACTTTCACTTTTCACTTTCGTGCATTGGAGAAGGAAATGGCAACGCACTCCAGTGTTCTTGCCTGGAGAATCCCAGGGACGGGGGAGCCTGGTGGGCTGCCGTCTATGGGGTCGCACAGAGTCGGACACGACTGATGCGACTCAGCAGCAGCAGCAACAGAGCTGTAAGGAAGACAGCTTTCATCATGTTTTCACCAGTGATAGCGGGAGATTTCTCATCAGAAACCTTTGAGGCACAGGCTGATGTAAAGTCAAAAAAGCTGTCAACCAAGAATCCTATATCTGGTAAAACTGCCCTTCAGAACTGAGGGAGAAATTAAGACCTTCCCAGAGAAGCCAAAGCGGAACAATTTCTTTACCACCAGACCTGCCTGCAATGAGGGGTTTCCTCAGGTTGAAATGAAGGATACCGGAAATGTGAAGAGATAAAGATCTCTGGTGAAAGTAAAGTCGCAGATAATTAGAAAAGTTACAGGCACTCCTGTAACTTCACTTTGTAGGTCCTCTTTTTCTTTTCTACTTAAGAGACTAACGTACTAAAAAAAAAAAAAAAAAAAAACAGCTATTAGCCTGTGTTTGGCCACACAGTGCATGAAGATGTAATTCTGGGACATCAGTAACTGAGAGGGAGCGGAGTCGGAGCTGCAGGCAGCAGACGTTTTATACTTTGTTACAATTGCTGCTGCTGCTGCTAAGTCGCCTCAGTCGAGTCCGACTCTGTGCGACCCCACAGACAGCAGCCCACCAGGCTCCCCCGTCCCTGGGATTCTCCAGGCAAGAACACTGGAGTGGGTTGCCGTTTCCTTCTCCAGTGCATGAAGGTGAAAAGCGAAAGTGAAGTTGCTCAGTCGTGTTAAGTTGGTATAAATTGGCATTACAGTACTATAACTTTAGGATGTTAAGTGTAATCCCATGGTAAGCAGAAGGAAAAGAGTCAAAGAATACACACAAAAGGAAATGAGGAGGGCATTAAAATGGCTCACTACAAAAAAAAAAGTCAGCTAAAAACAAAAGAAGATGGCCAAGTTGGAAAAGATGGACAGAAACACCATAAAGCATATAGAAAGCAAACAGGAAAATAAAAGCAGCAAGCTTTCCTGAGCAGTCATTATTTTAAATGTAAATGGATTAAAATTTCCAAACAGAATGCTAATTGGCAGAAAGGATACAAAGGTCTCATTCTAGTTGCAAAGACACAAAAACACTGACCAGGAAAGGACAGAAGAAGAGAGTCCATGTGGACAGCAGCCCAGGAGGGCAGGGCGGCTGTGCTAATGCCAGACGTCGAATCTGCATCGGGATGTGTCCAGTCACGTCTGACTCTTTGCAGCCCCGTGGACTGTAGGCTGCTAGGCTCCTTTGCGCATGGAATTTCTCAGGCAAGAATACTGGACTGGGATGCCGTTTCCTATTCCAGGGAATCTTCCTGACTCAGGGATCAAACTCCCGTCTGTCGAGCCTCTTGCGTTGGCAGATGGATTCTTCACCCCTGGTGCCACCTGGGGAGCCCCAGATAGGCTTCACATCGGAAAAGGCTTCAAGAGGCAAAGAAGGCACTGCACATTCAGAGCAGCTAGAAGATAAAACTGTAAACACAGATACTCCTAACAGACCACCAAAATATACAAAGGGAAAATGGACAGAACAGGGGGAGAAATAGTTGGCTCTACATAATAGTTGGAGCCTTCAATACCCCATCTCAGGGATGGCTAGGACACCCAGACAGAAGTGAGGAAGGGGGAATCCGAAAAACACGATAAGCCACCTAGATCCAAGACATATGCGACCCTAGCAACCAACACAACACACTCGTTCACAGGAGGCCTTCTCTGGGACAGACCATGTGTTAGAGCACAATTTAAGTCTCAGTAGACTTTGACGGAGGAGCCTGGTGGGCTGCAGTCCATGGGGTCGCTAAGAGTCGGACATGACTGAGCAACTTCACTTTCACTTTTCACTTTCACGCACTGGAGAAGGAAATGGCAACCCACTCCAGTGTTCTTGCCTGGAGAATCCCAGGGACAGGGGAGCCTGGTGGGCTGCCATCTGTGGGGTTTCACAGAGTTGGACACGACTGAAGCGACTTAGCAGCAGCAGCAGCAGACTTTGAAAGGTAGATATACACAGTATCTTCTCCAGGCACAATGGGATGACGTCAGAAATCCTAACAAAGGAAAAGTGGGAAATTCACAATTTGTGAAAAGTACACGACACACTTAAAAAGAACCTATGTCAAAGAAGAAATCATGGGAAATTAGAATTACCTAGAGGCGAAGGAAAACAAGGACATATCCATCTGAGAAGTGACATGCTCACAAATAAATAACCCAACTCTGTGCAACTTAGAAAACTAGACACAGGAGAACAAATTAAACCCGAAGCTGCCGAGGGAAGCTCCCAGTAAAGATTAGAGCAGACGGCAAAACAATAGAGAAAATCAACAAAACCCAAGGCTGGTGCGTTGGAAAGATAAGCCATTTACCAGACTGTGAGCTAAACTGACTGAGAAAAAACGAGGAGGCAAATTATTCAAACAGAAGTAAACACTGCGACATTATTACTCATTGTAGGAAAATAAAAGGACTATGAGAGAGCACCAGGAACAACGGTACTCTCGTGAATTAGATAACTTGATAAAGCAACAAATTCCTAGAATTCAAAACGAGCCTAACAATTCACACGCAGGGGTGAGGTCAGCTCAGATGTGGTGAGACCCTGACCCACAGGGGACACTCATTAAATGGTATTGTACTTAATGTCTACCAGTGAGTATGAGTTCACTTTAAGGGGCTGATGAGATAACGCTTAACCCTGCAGAAAGCCTCTGCATCTTAAATACAGTATCAGCCCTCCTGAGCACTCCATGCAACTCTTCATTCTTTCCAAACTCTACATTCTGCAAATCTCTCCTTCTTCCCCCTAAATAAATCATTAAAATGTTCCAAGTCTGGCCCTCGGGAGCTTCCCCTGGAATGGAGTGAAAAGCAGACGCACGCTCCCCGGGCACAAGGAGCAAAGTCCTACGTTTGCAAAATGGTCAAAAATGAGTCATTTCATTTGTGGAAAATGAATACATCTGATCTTGCAAATGTTTCGCCTCGGGGAAAAGAAGCACACGCAAATTCTCAAACAGGCTTCTCTTGGTAATAGTTGCTGGCTGCTCCGCGAGGCTGAGATACCCAAGCAGGAAGGCGGCGCCTCAGATGGTCTTCGTCTAAACGGGCCCCAAGGCGGGTGGGGAACAGGGGTTCTCCCTGGATTCAGCTCCTTAACGTTTAGCAAAGAGCTCACAGCATCCATCAACACCTCACTTGGCTAGGATAACGAAACCCAGACATCAAAGGCGGCCCCTTCTGCCCACTATCTGTAGTGAGGGTTTGCTGTGGATATGCGGACGTGAAGGATTCTCCATTGAGCAAGGTGAATGGTCCACTTTTTTCCTCCAAATTCATGGTCTGAAAATATTTATGGGTCCTGAATCCAACAGAACAAACAGTTTTTCCCTGTTCTGTGCAAGACGTGCTGCGTCTCCAGGTGATACCAAGGCAAATTCACCCCACTAAGGCCCGTGGGGCCTGCCGTGTGCCTGGGGTGCCGGCCCCACCTGCAAATGCCCCCAGGCCTCGTCCTGGGTCCCTAACTCTACCCGGGTGAGTAAGACAGGGGCTCACGTCACTAGGACACAAAGCACCAAGGACCTGGATGTTAAAAGTGCGCACGGCAGCCGCGGAAGGCAAGTATGAAAGCCGAGCAGGACCCCGTGGGCATCCTGGGCACGGGAGCCTTTCTGGGAAGCCTCCACGACCTTCTCTGAGTTCCCAAGCGCAGTTCAAACAGCTGCCAACAGGGAAGGGAAGGGACGCAGGGACAGGGACGGGGCAGTCAAGAAACGGCCGTGCAGCCTCGGAGCAGGGTCCTGCTTTGTCTCAAGGGATACACTGAACAATCTCTCTGAGCTCTTCACAGAACCAAAGCCCAAGCAATGGAAGGTGTCAGCGTTCTTCGGACCAGAGAAGACGCCTGAGGTCACATTAAAGCAAGCAGAGAAGTTCATCCGGAGCCCACCTGGGGCCAGGTTAAGGGGTGTAGGGCCTGAACGCAGCCTCATCTTAGCAGCAGCCCCACTCTTGAACCTTTGCTATAAAACTTCTCGCCCAACCCTCCCAGGTAGGGACAGACAGTTTTCGAGGGCAGGAGCCCACTGTGTACCCCCGTGCCAGGCAAAGCAATAGAGCTCTTCTGTTCTACTTCACCACAAACCCTTGTCTCCGAGATTCTATTCAGCACTGATGCAGAGGCTGAACTTTCAGCTTCAAGGGGAGGAGAGGAGGGCAGCACGTCAGCCTCGCCCCCTCTCAAAGCTTCAGGGCGGCAGCAGCTTGTGGGGGATTCTGAGAAGGCAGAGGTTCGCCCTGGGGAGAGGGTGGAGGAAACCGCACGAGTCACACCCACAGGCTAGAAGGCAGGCAAGGAGTCAGTGGTCACATTTAGAAGGCAGGAGCGCTGCTCTGCAGGAGCAGCTCAAGGAGGACTCAGAGGAAAACCAGGCTGCACCGGCGGGAGGTGCTGGAGGGGCAACAGGGCTCACGGAGCAAGAAGCAGGGGGTCCAGGTTTCAGAGCACTCCTTCTGGTGGGGAAGGGGGTGCTGCAGGGAGGCCGCCTGACAAGGTGTGGGTGCACAGACAGAAGACACCCCACCACACGCCTCCCCGGACACCCAGATCTGCAGCCGTCCTGCAGGGCAGTCCCTGAGCACCAGGAGAACAGAGGGGCCCATCGCGAGTCAGAGATGAGTGGTTCGGGGGTTGCCGGTCCTCAGCAAACGGAGGGCCGTGTGCGTGCTCTGCCCATGCCCGAGCACCGGCTGTGACGTGTGGCAGAGGCCTGAAGGCCGTGTCGAGAGCCCCGGGAAGAAATGCAGCATGGAGCCTGGTCCAGGACGGAACCGGCACCTTCACGTCCTGAGAGTTTCCACCCACAAGCCAGGAGTGCACAGAACCACATGGACTGCAGCCGTCAGGCTGGGGTCCTCACGGAAGAGCCAAAACGCAGCCTTCTCTGCCCACACGCCCATCCGAGTTCCGCCCTGCCCAGCTCCTCCGCTCCAGGCGCCCTGCCGAGAGCCGTCTGGCTGGAGCTGGGAACATATGTTCACTCCGCACACCGCCCCCCGTGTCCCAGGGCCGTTCCTGTTCCCACCAGGCAGCCAAGCCATGTGGCTCTGGGTCCTCACATGAGCGCCCCCACGTCCCCCGCATGGACAACCCTCCTCCCGCGGGCTTGCTGCCAGCACCACGGCCTTCAAACCCCACTTTCCTGACAGCCCCCCACCCCTCCATGGGGTGCAGAGGCTGGGGGGGAGCTGTGAGAACAGCTCGCGAAGTCTTCAGGCCCATTCGCCCGCCCCCCTGCAAGGCCCCTCCCCCTGCGCACACCTCCACCCCTGCTCACTGGGAACCAGAACCCGAAGGTCTCTCGGGAACCGCCGTGCAGCCCCGTCTCAGCTGCAGCACCTTCTGGGTGAGCGTGCCAGAGGCGGGTACGGGAGGTCCTCAGATCCCACGTGGGTGGTGGGGGCTGGTGGGACTCCACTCTCCCCTCTCCTTGCCAATCCGCTTCTGATGTCTTTGCACACCCCCACTGCTGGGACCCTCACTCCCTGCCGACGGTGCTTGACTTTTAATGAGCTTTCTGGAGAGGTCGTCCACGGGTCGAGTCCACAGCCCAGCAACTGCACCAGGACTCGGAGGAGGGTGGCGGCCACCCTTCCCTGCCTGCCCTGAGCCCTGCCCCACCTCCTGAGGGGACAGCCTACTGGCCGCCTGTGCCTCCTGCCCTGGCTTTTTAATGCAGATGTTATAAGGCAAGAAAGCACATTCTTCTGTCTGACTTCCTTCCCCGAAACGTCACGTGACGTCCAGGCTCACCTGCTCTGTTCACGCACAGCACCCCCGGGCCTCCCCCTCACCAGCAGCCGGTGAACACCCCTCTCAGAGCTGCAGGCGGCTCTCACGGACCCCGGGCGGCCCCGGAACACCCAGCCAGGCCGCCCCTGCACGTCCTGGACGCTGTCTCGCAGGGCATCGCCTCCAGCCCTTCAGGCCTGGGGTGGCCCGTCCTTCTTCCTCGTGTGGCACTCTGTTCAGGCCCCTTGAGGGTGCCTCTGCTGCCTGCCTGACTCGGGGCCATCAGCCCCAGCCCCCTCTGCGGCCCCTGCTCTGTCTCCCGGGCTCAGGACCCTGCCGGCACCTCCTGGGCTAAGCCGTAGCCCAGTGCAGTGGCTCCAGGAGCCTCCCCAGGACACAGGCACCTTCACTCCGCCTCCGGCCCTGCCCCGGACCCTGCCCCGCCTGACACTCCCAGCTGCAGCCCCGCGAGCGCCTCCTCTACCCACTTGGTCACGGGAAGGCACTTGGAGTCCCCCAGGCACCCTATGGGCCTGGGGCCATGTGGTTCTTAACCACCTTCTGTGTCTCCTCCTCACCCCCACGCTCACCACCAGCCACTGTCTCCCATCTCCCATGGCCTCCTTGGCCCCCAACTCAAGCCTTGAACTCCACTGCCCCAGCCCCTGGGCTGAGGCATGAACACCCCCTCTGGGTCCAGTCAGAGCCCCCGGTGCCAGGGATGGGGAGGCATAGGGCTCTTGGCCGCCAGCCGCGTGAAGGTGCCAGCAGTCTGCGGCATGCACATAGAGACACACCGCAGCCCAGGTTGGGGGTCCGTCCCTCCTGACTCCCCAGAGACTTGCCCCACGCACCCAGCCTGGCCCCAGGGGCTGTCTGAGCTGAGAAGCTGCTGGTCCTACATAGGTCACAGCCCAGGCGAACCTGGCCACCACTACCCCGATGGGAAGGAACCACCAGCAGGCCAGGGGACCTCTGAGAAGGTCACTCTGGGACCAGGAAAGGCCCAGCCATAACCGGGCGCTCTCACTCCAGGACGCCGAGCTGGCACAGTGCGGCCAAGGTGCCTGGGCGCCGGGCAGGGCTTCGACCCCCCAGACCGTGTCAGAGAGAAGGAGAAGCACATGGTTTCACCGATGTGGCCTTCCCAGGACAGACGGACAGACGCAGACAGAGGCGGACGGCACACTTACCTGACGCTGCGGGAGCTTTCTCCTTCTGACCTGCAACGAGAGAGCAGACACTCAGAATGCGGACTGCGGTGCAGGGACCCACACAAGCGCATGGACATGGGCCCCGGGGTCCCGCCGCCCAGGACCCCCTCTCCAGCCTCGCAGACCGTCCCTGGCCCAGCCCCAGGGCCGGCCCTGAACACTTTGGGGCTCCTAGCCCACCCCGGTCATGCCCCTCACTTCGACTGGAATTGTTTTTGTAGGAGGTGGGGACCAACCCTGGAGTTGGGGGGTGGGCTATGGTTCTAGAACTCTGTGAGGCTGCAGCCCCGACGGCTGAACCAGCGAACGCGTGTGGGCGCGGCGCCCGCCTCACGGCCCCTGCTTGCTGTTCACAGCGTGTCTCCCCACTCCCGGCTCTATTCTCAAGTACCCAGAAATCAATTCCACTGCGTTACAGAGGAGACAAGCCTGAATGTCAAGAAACCGGACAATTAGATCGTATCACGCGCAGCTGAACTTTCACGGAGACTGAGAAATACCCGGGCATCCATCAACAGCAACACCTTCTGCTCTATAAACCACAGGAAAGGGACTTTGGGATTAAACCACACGCAGCTCAGGGCTCAAGAGGCCGGTGGGCTTCCTGGGTCTGCGGGAGCGCAGGGCTGCCAGCAAGCACCCTGGGGATTCTAATCCCCGAGCATCACAAATTGGATTTCACTGCCAGTGTGCCTGAGAAAGAGAGACACACTCAGCCCAAAGTCAAACGACTTTTCTCTTGGCCAACGGCCTTTTCAGTCATCGCGCAGACAGGCTGCCCAGCCCACCTGGACACAGAAGTCAGGGGGCAGCTTCTCCTGCTGAGGCAGCTTTGCTGACCTCAGGACACCAGCCTGCGCCCCGGCCCTCTGTCTGCTGCCCTGGTGATGATGTCATCCTGGGGGCCTCTCAAGTTCACTGCCGGCCAGGTGGCCAGCGCAGGGCAGTGTCCGAGCAGCTGGCGGCCGTCTAGCATCTCCGCGTCGCGGGCTCTCACTGCAGCCGCACAACGCCTGCCACGTTCTGTCAAACCTTGGGCGCCACCAAAGACAACATACCCCTTCCTCAGCCCTCCCTGCGCTGAGCCCTGGGCCAGGCCCCGAGGCGGGTTGTCCCAGACCATGCAGCAGCCTGGCGGGCCGGCAGGTCCCAGCTGCGCTCACGAGGGGCCGAGGGCCCCGGGGAGAAGGCCGCCGTCCGCCTCACACCACCCTCTCCCCCGCGAGGGCCCGCTCACTGCCCAGCCGTTGGCAGACTTCTAACTGCTGGATGTCCGCAGTAACGTCTCGCGATCACTGTGTTTGATGCCCGGCCCCCCGGTGCACCTCCAGTTCAGGACGGACCGCAGCACGCCAGGCCTCCCTGTCCATCACCAATTCCCGGAGTCCACCCAAACCCATGTCCATCGAGTCGGTGGTGCCATCCAACCATCTCATCCTCTGTCGTCCTCTTCTCCTCCTGCCCTCAATCTTTCCCAGCATCAGGGTCTTTCCAAATGAGTCAGCTCTTTGCATCAGGTGGCCAAAGTATTGGAGTTTCAGCTTCAACATCAGTCCTTCCAATGAACACCCAGGACTGATTTCCTTCAGAATGTACTGGTTGGATCTCCTTGCAGTCCAAGGGACTCTCAAGAGTCTTCTCCAACACCACAGTTCAAAAGCATCAATTCTTCGGCGCTCAGCTTTCTTTATAGTCCAACTCTCACATCCATACATGACCACTGGAAAAACCATAGCCTTGACTAGATGGACCTTTGTTGGCAAAGTAATATCTCTGCTTTTCAGTATGCTGTCTAGGTTGGTCATAACTTTCCTTCCAAGGAGTAAGATCTTTTTAATTCATGGCTGCAGTCACCATCTGCAGTGATTTTGGAGCCCAGACAAATAAAATCTGACACTGTTTCTACTGTTTCTCCGTCTATTTGCCATGAAGTGATAGGACCAAATGCCATGATATTTGTTTCCTATATGTTGAGCTTTAAGCCAACTTTTCACTCTCCTCTTTCACTTTCATCAAGAGGCTCTTTAGTTCTTCTTTGCTTTCTGCCATAAGGGTGGTGTCATCTCCATATTGGAGGTTATTGATATTTCTCCCGGCAATCTTGATTCCAGCTTGTGTTTCATCCAGCCTGGCATTTCACATGATGTAATCTGCATAGAAGTTAAATAAGCAGGGTGACAATACACAGCCTTGACGTACTCCTTTTCCTATTTGGAACCAGTCTGTTGTTCCATGTCCAGTTCTAACTGTTGCTTCCTGACCTGCATACAGATTTCTCAAGAGGCAGGTCAGGTGGTTTGGTATTCCCATCTCTTTCAGAATTTTCCACAGTTTATTGTGATCCACATGGTCAAAGGCTTTGGCGTAGTCAATAAAGCAGAAATATGTTTTTCTGGAACTCTCTTGCTTTTTCAATGATCCAGCACCTGCGCCGCCCCATTACAAAAAATACGTTTCTCATATGCAACTGGTCTTCACTAGCATTTCCAACTCAAAGCTTCCAAAATCCTTGGACTTTCCTGAGCTCTTAGAGCCGTGGGAGCAGCCCTGCGGTGGGCAGAGCCCCCAGTTCGCTTCTCAAACAGTCAGATCCTTTGTCACAGGCCGAGGTGCCTGGGCCCTCCTGGCAGCACCCCGCTCGTCCCTCCCTCTCAGCAGATGCAATAAGATGCCAGGCGGTTCCCAGGCCTCAGATGCCCCATGCAGAAGGATCCTGGACTCCCTTCCAAGTGGGCAGCAGCAGCGTGGCCACACCACCTGGATCCTGGCTGATGATGGGAACAGACTCTGTGCGCTCTGCCCCTGCCCCAGGGTCCGCAGCAACCGCAGACCAGCCCTCTGTCGGCTGGAGACTCTTCAAGCCGTTCTCAGGAAGCCTGAAGCAAAGGCCAGTGTGGGGTGGTGAGGAAGCGTGATGCCCAGTCCAAGGAGCTGGTCGGTAAAGCTGCCTGAAGCCCCCTGCCACGCGCGGAGGCAAGGGTGGCGTCCACAGAAGACAGTGCGCCCCCAAGCCCGGGGCCCAGCAACGGCCTGGCACCCAGCATGCTCCAGCCTGCTGAGTGAAGAACCCGTGATGGAGGCAGCCCCCACCTCACACCCACGGCCACACACGGCAAAGTCCCATATGCGAAGGACGGTACGTTCAAAGGATACCCTTGAACCCCAGGGCATATCCTTGCCAGTCCTAGGAGAGGAGCAGAGCATGGCTCAGGAGGAAGGGGCAGAGAGGGGGTGGCCGTGGCGGGTGATGCCCGTGTGTGTGCGCGGCTGTGGCGCCCGTGTGAGCTGGGCCGCAGATGGCAGGAGCCCCCCAGAGCCCTCTGGTTGCCGCCCACGGGCATGGGATCCCGGGGCAGGATGACAACCCAAACCGGCACGCACGGAGGTGAGGTCACAGAGTGGCCGCAAACCCCTTCACCCGCCCCCCAGGGGACTCCCCGCAGGTCATCCAGAGCCGGGACGAGGCCCCACACATGTGCACCTGAGGCAGGTCAGAGATGCCTTGGATTGGGATGCTCAGGACACACTGGAGATGAGGATTCTTCTGGCACCAGAAGTTTGCTTGGGAGGTGACGGCTAGCGGGTAGGGAAGCGAGGAGAGGAACACCAGGTGGTTAATTATGGCTGTGAGCGACCCACCTCCCACCGTGGGAGACCCCACTGTGGGCAACAGGAATCGGCCCACCAGGGAGTCCTGGGGGCCGGTGCAGAGTCCCCACCCCAGGCTAAGATTGCTGGGGTCCTGCTGAGTGTGCTCCCGGGGGACAGCAAGTCTCATTTCAGCCTGCCCACGGGAGGCACGGGGTCGCCAGCCTCAAGAGAAGCCCGCAGGCCCAGAGGTGCTGGCAGCTGGCAGTGAGAGGCTGCGGTGGGGGGCTCTGTGATCAGTGCTCCCTGGACGGAGAGAGAGCCCTGCGGTCCTCCTGATACCGCCACGGATAACTGAGCCGCCGGGTGGACTTCAGAAGGTCAAGGCCACAAGTGACTGTTTTGTCTGGTTTCACTTCAGCGGTGGGTCCTGCAGACCGCTGGACCACCCCCTGCTTCCCTGCCCTGGGTATGTCAGCCTCTGGAAAACGGAAATCTGCATTTCCCAGACACCCTTGCAGTTGGGGTCGGCTGGTGGACTAAGTTCCTCTGGACAGATATTGGTACGAGATTTAAGAAGTGGAAATGAACAAAACAGGCTGGTGGAGGGACGGGGCTCCTGGCTGGCAGGGAACAGGGGCGTCTGGCCCTGGGCAGTACAGACAGTGTGGTTTCCATGACAGCAGGGTCAGATGGGGCTAAGCCACGGTGGTGGGGTCCCCTGGTAGTCCTAGAATCTGAGTCCTGACACCCAGGAATAAGTCTCCCCTCTGCTCAAATCAGAAAGAGTGGATTCTGTCATCTGCAGCTAATCACTGTGACTGATACAAATTCAGATTCTGAAATCATCAGTCATTGTTTTCTTATGTGAAAGAAATACAGAAAAGCTTAACATGAGTAAAAACCATCTGTAATCCTACCACCTGGAGGTACTGTAATATTTCTGCATGTTTATTTCTAGACTGTGTTTTACACTATTTTCATATAGTTAAAATGACGCGGTTTATATCATTCTGTGCCAGCTTTGCTCACTCAATCTGAATTATGAGCAGGTCCCCGTGGCCTTGTCCAGGGGGCCTACAGCTCCTGAGACCAAATCAGTTTCCTCCCCAACTTCTCTCTTTTTCATTTTTAACTATCATATTGAGGTATAATTGACATAGAAAAAGGTGTATGCATTTAATGTATACGACTTAATGACTCTGGTTCAGTTCAGTTCAGTTCAGTCGCTCAGTCATGTCCGACTCTTTTCAACCCCATGAATCGCAGCACGCCAGGCCTCCCTGTCCATCGCCAATTCCCGGAGTTCACTCAAACTCACGTCCATCGAGTCGGTGATGCCATCCAGCCATCTCATCCTCTGTCGTTCCCTTCTCCTCCCGCCCCCAATCCCTCCCAGCATCAGAGTCTTGAGATAAGATTAAAAACAGACAGCACTTTGCGACAAAGGTCCATATAGACAAAGCTACGATTTTTCCGGTGGTCACGTACGGATGTGAAAGTTGGACCACGAAGAAGGCTGAGCACCGAAGAATCGATGCTTTTGAACTGTGGTGCTAGAGAAGAGTCTGGAGAGTCCCTTGGACTGCAAGGAGATCCAACCAGTCCATCCTGAGGAAATTAACCCTGAATATCCATTGGAAGGACTGATGCTGAAGCTGAAGCTTCAAAACTTTGGCCACCTGATGCGAAGATCCAACTCACTGGAAGAGACCTTGATGCTGGGAAAGATTGAGGGCAGGAGGAGAAGCGGGCAACGGAGGATGAGATGGTTGCACGGCATCACCGACTCAACGGGCATGAGTTTGAGTCAACTCCAGGAGATAGTGAGGGACAAGGAGGCCTGGCATACTGCAGTCTGTGGTGAGAGTCAGACATGATTGAGCGACTGAACAACAATACCTCTGTAAAACCATCATCACAAAGAGTGACGTAAAGATACCCATCACCTCCAGAAGTTTCCTCCACCGTCTTTACTGTCTTTTTGTGATAAGAACACTTAACAGAAGACCTACCCTCTTAACCAAGTTCTAGGTATATAGCGTGGCATTACTGTCTACAGGTCTCATGCTGGGCAAACATCTAGAACTCACTCTTCGTGCGTGACTGAAGCCTTGTCCCCCTCAACCACCACCTCTCCATCTCCCCCTCTCCCCAGCCCCTGGTGACCACCACTCTCCTTACTCTCGTCTATGAGTCTATTTTATTCTTTTACATTAATCTCTGTGTTTATTTGGGCCGTGCTGGGTCTCACTGAGCCGGCTCTCTCGAGTCGTGGCAAGCAGGGGCTACTCTCTAGCTGTAGAGCGTGGGCTCCAGGGTGCACGGGCCTCCGGAGCTGCAGCAGTGGGCTCAGCAGTTGTGGCTCTCGGGCTCCAGAGCACAGGTTTAGGAGTTGTGGCACACGGGCTTAGCTCCTCCGCAGCATGCGGGATCTTCCCGGACCAGGGATCGAATCTGTTTCGCCTGCATTGGGAGGCGGATTTTTTACCACTGAGCCACCAGGGAAGCCGGAGTCTGACTACTGTAGATTCCTCATGTAAACATCACTATGTAGAATGTGTCTTTCTGACATTCCACTGTGCATCGCATCTTCCAAGTTTATTGATGTTGAGACATGACAGGGTTTCCTTTTTTGAAGGCTGATGAGTAGTTTGTCGCCCGTATATACCATACCTTGCCCATTCATCAGTCAGCAGACACGTATGTTGCATCCGTGTTTTGGCTACTGTGAACATTGCTGCAACGAACATGGGGTGGAGATACTGCCTTGAGACCCTGACTTCAGTTCCTTTGTGTACATACTCAGAAGTGGGATTGCCGGATGCTGTGGTGGCTCGATTGCTAATTTTTTTTGGTCTGGCTTTAGTATCAGAGTAACGCTGGCTTCGTCAAAGTAGTTCAAAAGTGTTCCTTCAGTTTTTTGGAAGAGTTTAAGTAATGACTGACATCAACTCTTCTTTAAATGTTTGGTAGATTTCACTCGCAAAGACTTCTGGTCCTGGGTTTTTCTTTGTTGGGAGGTATCTGGTTACTGATTCAACTGTTTTAACCTCCATATTTACTGTCGTCCTGTTCAAGCTTTCTATTTCTTCTTGAACCCATCGAGGTGGGTTATATGTTTCTAGGAATTTGTCCATTTCTTCCAGGCTTGATTTATTGGCGTGTAACTGTTCATGACAGTTTCTTATGATCTTGGGGTAGAGCATCCTTTGTCCCTGCCTCTGGTGACTTTGTTTAGTAACGTCTCTGGAGAAGCACTACTGGCCTCATCACGGAGCACGGATATGTTTAAGGCTCCTTCACACGCCTGGCCGCACCGCCCTCCAGGAGACCTAACACAAGTCCCATCAGCCCCGAATGGGGAGGCTGAGACACAAGTCCCATCAGCCCCGAATGGCGAGGCTGAGACACAAGTCCCATCAGCCCCGAATGGCGAGGCTGAGACACAAGTCCCATCAGCCCCGAATGGGGAGGCTGAGACACAAGTCCCATCAGCCCCGAATGGCGAGGCTGAGACACAAGTCCCATCAGCCCCGAATGGGGAGGCTGAGACACAAGTCCCATCAGCCCCGAATGGCGAGGCTGAGACACAAGAGTGGTTTTGTGTTTTTATGTATTTGCGGTGTCAGGTCTCAGCTGTGGGACTCGGGGTCTTTCGTTTCAGTGTGCACACGGGCTTAGTTGCCCCTCAACCTGTGCGATCCTGGTTCCCTGGCCAAGGATGGAACCCGCGTCCCCCGCACTGCAGGGTGGCTGTTAACCGCGGGGCCACCAGGGGTGTCTTGAGAGATGAGTCTGCAGACCAGCAGTGCACACTGATCGCCTGGAGACCTAATAAAAATTCACAGGAGGTCTGGGGTGGGCCCCGAGATGCTGTAGTTCTAACAAGCTCCCTGGAGGATTCCCCCGGAGGCGCTCATTCCTGTCCGTGTCTGGAGTCCATGCTGACCCAGCCCCGGGCGCCTCAGCACGCCAGGCCAGCAGCTCCGGCAGGATAGCCTCCGCCGGCCTCCCTCCGCCGGCCCCCCTACGCCGGCCTCTGGCCCTGTCTCCGTCCACTCTCAGCGCCAGGCCCGGGGCCCTGGGTGCAGGTCTGGTCCTCAGGTTCTGAGTGGGTTCTCCACTCGGTGTGCGGTGGCCTCGTCCCTCAGATACCCAGGGGTGGGGTGGGGACACGGGGCAATGACGCTTCCTGCCTGCCCTGTCTTCTCATCTGACACCAGTAATACCTCTTGTTTTTATTCTGAAGACCCTCACCCAGGCACCCGGCCTTTCCTAGTCCCTGTGGTTTAGGTGAAGTTAACCCTCTGTAATACCAGAATAACCACAAGCTGGGCACGTGCCCTAGATCTCTCCAGTCAACGGAGCTCACCGCCTTTGTTTCAGTAACCTAAGGATGACCGTGTGACCTGGGTCCAGCAAACCCACTCCAGGACTTACGACACGGCTACCGTGGAAGAGGGGCTTCCCTGGCGGCCACTGGTTAAGGCCACACACCTGTTTGTGTGTGCTTCCAAAGCAGGGGGCACAGGTTCCACCCCCGGTTGGGGAACTAAGATCCCACATGCCACGTGGTGTGGCCAAAAAATAAAATAAAAAAGAACTATTGTGGGTGACATGCTGTCTCCCCTCTGAGGGGTCTGCCAGGGCCACTACCTGCAGCTCACCGCCCAGAGAGCAGAGTTAAGACGCCTTCTGAGGTCGTAATCTGAGCCCCTGGGTCAAGCCGGACCTGAAGCTGTCTTTGATCTGGATGGTGCTGGGCCACAGAGGAGCGAGGACCAAAGCCATCAAACCGAGGCGCCAGCTTGGGCACTGAGGCTGGCGTGTGTGTGAGTGTGTCTGTTCAGCACAAACTAAGGCGAGAAGCTCTAAAGAGAAACCCAAACAGCGTTGATGCCCCCCGTCCCCCCACACACAATGCACCCACACGCACAGGGGCACACGCAGCCCAGGCCAGAGCAGCAGAGGGTGCGGTGGGAGCGGGCAGAGCACCGCCCACGGACAGGGCACCGCTCCGGCCTGACGGGAGGGTTCACAACAGTATTGGAATCTTCCCACGATATGCAATTAGCTTCAAAACGAGAATAAAAATACGGAACGCATTAGGCGGCTATTAAGTAGCTTTAATGGGAGCGTGAGTCAAAACAGCATTTAAATACGGTATGGCGGCCGACTTGGAGTCTTCAAACAGCCGTGCGGCTTCCACCTCTCCCTGGGGAGGAGGTCCTCGGTCTTGTCTTCCCCATGCGTGCATAAGGAGCCCTCGGATGCGCCCTCTGGGGATCCACAGACAGGAGGTGGCCGGGTCCAGGTCACACGGCCCAGGGGCACAGGCGGGCACGCAGCCAAAGTTCGTCTTACTGAAACCCCGGGTTTGGCTACCCCCACAGGCAGCTTTCCTGGCATGCAACGGATGCTGAAACCCCAGGGCACTCACTTGTTTGGCCCCATCTTACAGCTGACACACCGAATCCTGGGTTCTTTTTCTTAAAAAGCACCACCCGAGCCATATACGTTCTACGCTTTAGGCCCTGCAAGGCGTGGATCAGCCAGCTCCCTGCCCACCCGTTTCCCACTTCCTTTCTCCCACTCTTCAAGAATCCCAAACCCAAGGGCGTTGTCATAAACTTGAGACAAGTACCGCAAGGCGTCTGCTTCCAGGGTATCTCTGCCCATCCTGATTTGCAGTTTCTTCGCTATTTCTGATGATTTAGACATTTCTTATACAAACGACATCTACAGAGACCCATTCTCAGAACTGCTGACGTGCCTCTTTTAAGGGCTTCTGCATCTTAAAATAAAACCACATCCTCCTGCTTCTCCTCGGGCCAGTGCTGGGGGTCCCTGCTGCCAGAAACGGAGAGGCCCATGAGAAGTCCCCAGCCCTCCAGAGTCACCCCCACCTCCGGTCCCCTGCTCTCCAACCTGCCGGGGCTGGAGCAGGGTTAGCAGTCAGAGCTGTGCACGCCAGTGCTTGACGGCCTCCATCCAGACCGGCCTCCATCCAGACCGCCCCCGTCTGCCCTTCAGGGCTTGTCAGACTCCCGGGGGGCACCTGAAGCTCCAGACTAAAGGGGCACACCTGCCTTTCCCACCCCCGTGCAGAGGAGCCCCCAGGCTGGCAGCACCCGGTGGGGGCGTGGGGGCCATCTACAGGAGGGGGCGCTCTCACCAGACACCCTCCTACCTGGAACAGGTGACCCTCAGCATCCCTGGGGACCCCGCGCCCCCAGTATCAAAGAGGATCTCACATCTCTCACTGACACGACCCACGCGTGTGATTTTGCAGAGCTGCTCGAGATAATAATTATTATTACTATTACAACAACTAACATTTACTCAGCACTTACCACATACCAGGCCCTACTCTGATCACTTTGCAGGTGTTGACTCATTTAATCCTCACTGCGCCCTGGGAAGAAGGCAGTACTTTTATTTAACATTTCCGCTTGCCAGGGCTGCTTCGTTGTACCTGCGAAAGGAACACGCGCTCCTTGGAGCAAACAAAACGGAGCAGGAGCGTGCTCAGAGCAAGCTCGCAGTTGGCCTCTCTCACCCCATCCGCCCGGTCCCACCGCCTCTCCCAGCACAACCGGGGCAAGCAGACTCACGCCCCCAGCCTGCCTTATGCCAACACAGGGAAGCACGTATCGGAAGGCTCTCTTAAAATTAGCCTCCCTGTTTTGTGGATAACAAACTACAGCTCACACAGGTTAAGTGACTTGCCCAGGGTCACACAGCAGGCAAGTGGAGGAGCTGGCAGTTACCGGACTCCCAAGTTTAATGGCAAAGCCTGTGACCTCACCCTCCAGCCTCCACTGCCTCCACAAATCATCAGCTTAGTGCAAAAGGAGTAATAATGATTATAACAGAAAACAGCAGCGCAGGTTCACTGAGCACGGATCACAATAGCATCGTTTTGAGCTGTGGTGCTAGAGGAGGCTCACGAGAGTCCCTTGGACTGCCAGGAGATCCAACCGGGCCATCCTGAAGGAGATCAGTCCTGAATATTCACTGGAAGGACTGACGCCGAAGCTGAAGCTCCAATCCTTTGGCCACTTGATGTGAAGAGCTGACTCACTGGAAAAGACCCTGACGCTGGGAAAGATTGAAGGTGGGAGGAGAAGGGGGCGACAGAGGATGAGATGGTTGGATGGTATCACCGACTCAATGGACGTGAGTTTGAGTAAACTCCTGCAGTTGGTGACAGACAGGGAGGCCTGGCGTGCTGCAGTCCATGGGGTCGCAAAGAGTGGGACATGACTGAGCGACTGAACTGAACTGACACACGTCTGCCTAGACGTCCCCAAAGCATTGTGAGCTGGTCCTAGGATGTGCACAGCTTCCCACTCCCAGCCCATTTCACAGATGAGAGAATCAAGGCTTCATGAGGGGAAGCCCCTGGCCCGAGTCACACAGCTCTTGGCAGGACTCAGGCTCAAGTCCTCTGACTACCTCAGCCCAGGAAGGCAGGTGCTACGTGGGAAGGGGCAGGGTTTGGTACGGAGTCAATAGGCAGAATGGCCACTGTCCCACCCCAAGCTCCCGCCGGCTACCCGGTGGCTCAGTGGCAAAGAATCCACCTGCCAATACAGGAGACAAGGGAATCAATCCCTGGCCCAGGAAGATCCCACACGCTGCAGATTAGCCTAGCCCATGAGCCATAGCTATGAAGCCTGTGCTCTAGGGCCCGGGAGCTGTGACTGTGGAGCCCATGAGACGCAACGACGGAGCCTGAGAGCCTTAGAGCCCGTGCTCCGCAGCAAGACAATAAGGCCCCGCTCCCCGAAAGCAGAGGGAAAGAGCCTGCACAGCAGTGAAGACCGGCGCAGCCGAAAATACACAGACATGATTGTTCTGAAAAAGGGGGTCCCCCTCCCCTCAGCCTTGAGTGGCCGAGATAATGCCCACTCCGCCTTCAGGGCTCCTCAGGCCCTGGATGAACCCCCAAAGGAAGGGAATTTACCCTTCCTTTGCTACTGAATTCTTGAAGCCGAGCACGGCATCTGTGCCCAGCAGACATGGGATAAACACATGTCCAGGAAACTAGCGTTCAGGGAATAACGCGGTCCTCCAGGGGAAGGCTGAGCCGGGCTAAGGCGACACGGTGCATGAAGGACGCAGAGAGGCACGGGGTCGGGTGGGGAGTGCGGCAGGGCAGCGGGCAGGCCCAGCAGGGTCAAGGTGAGGCCGGTGGGGAGGGCAGGGTTTCTGCACAGAGAAGTGCGGCACGCGAGGACGCTCTTCCCCCCTCACGTCCTAGCGGGAGACTCAAGTCCAATGAGCCCAGACGGCTCTCTCCACTGCCCTTGTTAAAATCTTCCCCAAAGAGCATCCATCTCCCAGCGAGAGCGCATGAGCGCTCAGAGTCAGGACGCCACCAGCGGAAGGACACTCTCAAGGCACCCGGCCAGGCCGTCCTGACCGATGAGGCCGGCACTGGGCACCCTGGTGCCAGCGTGTGGAACTGCACCATCAGCCCGGCTTCCCACTCCAGGGGTAAGGAGCCTGAGAGATCTCCCTCTGTAAACGTTCAGTCGTAAAAGATATTTGTGGCAAAGCAATCGATAGCCCTGGATCAGGCTGAAGGCAGCAAACTGGAACCTTATAAATGTTCCAATCAAAGCCTTGCGCACATTAAACGCTTCTGCCGTCCCCTTGGTGAGAGTTATGAACTCCTTCAGACAGATGATGTTCGGAAAGGGAGGACGCGCTGAGAATGTGAATTAGGTGTCCAAGCAGGCTCCATCGGACCCTCCGCAAGCGTTGCGTCTATAGCAGCACTGAGCTCAGCCTCACATCCGGCCTCGCTCGTCTCCCAGAAACTTTCCTGCAGTCACCCCGTCCGGCCCCAGGGATGGCGGGGGGGGTGGGTCCTTGTCAGTGAGATCTGGAATTCCAGGGGGAGACCCAGTGTGTCTGGTGGGGACCCCCAGCTGGTGAGGGGTGGCCGGCAGGGCTGCCCTCAGACTTGGCACAGCTGACCCAGGGCAGGGGAGCAGGCAGAGCCAGCCACGTGAACGTCTCCAAGGTCCCTTCAGCCACTGGGAGAAGTAAGGATGCTGAGATCTGACTGTTCCTCCCTATCAAAGCATAGCCAGGAAACTCCTCGAGGGCCAGAGAAGGGGGTGACAGGGCATGAGATGGTTGGATGGCATCACTAACTCAATGGACATGAGTCTGAGTGAACTCTGGGGGTTGGAGATGGACAGGGAGGCCTGGCGTGCTGCCGTCCACGGGGTCACAGGGAGTCAGGCAGCACCACGACAAGGAAACTCCTCGCGACTGGTGGAGAGCAGACTGTGTTTTGCAGGTAAGATAGCTCGTGCATCACGTGTGTGTTTCTGTCTGTCCCCGCAGGTCAGTGCACAGGAAGCATGTGAAAAGCCCAGCGTGCGCTGGTCCTGGGGTGGACGTCAGCAAAGCCCAGAAGGGCCTCTCAGGGCCTGGCTCCTGGACAGGGGGGACGAGGGTCCCCGACGGGGCACAGGCTGAAGGGTTGGGGGATAACGAGGGAGGCTTCTGGGAGGAGACGGGAGGGAACCACCTCCCGGACGCATGTTCACTCACCCAGAACCTGGGGGAGGGGATGCCGCTCGTCCACACTTCCTTGCCTGTCCGTGGGGGGACTCACCCTCTCTGTCCAAACCACGCTGTGAAAAAAGAAAGCCTAAGACTTTCTTCGTCCCTGCTCCCCAGCTGAGGACGGGGCACGGTCTCTGTCCCCAGCCGGCCCAGTGCTGGGGGCCGGGGCCAGGGCAGGCAGGGCCGCATGCAGCAGGTGTACCAAGGTCACAGGGAGCCCGGCAGGATCTGGAGTGGAGAAGTGCCGGGCGAACACTCCAGGAGGAGCACTGTAGTCCCGACGAACAGGCTCCCGGTAGACCGGGGCCGGGGGCTTGTCCAGAACAGCAGAAATCACTGAGATCACTGCTCACGGGGCGGGGCGACGGGCTGTGTGTTCTGACCTAAGGTCTCTATCAGCTGTCTCGTCCTTTGCTCACACAACTCTCGGCGGTGGTGCTGGGGTGTGGTGGCCACTGCCACCATCCCCTTTGTACAGACGAGCTCAGCGACCTGCCCGAGGTCACACTGCAGTGCACGGCGGCTCCAGGCCTGCACCAGGGAGGAGGTGTGTGCCCCGTCCCCACCCCGCCTCCGGATCTTTAACTACGAACAGGCGTGAGAAACACCGCCCCCGTCCCTCGGGGAGGTTGCCTGTGACCCAGAGGCCCCGCGTGCTTTTCCACCACACTGCAGGCAAACAGTGCTGGGGAGATGCCCCACCGCCTTGTAACTTCCAGGAAGAGGAGGAAAAAAACCCAAACGATTTCCTTGAAAGGCCAGTGGTAACCCAACTTGCTCCTTGGAAGACAAGCTATGACAAACCTAGACAGCACATTAAAAAGCAGAGACATTACTTTGCCAACAAAGGTCCGTCTAGTCAAAGCTATGTTTTTCCAGTGGTCATGTGTGGATGTGAGAGTTGGACCATAAAGAAAGCTGGCACTGAAGAATGGATGCTTTTGAACTGTGGTGTTAGACAAGACTCTTGAGAGTCCCTTGGACTGCAAGGAGATCCAACCAGTCCATCCTAAAGGAAATCAGTCCTGAATATTCACTGGAAGGACTGATGCTGAAGCTGAAACTCCAATACTTTGGCCACCTGATGTGAAGAACTGACTGACTGGAAAAGACCCTGATACTGAGAAAGATTGAGGGCAGGAGGAGAAGGGGACGACAGAGGATGAGATGGTTGGATGGCATCACCAACTCAATGGACACGAGTCTGAGTAAACTCCAGGAGTTGGTGATGGACAGGGAGGCCTGGCGTGCTGCAGTCCATGGGGTTGCAAAGAGTTAGATGCTACTGAGCAACTGAACTGAACTGAACCCAACTCCCTGGCATTTTGAATTTTTTTTTTTTTTTTCCTCAAGAGGAGTCTGGAAGGAATTACACAGTGTTCACAAAGACTGGAGAACTTCCAAGGACTTGAGAATTCCCCATACATCCCAGCTCTGAATCAGTCACCTTGAAACAAGAGCTCACGCTCTCTCAGTGGGCACCTTGGGGGGAACTGTCCCATGTCCTCCGGCCGCATCACATGCCTGAGGACATGGGAGGGCTGGGCTTCGTGTCCCCGCATGCCCTCCACCAGCACAGCGGGGATGGGAGCCTGGGTCTGGCAGCCCTTCCTCCTGGCTGGGACCTCTTTCAGGGCAGGGGTGACCTCAGTGTCCAAGTCTGCCTGGGGTCTCGGGCCTGGTGGACCAGACCCAGGGCAACCTCGCCCAGCGGGACAGAGGGTCCCCCTGCTCCTGGGGGAGGTCAGAGCCCAGAAGGATGGGCCTGCAAGCCCTTCTCTGCACTGGAGAGAGCCTGGGGCCTCCTCGGGGCTCCGAGGACCCCCCAGAGCCCTGCGCAGTCAGCACAACCCTGGGCTCTCAGCCTTCCCCAGTGCTTGGAGAGTTCTGTCTCCTGCTTCAGCTAAAGGGCTTCCACCTCCCACGAAATCAGCACAGGTTGAAAACCAAGCCTCCACGGTCAGCCCCAAGCCACCAGGAGCCTGCCCCAGTGGACCGGCCCCATGGGGGGCACCTTTCAGAGGGGAGCCGGGGCAGCTGGCTTTGCCATCATCCCGTGTAAGCTGCGTGAGCCGTCGGACACCCTCAGCAGGATTTAAAGCAGATGATCACCAGTTCCGTCAGAGCCAGGGGAGAGGGTTTAGGGCTCTCCTCCTCACCCCGAACGACACCGGGGAGCAAGCACAGCTTCTCTGGAAGGTTCCACGGCTGCCTCAGCAGGCGGGCGGCCTCAAGGGGACACGGGCAGCCAGACCGCAAGCAGCAGGGAACCACCCGGGGCCCCCCTCAGGCTGGAGAGCGAGGCCCCAGGAGAACTGTTTCTGGGAAGAAGTTCACCCCCTGGTGCAATTTTGGCTCATGAGCAAGTTTCGAGAATACGAGCGTCTTTAAATAAGAATATTACCGTTGCGTCCTTAAATGTGACTTTAAGAAGGCCTTGCTGGTCTTCCCTGGTGATCCAATGGTGACGAATCCGGCTGCCAAAACGGGAGGCACAGGCTCGATCCCGGGTCCGGCAAGATTCCACGTGCCGAGGAGCAACTAAGCCCGTGCGCTGAAAGTACTAAAGCCCGCGGGCCCTGCAGCCTGCGTTCCGCAACAAGAGAGGAGCCCCTGCTCACCGCAGCTAGACACATCCTGAGCGGCAGCAGCGAAGGCCCAGCTCAGCCAAATAAATAACTCTTAAATTAAAAAAAAAAAGGCCACTGCTTTCTCACTTGGGAGTCGTTGCATCAGGGGGTCAAGCTCACCTCCGTTTCTTGCCCCTCCCACCCCCTCCCTTCTCTCTGAAGGAGAGGAACTTCCCTTTCACGGGGACTGACTTTGCAGCAGAGCGCTGGCCGGGAGCTCACAGACATGCAGTGAGCCCCGCAGGTAGGGCAGTGAAGATGTGAGGCTCAGAGAGGCCCTAGGTCATGACCGGGTCCAACGTCCACACGGAGGGTGCATGTAAATCAAACTACACGTCGGCCCCACAGCCCACCTTTAACACATCTTTGCACCCTTAGAACTGAGCACAGCATGGGGCATACAGCAGGCACTTATCAGCAGAGTGGACATGTGGGAGGGAAGCCACCAGCATGGTGGTGGTGAGCCAAGGCATGCAGAAAGACACACACAGTCACCCCGGGCTGACGAGTTTGTTTGACACCTGGATTAAGCCTCACCTGAAGCCAGACTTTCCCTGGAATTCAACCCGTGAACCAATGCATGAATCCTCTCCTCTCTCCCAGCTTTTCTGGAGCATCTGTTTAAACTGGCCTTCCCGTCACTTACAACAAAGTCCACACACAGTGCACATGTGGAGGTGTGCCTGTGTGTCCAGCCATGGACTCCGGCCCCGGGGAAGACGGGCAATCCCCTTTTCCTCCGTCCTCCCCCATCATGCCCCAACTCTCTGAGCCTCCTGCTCCTCGCCCCCCAGCCCCAGACTCCTGTCCTTCTTTCTGACACTGTGGTCGGCTGTTCCCCCAGTGGGACCTCGGGTGCAGCCAGCACAGCCCTGACTCGGGGCCTTTGCACCTGCCGTTCCCTTTGCCAGAACCTCACGTGTCCCGCTCTGTCCTGCTTCCCCCTTCACGCCAGATCCAATCAAACATTGCCGCCTTAAGAAATCTGCTCCCCGTCACGCTGCCCTGAGCTCAGCCTGAAGTCACATCCTGTTTGCTCATGGATTCTCTGCCACCCCTGGAGCAGCCGCGCCATGAGGGCCTTGCCATGGCCCCAGCACCATGCCTGCTGTGGATGGAAACAGTGACAACCCCAGAGCTTGAGTTTGGGAGAGATCTTTTCTTAGACCATGAATTATGATCAAGGAAGGAACAGGGACAGAACCTGTATAAATCTAGTCCTCATCAGAAATGAAAAGTCTGACTAAAAGGGGTTTTACAACCACTGCAAATGTCACACCCGCGAAGAACTCACTTGGGGGGATGGGACAATCTGCGGAAAGGGCTTCCGAGGTGGCTCAGTGGTAAAGAACCCGCCTGCTGATGCAGGAGACACAAGAGACGCAGGTTCAATCCCTGGGTTGGGAAGATCCCCTGGAGAAGGGCATGGCAACCCACTGCAGTATTCTTGCCTGGAGAATCCCATGGACGGAGAAGCCTGGCAGGCTATAGTCCATGAGGTTGCAAAGAGCTGGACACGACAGAAGCGATGGAGCACACACGCATGCGTGTTTAAAAGACGTGCCTACTCTGTAGTTCAGAAGGGGAGTGGGTGGCTTGGGTCGGAGCTCCTGGCGCTCGGGGAGGACCCGCTGATGAGCACGGCTGAGATGTCTCAGGCATCTTCAGACAAGCATGAGCGTCCGGGGATGAGCCAGCAGTTCTCTGACAGCTGGGACATGGCCAAGCTCAGGGAGGACGGTACCACAGCTGACCTCTGTGGGTGGGTGCCAGCCGATCACCCTGCACGGCCTGCGATGCTCCTTCCAGCCCGGCCTCGGCCACTGCGTCCAGGGCAGCAGCTTCCCCCCGGGAACAGAGAGACCGGAAGGGTAGGGCCCTGTCTCCCTCCCTCTAAGACAGCACACTCATTCAGCTCCCTTCTTATATTTCTCCTCTCTTCTATTAAACCTCCGCAGCTTGGACACCGGGGCTGGAAGGTTCCTGAGGTCGCCTGGCCCAGCCCTCCCCTGGTGCTTCATCCGCTTGCACTCACCACCTTCCCAAAATCAATACATATCTCTGAGAAAAAAAACGAAAACTCAAAACTAACAACGTGCTTCTGGGCAATAAACTTCCATCCGCCAGTCACTTTCATGCAGCTCCAGGCGAGGGGGCGGGGGGGGGGGGGGGCGACCTGACCATGGGCCATCGACCCCGGAGCACGGGGCCTGGCACCGAGTGACCCACGGCCACCCCAGCCTGAAGGTCGGGGAGCCCGGGATCCCAGGCGTGAGGCAGGACAGCAATGCGCAGTCTCTCCGGGCCACCCGGCAGGAACAGCGTCCCCACCCTCCAGCCCCGACGCCCCTTAGACAGGGTTGGGAGCTGCAGGAACGTCCACACCCATGATGGACGCCAGCAACCCTCTCATCAGCCTCTGGCGACAGCCCGCGGGCACTTGCCCGCTGCACGCGGCTGCCAGGGCCCTCTCTCGATTGCAGAGGTGGCCGCGTGTCCAGCGTCTGTCGCCCGCTCCCAGGCTCAGCCCCAGGAAATGCGTTTCCCGGAGCAGCGGCTGTGCGGCACCAGCGATGCCTGGGAATGGGTCCGTCCGCTTGGAGGCCCCTGGACGGCTCGACCCCGCCCCCGTCATGAGCCAGACGGGCTCTGACTTCCCGTCGAAGGGTTAAAACCAAACAAAGCAGAACACAGCAGTGCTCAGGCAATAGACCAACTGCATGCAACAACCATCCGTTCCTAACCAGCACGAGAGAGGCCCTTCAGGCAAACATGAGCCCCACACACAAACCGCCAGCCACCCCAAAGCCCAAGACCGTAACAGCGATAATTACTATGACCATTCCTGTTATAATAGTAGCTTGCATTTTAACAGTTCTCTGCAGTATGAACAAAAATCACCGCAGACATGTAGAGAGGACTCGCTCTATACAGGCTGCCGTCGAGACACGGGAGGAAGCGCACTCTTCTTGGGGCGACAGCTGCGCCCACGGTTCACTGACCCGAACCTCACGCCCCGCACAGGAATGAACTCTGCACCGATCACGGGCCAACGTGCAAAAATGAAAAAACAGAAACCCCAAAACCATCAGGAGGAAGCCAAGGTCTGGAACCGGCAAGCCTTTCACTCGACACTGAAAGTGCAACCAGAAGAGGAAGCGCCAGCGAGTTGGAACTGGGGACTGTAACAGTTTTGCCTCGTGCAAGGCGCTACAAAGACGGGGAAAAGACAGGCTATCGGCCGGGACGAGTATTTGCAAACCACGCACCTGACAAAGGAGAGGCGGTTCAATTTACCCAGATTATTGAGAGAGTGCGCACGGTTCAACCGAACAAAACCAGCAGCCCAGCTGGAAAATGGGCAAGAGACATGGACACGTCGCCTAATCAGACAGACAGACGGCACAGATCAGCACGTGAAAACATTCAACGTCACCAGCCGTGAGGGAAACACAAGCGAAAACCAGGGAGTTCACTGCACGCCCACGGTGAAGCTGAACGTCAAAATTAGCGAAACGCCAAACGCTGGGAGAATTTGCTGGGACTGCAAGAGGGCGGTGCAGCCACTCCAAAGACGCTGGCGGTGGTTTCTGATAAAACTAAAGATACAATTACCACGCGAACCGGCAATCACGCTCTGGGGCATTTATCCCAGGAAATGAAAACCTCTGTTCTCACAAAAATCTCTACAGAAACATATACTTCAGTTTTAGTGTAATAGCCGAAAACTAGGAACAACCCAGATGGCCTTCCGTGGTTGGTGGTTAAGCAGATCCTGGACCGTCCACAGCACAGAACGCCGCCCAAGAGGGAACTCCACTTGGATGGATCCCAAGGCCACAAGCCAGCGTGGAGAGAGCCAGTCCCAAGAGGTTATGTGCAGTCTGCTTCCGTTTACATCACATTCTTAAATGACAGAGTTACAGAGATGGAGACAGATGAGTGGTTGCCAGGGGTGACGTGATGCGGGCAGGAGACGCGTGTGGTTGCGAAAGGGCAACGAGGGGAGTCCTGCGGTGGAGACGCTCCTCTGCGCCTTCTGCACATTGACGGTGGGGGGCGGACGCGCTGCCAGGGCCATCTCTCTCTGTCTCTCTGTCCCTGGACACTCACGGTGGGAGCCCGGCCACCAGGCTCCAGGGAGCCCACACCACACAGAGCGGCTCTGACAGTCAACAGCCTCCGCCAGACGACCCTGAGATGACACCAGCATCATCAGCGAGACGGGGAGTGGTGGAGACACCAGGGGGCCCAGCCTCCACCCCAGGTCACCCCGAGCCTCGATGCCCGCCAGCCGGTGCCCCAGCCATGGTGGGGCTCAGGCCACGTGGCCCCACAGGGGCTGGCATCACATGGCTTGAGGTACCGAGGTCGCAGAGCGTGAGTCCCCGGACGAGTCCTCCTCCCTGCCCCCGAATCAGGCCTGCGGTCCTGGCTGCTGTCACTCAGCTCTGCCTCCTAGTCAATGGCAGGGGGTGGGGTGGGGGTTGGGGGGGTTGGGTTTCTAGGGCTGCTGCAGACAGGGCCCCCGTCCCCAGGGCACCCCCACCTGGACCTGCAGGGCCGCCCGGGCTGGACGTCTCAGATCACAGGCTGGGGCGGCAGGTGCTTCAAAGGCAGCCTCGCCCTGTGCTGTGGAGACCGGCAGGCCTCCCGGGACCCACAGAAATGTTCCTGGAGAGGCAACCCAGCCCCTGTCTCCCTTCATTAGAGCGGACGTGCCTGCTCCCCGTGCAAGTGGGATTTACAGCCTCAACTCTGCCCCTCCCAGGCGCGTCCACAGAGCCACGAGGGCTTCCTGAAGGCAGTGTTCTGTCAGGCAGGACTGTGCTGCAGGGCCCTGCTGGGCTGGAGCAGGGAGCGGCTGCTCGTTCCATGAATCCCCCTTATATGCAGTCTGGAGACAGGAAATAGTGCCTGGCCCGTCTCCTGCAGGGCGGGAGGCTTCTACATGGCACACCCCCACCCCTGGCCAGCATTTACAGCTCAAACCAACTCCAGGGCGAAGCCGCAGATGTGACCTGGAAACCCACTGCAACCAGGGCACAGGGTCCCTGGGGCCTCAAACATCGTTAGACAGAGAGTGACTAGGGACCCCAAGACGGAGCCGTTCCGTCCCCATCAGCTGCACCTCAAGGAGTAGCCAGACCGGGCACCGAGGCCTTCACAGCACTAGGCAGTCACCAGGGGGAGCCCCATCTCACAGATGAGGAGACTGAGGTGCGGAGAGTGACCTGCCAGGCGTGGCTGGCATCTGACATCCGAACCTGCTAGGGATCTGTGTGCCCATCTTACAGGCGGGCACACTGAGGTCCAGAGGCGTCTTGTGTGGCAGTGGGAAGAGCCAATGCTCTGAGCAGCTGATTTAGAGGAGACGTTGGGGGGACCTGGAGTCACGTTGGGGCTGGGAAGGTCCAGCCTCTAAGCTCAGGTGAACCTCCTAGTGGCCAGCCACCCTCTCTCTCTTGCCCCAGCCGGCCTCAAGCCCACTTGCCCCAAATGGGCCCTGGGAGGTGAGGGCCTCCCGCAAACAGCCTGGGTCCACCCCAGTTCCACCACAGGCCAGGCCCTAAGATTCAGCACAAGGCTGGCTGTGAGGTGGGTGGGAGTGAGCCCCCCATCAGTACAGCGGGAACCACGGGCTCTGAGCGCCCAAGGGACCTGCCCGAGGTCACAGGTCTGGGAGCATAGTCGGAGCCTGCAGCCCCCGTGCCCCCAGCCTCCCTGCTGCAGGGACTCTGCCCTGTGCCCCCAGAAGCGTTTCTAGTCCAAGCAGCACGTCTGAAACGACAGAGATGACACCCCCTTCCCAGGGAAAGCAGAGCAGAGCACGCCAAGCCCGCCCAGAACACAGCGAGCCAAGTGGCCTGTTTCCCTGATTCAAACAGTTCCTGCTTATCCCCCACAGAGGACCTCTGTAATTCTGCCCCGTGGTCAGCCAGCTTATCCGAACATTAAAAGTTAATTTACTCGCTGCTTCTCCTGCCTGTTATAGCCCGTCTGTGGGCTTTCTTCCCTCCAAAGCATAAGCCCTGCCTCCTTGTAACCATGAAACATTTAATCGGCAATTCCGAGGCCTGAGCCTTGGCGTCCGATCACATCTTCCCCGGGGGGCTCCGTGCGGCCACGGCCAGAGCTCAGCACCATGCGGGGCCCGCGGACGCCCAGCCCGAGAACTCCCCCGTCGGGGCGGGCGGGGGCAGGGAGGCACTTGGCCAGAGTCAGAGGCGAATCCAGCATCTGGCATGAGGGGGCTCAGCGCCCACACAGTGCCGGCCTGATGGAATTTCTGCAGCCACGGGGAGCAGCCCTGTCCTGTGGCTCTGGGCCTGTGTGCCGACAGAGGGGGCGGCCAGGTGGATACTCGGAGTCGGACCCGACGGCACAGGCTGCGGTCCCGGATTCTGGCTCCAACCCCAGCCGCTGACGCTCCTGTGTTCCCGTGAGATGCTGGGCAAGTCCCTCCCGTTGCCCACACCGGTGCTCCTCAGCCACAAGGTGGGGTCAAGACCAGCCACCCCCAAAGCACTGACGTGAGGAACGTGAAAGCTCAGGCCCCAGGCCCTCCGAGGGGTGTCCCCGTTCTGAGGAAAAGCAGCACCCCACAGTTTCTGCTGCAGGTAAGAGAGCAGCGTGCTGACAGAAGAACGTTCTAGAAGGGAACACACCAAAGTGATGACAGCAGGGCCCATGCAGGCTGACGGGCCAGGGATGTTTTTTAGCCTGGACTTTCCAAACTTTCTGTGCGTTTCTGTCTTGTGTTGACAATAAAATCACATATGTGTTGTTGTTCAGTCACTCAGCTGTGTCCAACTCTTCGAGACCCCATGGACTGCAGCACGCCAGGCCTCCCTGTTCATCACCAACTCTCCGAGTTTGCTCAGACTCATGTCCGCTGAGTCGGTGATGCCATCCAACCATCTCACATTGACATTAAAATAGCGCGTCTGATCATTCATGCGTTCAGCAGCCACGTGCTGCCTGCTGGGGGCGCTGGGGGAGACCGGGAGCAGCCCCGTGTCACCAGAGCTGCGGGGTGGACGGGGGATGAGGAGCGAGAGGACTTCCTGGGGGAGGTGGCGCCTGCCCTTTCTCAGAGGGGCGGAAGACCTGACGGGCCTTTGTGGAGAGGTTTGAGGGTGGACGTGGGGCTCGGAGCTCGGCCATTCCCCTGCCTCCCCACCGCCAGCTGTTAGGACTCAGAAAACATGATATGTGTCGACCCTCATCCTGAAGCATGAGGCAAGCACCCCGACTTCCTTACAGGGGACATCGGGGGTGGAGGCCACGCACAACCTCTCTGCATAGTGACGCCCCCCCCGAGCTGGGCCCCCAGGCTGGGCGGGCCTGCACCCTACACCCCGCAGGGGGGCCCCAAAGCCCACCCTGCTGCAGAAGCCACAGAGGCCTGGCGCTCAGGGGCCTGCCCAGGGGGCTCGGGGCACCGTGAGGACCCCAGTGGGTGCCCACAGCTCCCCACGTCCTTCGCTACCTGTTTGCCGGCTGGCCTCTCGGGTCCTTGCTGCCACCTCAGAGGCCAGCCCTGCGGTCAGCGGTCAGCCCGCCCCTGGGGTGGTCTCGTGTGACTGCTCGGGGTCACACAGGCATCCTTTATCAAAGCCTGCAGTGGCCGTCGGGACTCCCAAGTGCTGCCCCGGTGGGCCTGCTGGACTAGAGGGACGCCCCCTCTGTGACAGCTGCCCCCGCGGCCGAGGCTGCCAGGCTGACCATGGCCCCTGAGGGCCTCCTTCCTGCGGTGATGGGTCCAAGTCCCCCCACCAGACCCTCTTCCCCACAGGTAACGGGAGCGGAGAGCAAAAGCAGCCCCGCAGGCCTCTTCCACCCGGCCTTACTAGGTGTGCCTTGACAGGAAGCGCACACGACGATCTGAGAAATGTACATTGCGAAACACCGCAGTCAGACTGATCAGCACGTCCTCCCCTTCACAGCTAACTTCCTCTGGGGGGCGGGGGGTGGCGTGGTGAGAAAACTTAAAATCTGGCTCTAAGGTGGCTCAGTGGGAAAGAATCCGCCTGCCAGTGAGATGCGGGCTCCATCCCCATGTCGAGAAGACCCCCAGGAGAAGGGAATGGCACCCCACTCCAGTGGTCTTGCCTGGGACATCCCACAGACAGAGGAGTCTGGTGGGCTGCAGTCCACGGGGTTGCAGAGAGTCGGGCACAACTGAGCCTACTCGCACAGCCCCCGTGCGGCACACTAGACCCCAGAACGCGTTCCTCCTATAAAGGAAAGTGAGCGCCCGTCGGCCAGCGCCTCTCCCTTCCCCACCCTCAGCCCCTGGCAACTACCAGTCTCTGGCGACTTAAACATTCTTCATGTCAATGGGACCGTCTTTCTCCCCCACTTATCTCACTCAGTGTGAGGCTCCCCAGCCTCCTCCCTGCTGTCAGGATGGGAGGATGTCCTTCTTCGTGGCTGAACAGGACTCCCTCCAGCCAAGCCGTAGAAGCGAGCTAAGCGGCCTTCCACCAAGAAGACGCAGAACACAGACACAGTGGGGCATTAGCCTGATGGAGTTCTCAGGACACAAGCCCCACCCCGTCACCGTCCGCGAGCAGTTGCCCGAGTGGTTTCACCTGTGAAAGGTCCACTCACTGACCGGCGGGAAGTCCCCGGATGTTAACAGTGTCCTGGACTCCCCAGATCAGAAACGATGACCGTGCTCCACCTGTGTCTCTTGGAGCTGGAGTGTGTCACCGGGCTCCTCTCACTCCGCATGTGCAGGCGCACACACGCACGCCCACCGGCGCACAGATGCCCTTCAGGCCGACAGTAGTCACGGCTCCCTGCTGTGGCCCGTCCTTGGGTGCTACACCAGTCCCGCTGGCCTCCTTTACCAACTCACCCCTCTGCCCATCGGCCCTTCTTACTCTTCCCTTGGAGGGGGTCTCGGTCTCCCCAGCAGCCCCGTGCCCATCCCTTTGCCAACACGCACTGGGCAAATTCCTAGCTGGGACCCTCACAAACTGCAGAGGCCCCGCTCCTATCTGGAGACGTCCGCCCTCCAGGCATCCAGGAGACAGGGCTGGGAACAGAGCGCCCGGGACACAGAGAGCACCCCCCACACAGGGGCGCCAGGGTCGGTCACCCCGAGAATGCACAGACTTGCTAGCAGCAGCCGCAAGCGTGCACGCGCTATGGTTATGCGAATCAGGACGATGCACATGATCATGAATCGCATGATCTCGTAGCTCATGCGCTACGGTTATGCGAATCAGGACGATGCACATGATCATGAGTCGCATGATCTCGTAGCTCACGCGATACGGTTATGCGAATCAGGACGATGCACATGATCATGAATCGCATGATCTCGTAGCTCACGCGCTACGGTTATGCGAATCAGGACGATGCACATGATCATGAATCGCATGATCTCGTAGCTCACGCGCTATGGTTATGCGAATCAGGACGATGCCGGGGAGGGGGCTGATCTCGTAGCTCACCTACAAGTCCAGGAACACATTTACTGAATAACAAAGGGATCCAGGAGACTGGCAGGCAGGGCTCCTGCTAGCAGAGGGCTGACCCTGGTCACACAGCCCAAGTCCAAAACTCAACGCTCCCTGGCCCCCTGCTCTGTCCTCTCGTATCTACTCAGCACCCACCATGTGCCAGGCGTCAGGAATTCACTCAGGACCAGGCAGGGATGCACGTGGCATCTATAGGAGCTCCCAGGGGGCATCCCTGCTCCACGCTCAGCCTTCCGCCCTGGTCCCCTGGTCCACATCCCATCTTCACCGATGGTGGAGCTGGGCTCCTGCTCAGAGAGGTGTTGGGGGCCAGCGTGAGGCACTCCACCTGTGGCAAAGGTCATGAGGAAGGAGGCTCGACATACGCAAAGGCGGAATGGAGCCTCAGGAGTCCCCCTGGAAATCCTCGAGCATCTACGCCCATAACCAGAGCCTGCCTGCTTTACTATTTTGTGCTCTCACCTACACCTCTGACTTTACGGGGGGCTGTCCTCCACCACCTCTTTCAGAGAAGGAGTTAATTTAGAGCTCCAGTTAATAATAATTCCTGGGCGTGACAGGAGTGTTTCAACCTACAAACTCCTCTGAAAGTTCTCTAGCCTGCCTGACAGGCTTGTCCGGCCACAGGTGATTGCTCACAGCCTCCCAACCGTGAGAGGCACGAGATGCTTTAAACCTTCTAAAAACAGGTTCCTTAGAGAAGTTAGAAAACCATTAGTATAAGTATAGTGGGCTGATTAGAAATTGTATTGGTGAAGGGTTTTTCATTTGTTGAGCCAATGTTTGTTGCTAAGTCTCCATATCCCCTGCCCTTATACACATTAATGAATATATAGAAGAAATAAGTATTAACCTTTGATATTAATCACATTAGACCTTAGGCTAAGTAAATTCTTTCCTTAACTAAAACCCACTACACCTTCACCCTATAGGAATGTAACTTTATTTGGGTGGCATCTGTTTTAAGAATAATCACACCTGGAGAAATAAGTGTCCTGGTTGACTGACCGCTGTCACAAGGAGAGGGTCATAAATTGTCAGCAGGCCCCCTGGCCAGAAGATGATGTAACACCCCTAAGACCTCTGTATACATTTGTATGAAGCACCTGACTTTAATAAAAGTCAGGACTGCTGTCGCCACGTGACTTTTGTATAACATCTCAGTGTATAAAAACAGACTCTGGAAAATAAAGAATTGGGATCAGTTTCTCGAAATACTGGTCTCCCCATGTCGCTCTCTCTCTCACTCTGGCTGAGTCTCCATCTGGAGCGCGGAACCCGCCATGCTTACTAATTATGCCTGGGCTTCTAAGATCCGACCGGGGAGGCCTCAGTGTCTCCTCTCCTTCGGGAGAATGGAAGGACGCCTGCGGCCTACGTAAGTGGTGCAAACTTCTTGTCTTGAAGTTTTATTGGTCTCCCGCGTAAACCAAGCTATTCAGCCTCTTTTCTCCACTGAATTTTCCTACTGAGCTATCCTCATTCTATTACTCTTTATATCTCTAATTAATATCTAATTGAAGCTATTGTATCCTGATCCTCGCTGAAGCCATCTCCCCTTCGAACTCCCTGGATCAGCCAGGGCTGGACCCCGGCAGAGAGGTGCCTGCTCCTCCGCCCGCCGTGCACGAGTGGAACCCCTTCCGGGTGGGTATCATCCAGACTCAAAAGTGGGGAGGAAGGCATTTTCCCCCCAGAAGGGGCCACGGTGATGAGTCCTTGCTGGTCAGGGGAGATTACAGTCCCCATAGAGCCCAGGCAGGGCCGCAGGGAGTAGGCACCACCTTCTGCATCTCCCGCAGCCTCCGGGGTGCTAGTGATAAAGAAAACCCTTGGCTCGCAGCTTAGGCATCAGAAAGGAACCCGGCATCCTGACGAGCAGCCGTGCTCTCCAGCTCCAGGGCAAGCCCGAGTCAGACCTGAGAGGAGCAGCATCACCTTGGGCTGGGCATCTGCAAAGCCCCATGGGACTATTCTCACGATTCCTCATGTTCCCCTACCCCAAACCTGCCAGGCAGGCGCCCTTCTCATCCTTGCTTTACAGTTGAGAAACTGGGGCTCAGAGAGCTGAGGAAACTCACCCTGATGGCCGGAAGCATCAGTTTTCTGATCTTCACAATGGGGACGGGGCACTCGGCTTTCAGGAGGCTTGTGTGGGCTGCGTGTGGCGCGTGGGTGTGGCAGCCCCCTGGGGCTGGGACAGGAGGCAGGGGCTCTGACCTTTCCCATGCTCCTGTGTGCCGCCCTCTCCCGCCTCCACCCAAACCACAGAAAATGTCCTCCTGCTATACTTCCCAGGGTGGAGTCAGCTCACTCCCATCCTGAACGGTAAGACCTGAGCAGTAAGGTGACACAGCATCTACCTCAAAATCAAGCCACCCTGAAACACTGGAGACCATTCTGTGCCCCAAATTCTCCTTCACACGAGGATCGGCAGACTCGTTCAGCCACTCAGCCCGTCAGAACCCCAGACAGGACCTAAAACACTCACCTGCACCAAGATAGAGTGTGTAAAGCTGCTGCCACACGGCTTAGCCACGCCTGTTCAGACAGGAGATGCCTCCCAGCCACCCCAGCAGTCCACCCACCCACTCATCCATTCATCCTCCCATCCACCCACTCAACCATCCAGTGACTTACCGATTCGTCCATCCATCCATTCGTCCATCTATTCATTCACCCACACGTCCACTCACCCACTCACTCATCCATCCATCCACCCATACATCTATCCATCCAATCACTCATCCATCCATCCACCCATCTATCTATCCATCCATCCATCATTCATCCATCCAATCACTTATCCATTCATCCACTCACCACTTCCACACCCATTTATCTATTCACCCATCCACCCACCCACCCACCTATCCATTCACCCATCTGTCCATTCATCCATCCAATCACTCATCCATCATCCATCCACTCACCCACTCACAACCCATTCATCTCCTCACCCATCCACCCACCCACCCACTCATCCATCCATTCACCCATCCATCCATCCACCCATCCACCCATCTATCTATCCATCCATCCATTCATCCATCCAATCACTCATCCATCCATCCATTCACTCACCACTTCCACACCCATTCATATATTCACCCATCCACCCATTCTTCCATCCACCCACCCACCCACCCACTCATCCATCCATTCACCCATCCACTCACCCACTTCCATACCCATTCATCTACTCACCCATCCACTCATTCACCTGCTCACCCATCCATCCAGCAACCTATATGCCAAGCGCTGTTCGGAGGCAGTGGAGATGAAGCAGTGGACAGGACAGAGGCGCCGTTGGGCTTGCAGAGGAGAACAATAAAGGGCAGGAGGGCGATGCCACTTGGTGAGCTGGGGGCGCCGCACACGCCAGGTGAAAGGTGAGGACGTTCCACAGACCGGCCCATCCCTCCTCCCCGGATTTTGGTGAGCTCCACTATTATCTTTACATCATCCAGGTTATCCAATGCACATTCTATTCACAACTGGATTTCCCATTCACTCTGTAAGTAGATGCATCAAATGATCAATACCGGTCTTTTAATTTTTATCAGCATCCCCTCTCTGGTCTCTTCATTTGAATCAGCTGCAGACTGAATGCCCTGCTCTCGTGTGTCCAGCTTTCAGAAAGTCTGCCTATCACATTTAGACACAAACGAGAGTGAGGCTGAGTGCATACCTTGTTCTCCAGGGACACACCCTTTACCCCCAGCTCAGAACCGTGTGGACCCCTCTCCGCTCCTCTCTGGCACTGAGGCAGCAGAGGCGAGGCGAGCCTCGGGTTTCTGTCCTTGTAGCTGACACGCCCTTTCTGCAAGGATGCGGGGGCTTCTTCCTCTGGTCTGATGTGGAGGCATCTTGGCGTTGAGGATTTGATGACATGTTTCCAGGACATCGTGGGCTCATCTGACCTTTGGGTATGGCGCTTCACCACTCTGGTAGTAGCAGCCTCACGGGTACCTCTTCTGTCTGAGCGTGAGGACTGTCAGCTCCGCTCTGAGCATCACAAGAGCGTCCTCTGTGCTCGCCGTCTCTCTTCTGATTGCCTGCACCTCCTCTCCCTGCTTCCAGCTGCACGCACTCCACTTGTCTTGTCTTCCTTTTTGACACTTCCTCCATTTCAGCAGCGCCTCTTCTGTTCCTCACTGCTCCTGATGTATTTATCTGCCCCTTAAACATACTGCTTTGATCTTCAGTTCTTTTCCTCAGGTCTTCGATCTCCCTTTTCATCTCACCCTGATTTTTTTCATCTTCTAATTCTTGAGCTCTCCAACTGAGAGTTCTTAAGTGCTGTATAGCATGAAGCGATTGTGCAAAATTTTCATTATGTTTTTTGAGTTTGTTTTCTTTTTTAAGTTTTGAGGTGGGATTCTTTTCTCCTTCTATCATCATATTACAAAAATTTTCAAACAGAGAGACCAATTAAAAAGAGCTCAGAAATTGCTGATATGTGACCATTTTGACCTCTGAAGCTAGCAATTTCATGTTTCAAATTGATACCGTAAAAACTCAGTTGAATACTTATTTATATACTTTTCTTGCTAAAAAAAAAAGGTAAGTTACCAGGATCACGATACTTCACGCCTAAAGATTTTAGCCCACGTTTCCTAAAGAGGACACTATTCTACAGAAACCACAGTTCCCTGCTGGGTAACTTGTCTGTCCTTACTTCCCTCTGTCTTTCCATCATCCCATCTTTCTCGTTTCATCCTCGAACGTGTCTACACTGCCTGTCTCCTCTCACAGACGCTCCACTGACTCTGATATGGTGAGCATGGATTCCCCCCTCTCTCTCGGGGTCTGCTGTCCCCTTCTGGGTGCAGAGTAAGGGCTGGGTACCTGGGAGTCCCAACCCTTCCCAACCCAGAGGCTGCAAGCTGGAGGCACACAGCTCGGCCCCAGGACACCCCAAAATCCCAGGTCACACTCTGGCTCAGGACACCCCAAAATCCCAGGTTATGCTCTGGTCCAGGACACCCCAAAATCCCAGATCATGCTCTGGCCTAGGACACCCCAAAATCCAAGGTCAAGCTCTGGCCCAGGACACCCCAAAATCCCAGGTCACACTCTGGCCCAGGGTAGCAACCTTGAGTCGTCCAGGGGCTGCCTGCAGAGGGCTGGGGTGACCTGGGAGATGGGGGAGGGCATTCCAGACCTTTCTGCCCTCTACTGAGGGACCCCTCTTGCCCTCCCCTTTGCCCAACATGTCACCTCCTCCAGGAAGCCATCCATGTTTCCCCCACAATGATTTAGGGGACCCTCCTCTAGATGCCCAATGTCCTAAGGGTTTTCCCCATCACCCCCTTTTCACTCAGGGATGTCATTGATGGACTCCATGTCTGTCTCCTCCTGCTGGACTGTGGGAGTCTTACCAGGGGGTGGATCTCCACCACAGACGTGCCGGGCACGCACACGGCCTGAGATGTGCTTCAAAACACACAAAATGCAGGTGGTATGAAAAACGGTGCATCACCAATAAAGGAGGCATGTCAAGATTGTATAAAGACACGCACTGAATTTTACTGAAATTAAGACATTCTGTCACCATAACACCTTAAGGAGAGAGCAAAGATAAGCCACAAGTCAGACAGTCACAAACATCAACCTCACAGCAAACGCGCATCCACAGTGTGTATTTTTTAGAACCTCCCACGGCTCAGTAACAAAAAGACAATTTAAAAAGAAAAAAGCAAACGGCCCTAGAGACATTTCACCAGAAGCAGATTCTGGAAGCTCGGAAACTTCTGACAGAGAGGAAAATGCAGACAAAAATCACGAGCAGGATCCGCTGTGCACCCAGCAAGGGGCGAAAGTCAAACGCGAGGCAGGATCTTTCCTCCTCCTTCCTCGGTGGGGAAGTACAATGCTGTTCGGAAATTTGATTCTCCGAAAGCAGGCCCTTGGCAATCCCAGTCCTGAGTGAAAATGTGTGCATGTGTGCCCTGAAGTCACAGAATACCCAACGGCAGTGAAGGTGAAGCAGTGTGGACCCAACCCCACACAAAAACACGTGCCTCTCACACAGTCTTGGATGAGAGAAGCCAGACTCGGACACACACGCTGTGTGAGCCCGCTGATGCAAGCACAGAGCAGCCACAGCTCGTCCACTCCTGTGCAGCTCAGGCCAGCGATGGAGGTGGGCTGCCGGCTGGAAGGGGCCGCCAGGGAGAATTCTGGGGCGCTGGGGATGTTTTCTTCACGTCTGTGGGAAACACATGCGTGCTGTGGTTCTGTTCAGTCACCCATCATCTTTGGGATCCCATGGACTGCAGTATGTCAGGCCTCTCTGTCCCTCACCATCTCCCGAAGTTTGCCCAAGTTCCTGTCCATTGCATCGGTGATGTCATCCAGCCATCTCATCCTCTGCCATCCCCTTCTCCTCCTCCCCTCAATCTTTCCCAGCATCAGGGTCTTTTCCAATGAGTTGGCTCTTCACATCAGGTGGCCAAAGTACTGGAGCTTCAGCTTCAGCATCAGTCCTTCCAGTGAATATTCAGGGTTGATTTGCTTTAGGATGGACTGTCCAAGGGACTCTCAAGAGTCTTCTCCAGCACCACAGTTCAAAGGCATCAGTTCGTTGACACTGTGTCTTCTTTACAGGCCAGCTCTCACAGCCAGACGTGACCACTGGGAAGACCGTGGCCTTGACTAGACGGACCTCGGTCGGCAGAGAAATGTCTCTGCTTTTCAACATACTGTCTAGGTTTGTCACAGCTTTCCTGCCAAGAAGCAATCGTCTTCTGATTCCAATATGAACATAAAGACTCCGTGAGCATGGGACTTCCCTGCTGGAGCAGAGGATAGGAATGCCCCTGCCAGGGCAAGGCACACAGGTTTCATCCCTGGTCTGAGAAGACTCCACGGGCCTCAGAGCAAGCAAGCCCGCATGCCCTGACTTCCTGAAGCCCACACGCTCGAGAGCCCGAGCTGCGACACGAGAGAAGCTACTGTAATGAGGTGCCCCACACTGCAACTAGAGAATAGATCCCGCTGCCACAACCAGGGAACGCCCACGCCCAGTGATGAAGACTCCTTCCAGCCCCAAATACTAATTAATTAATTAAAAAATAAAACTCAGGCAGCGTGCTGTAGAGATGGGCCGGCCCTCTGTGCAGGCGCAGCTGAAGAAAACGCTTTAAAATCAGCAAAATGAAACAAGCTCTTTGGCACACGCTGTGTACTAAAGCAAAGCGTGGAGAGAGTCAGACACAAGACCCAGGACGGCGGTCACCCTCACGGGGGTGGGGCTGGGCGGCCGCCGCGTCCCCCTCCCGCTGCTGGCCCACGGCTCCCGCCTGCTCCCGTCTCGGGGCGAAGGGAGCAAGTGGGGCAAGGCCGCCGTGGGGTTTCACTTCCTGTCCTGCAGGGAAGTCCATCGAGTCACAGCCGACGGGGAGGCAGGGGGCGGCCTAGGCCAGGGGCCAGCGGAGCAGTGTCCCCAGGAGCAGACGCCGGGGCTCCGCAGGTGGTGTCCTGGCCGTGTACCAGGATCCTCTGGACCCTCAGTTGCTGCAACGCCCCCGACATCCTCTGACGACTCTAAATGAAAGTGGAGATTCTACCCTGTGCTCCGGGCCCTGAGACAGACCTGGGCTTGCAGTAAACACGGGGTGAGCGAGGGAGTAGGTGGACGGACGTTTCCAGGCCGTGAGACCGTCCTGCTCAGAGCAGACCCTGGGACGTGCCGGAGGATGGAGATGGGTGTGTGAGCGCCTACTGAATGCTCCGAGCCGCACATGCCAGCTGGGCGTGCTCTAGGCTGGGGGAGGCGGGATGCGAGCAAAGGGGACTCCTGACTCCCCATCGTCTCCCCTGGTGCCCGCAGAGCAGGCAGCATATCCATCACTACCAGGAGAGGAAGGCTCACGGCTCGGAGACAGGAAGGGGGAGAAGGAGGAAGCAGAGGTCCCGGGAAAAACCACCCGCCATCATGCACTTGCCTGGAGGACAGAGCGTGCCATGTCCTGGCTGCCCCGTGAAATCAAGGACACGCCGATTCAGTCAGAGACAAAAAAGGTGTTAGTCACTCAGTCGTGCCCGACTCTTTGCGACCCCATGAACCCTGCCAGGCCCTCTGTCCATGGGATTCTCCAGGCAGAAAGACTGGAGTGGGCAGCGTTCCCTTCTCCAGGGGCTCTTCCGGACCAGGGATAGAACCCACATCTCCTGCATCGCAGGCAGATTCTTTACCGTCTGAGCCACCAGCGAAGCCCAAGAGACAAGAATCAGCCACAACCAGAATATCTGCTGGGGCCTGTGCTCCGGGAACCCGCAGGGGGCAAGGGTCCCACGGCCAGCATCACTGTCATCACGATGATCACCCTCTCGGAAAAGCAAGGGGTGGCGATGACGACTTTTATTTCAGAAACAGTCCAAGTCTGAACAGCTTGCGAGTCCTAAGTGGCAGGCAGGGCAGTCTGCACGTGAGATGAGGACATCCATAAACGTCTCTGGGGCTGGGGCAGGGCGGGAGGGCTACATGGACGATAGAAAGCCGAGATATGGCAGAACATCCTCAGCATCGACACGCGGAGGTGTGGACGGGGTGTGGAGAAGGCGGGTGGCAGCCTCTGCATCTCGTCCAGCGGGCATCGCGCTCGCCACCCCTTGTCGTCACGTCATTTCAACTGACGCCACTACTCTGGGGGCTCAGAGGGCCCTGGTGGCCAGTGTCACAGCTGGCAGGCCGCTGGGCGGGGCTGGGGAACCCGCCTCTGCCAGGGCCTCAAGAACATCTCCTGACTTCAAGCCTGGGGGCGCCGGGGCAGGGCCTGCTGGCAGAGTTCACAGGACAAGCGCCCTCGAGGCTCCAGCATAACGGGGCCCCCGAACCACCCTGCTGTTCTCAGCTCTCGAAGCCAGAGCCCGTGTTCCTCATGCCTCATCAATGTTGCTGACGCTGGGGTCGCAAAGAGTTGGATGTGACTGAGCGACTGAACTGAACTAACTGAACTCAGGCCTCCTATTCGGCAGCAGGAGAGGCCTTGAAAACCACGCCACATCACCCCCAAACCCCAGCATGAACTCCCCCAAGGCTCCCCTGGCACTGAGTGCCACCGCCGGCCCCCACCCAGCTCACGCTGGGCCCCCCAAGGCCCGCTTCCAAGTTCACTAGCAAGAGAAAGCCAAGGGCGGCAGACCCAGACCACCTGGCAAGCAGTCACGGTGCCCACTCTGCGCGGGCGCAGGAGTGCCCCCCGAAGCTGCTCACTGTGATATCACCCCCAGGGACGCCCCCCGCTGCAACACTGGGGCCATCTCCAGAGCCCTGGCGGCCCAGCTGGGACGGCCCCACGGCCATCGGGGAGGCCCCACCCTGCTGGGAAGTAGCATGAGGCAGACACAGGGAGCAGAATGTTGCCTCATTAATATTCATTACAGCCTCACTGCCCGCCTGCCTGGCGGGTCCTTGGGGAGCGCAGGGAGGACGTGAGAAATGGACTCATTAAGATGTTAAATAATTCAGGACAGGCAGCCCCTGCCAAACCCTCACGCTTCCTGCTCTGCAGCGGTACTGATTCTGGCGGAGTTCACAGGACAAGCGCCCTCGAGGCTTGTCCAAGGCCCGCCCGGGGGACAGTCAGCCACGCGGCCCCGGACAGCATGCCCCCCCAGGGAGCACGATGGTGAGACCTCGCCTGAGTGTCATCGCGCATCTCAGCGAGGCTCCGCGGCCACTACCAGCCTGTGTCAGCCAAGCTGACATCGCCCAGGGCGGTCGAGGAAGGTGCCTTCAAGACCTGAAGGTGTCTGCAGAGAGAGAACCCAGCCAGGTGGGGCCTGGGCCAGGGCGGCCGGTCCCCAGCGACGGCGCCGCTCAGCTTCGGGGCCACGTCTTTCAAGAGCCCGAGATTTCAAACCTGTACACATCGGGACCAGAGGTGGCCCCTCAGCAACGTCTGGGCGCCCAGGGAGGCAGACATCCTAATAATTACTGAATCAGGTGACTACTTAATAGTGACGTCTACTTTCTGCAAAGCAAGGAACAGCCTGAAGACAAGAGCTGACTTACTCCTCTGGTTTTTTAAATTGTCTTGGAGCAGTCCCCCGAAAAGCAGAGCCGGATATGTCCAACCTTAACAGGACCCTCTGCCCAGCTGTGAAGGGGGCGGCCCCCCTGGACCCCGCTGTCCTGGGCCCAAGGCTGAATCAGCCACACTGGTGCCCGGCCACCCGCCCCACACACATCCCTTTATCCCGATCTGCATGGATGGGGTTTGGCTGCCAAACTCCTGTTACTATTAATAGCTGCCAGCTTGGGAAGGCTTGTTTCTCAAACGGCGTTGGGAGTGGCTCACCCCACAGGGGAGAGACGGTGTGGGGGCCGCGGGGAGGCCAAAGGCAGCAGGGAGGCCAGGGAGCAGAGGGCCGGGAGCACCCACCGCATCTGTCTCCGAGGCCACAGGAAGGCCTCCAGCAGGGGCGAGGGAAGCTGCTGGGGTGGGGTGGCTTTTCTACCCCCCGAGGGCTGGGTCAAGCCCCAAGGGTGGAGGCCAGGGTGGGGTCACCTCGGGGCAGCGCCCAGAGGGTCATGTCCGCCTGTCGGCCCACGGTTCCTAGGGTGGATGCAGGGCCCAGGTTGCCGGCCCCCTGCCCTCTGCAGACCCCTCCGGCTCAGCCAGAGGTTGATGGGCCCAAGACCCTGCGGGAGGAGCCACAGAAAGGGCAAAGGAGTGACGGATCCCTCCTGCAGGCACCACAGCGACTCCACGAGGCGCGTGGGGAGGCGCCCCTGCAAGCAGCAGCGCTTACCTCCCTGCAGCCCACCGGCCACCCTGGGCCCCATTCCCACCCAGCACTGGGTCTGGGACCCCACCCCCACGCTCACAGAGGGCGTGCTCCCGGGGCTTCTGGGAACAGACGCTCTGACGCGGGGTTGGGGGGCCTCCCGAGCTGTGGCACCGAGGCTGCTACAGCTCAGGGACTGAATCAAAGCGGCTCCCGCACCAGCAGCGGCCGTGGACAGGCTGTTTCGCCTGAGATTCATGGTCTGGAAGGCGGGGCTGGGCGCCCACGGTGATGAGAGTCACAAAGGACCTCAGGGCCCGGCAGCTGCTTAACTGGGCAACTTAATGTGTTCCAGAGAGACCCCAGACCGACCCGCCGTGGCCCCCATCAGAGGCAGGAGTCCCCAGAGCACAGCAGCAGGGGGAGGAGGGGCAGCCAGCCTCGCTCACACCCCTGCAACCCCAGGACGACTTTCTATTTATTGTGATGAAAATTGAAAGTGTTAGTCGCTCAGTCATGTTTGACTCTTTGTGACCCTATGGACTGTAGCCCGCCAGACTCCTCCGTCCATGGCATTCTCCAGGCCAGAATACTGGAGTGGGTTGCCATGCCCTCCTCCAGGGGATCTTTCCAACCCAGGGATCAAAACTGGCTCTCCCACATTGCAGGTGGATTCTTTACTGTCTGAGCCAGAGACGCCTAACATGAAATCCACCACCTTTCAGGGTGCAGTTCAGGGGCATTAAGCACACCCAGGCCATTGTGAAACAGCCCCACCACCACCTCCAGAAGCTTTTCGTCTTCCCAAACTGAAGCTTCCCCATTCAGCACTAACTCCCAGCCCCTGGCACCCACCGCCTACTTTCTGTCCCTATGAATCTGACTCCTCTAGGGGCCTCAGGTAAGTGGAATCATGTAGTATTGTCTATTTGCGTCTGGCTTATTTCACTGGGCATGATGTCCTCAGGGTTCATCCATGTCATAGCAAGTGTCAGAACAGCCTTCGTTTTTAAGGCTGCGTAATATTCCACTGCCTGTAGAGACTACGCTTTGTTCATCTGTTCACCTGTTACTGGACTCTTGGGTGGCTTCCACCTTCTGCATCCAGCTATCTGTTCGAGAGCCTGCTCTCAACTACTCTGGGTCCATGCCGAGAAGTGGAATTGTGGGTCATATGGTAATTCTGTGCTTAATTTGTTGAGGCACTGCCACGCTGTTCTCCATGATGGCTGCACCATCTGCATTCCCACCGGCAGTGGAGAATTTGGACAGTTCCAATTTCTCCAATTTCTTCACTGGAAGGACTGACACTGAAGTTGAAGCTCCAGTACTTTGGCCACCAGATGCAAAGAGCCAGCTCACTGGAAAAGACCCTGATGCTGGGGAAGATGGAGGGCAGGAGGAGAAGGGGGCCTCAGAGGATGAGATGGCTGGATGGCCTCAATTTAATGGACATGAGTGTGAGCAGCTCAGGGAGATACTGAAGGACAGCCGCGTTCCTTGGGGCTGGCTGACCTGCCGGTGAGAGGAAGCTGGGGATGGATGATGGACAGGAGAGGCGGGCGGCGGGTGGAAAACTGCCTCCCGCCCAGCCCACCCCGTGCCTTCCCCGGCGGTCACACCAGATCCCAGAGTCCAAGCTTCTGCCCACGAGAGGTACGCCGGGGAGGCCAGGGAGATGGCGGCCGTCTGCGGAGGAAGCCAAAACAAAGGCATTAGAGGGAAAAGGAAAAGCTTATTAAGTTTTGGGCCCCAGTCCAGACTTCACACCTGGCCCATTTCGGCATTTTCTGAGTTCACAGACTCCGGCAGAAGGAGGGAAGAAGAAGGACATCTTGTGTCCTAGAAATTCACCGCCTGGAGCCACCTACTGAGGGGACGCTGATTCAGAATCCCAGGATGTTAATTAGCTTTGGGAGGGAGGGAGAGGCCAACACCAGGGGGGAGGGGATGGTTTCAGAGCTGGGCTCTGAGGCTGTGCCGTGAGGCTGAGTCCTCACCCAGCCTCAGAGCTGCTGGGCAACCTTGAACAAGTTATGCAACCTCTCTGAACCTCTAGTTCTTTATCTGAGAAACGGAGACAAGAAGAAGCCTCCTGAGGCTGTCACGAGGTATAACTGGGGGGAAGATAGGAAGCGGTGCCATCCAGGGTGACATGGAACAAGAGGGGGTGACGGGGCCCCTTAGAACTAGCACCCCTGAGCCTTCCCTGGTGCTCCATCCCGTGGTTAGGAGCCCTCCTGTCAATGCAGGGGACGTGGGTTCCATCCCTGGGGCAGGACGGTCTCACGGGCCACGAGGCAACTCAGCCCTCGAGCGTGCAGCCTGTGCTCAGCAACAAGAGATGCCACCACAGTGAGACGCCCTCGCACCACAAGGAAGGGTAGCCCTCGCTCAGCACAATTAGAGAAAGCCTCCGTGCGGCAGTGAAGACCCAGCGCGGCCAAAAATAAAGAGCAATCAATCCAAAAAAAAAAAAACAGACCCAGCATCTCTAACTCCCCACCCAGGCTGGGAGTCCCCGCTACAGCCTGTTTGGCCAGAGGGAGGGAGCAGAGGGGCGTGCCCTGGCTTCCAGGTCCGGCAGAAGAAAGATGCTCGCCACATCCGGGTACCAGGCCTGGGCAGAGCAGCCGACGGGACCCTCAGAAGGGTCTTCAGCAGGTTTAGGGCCTGGGCTCAGTGCGGCCAGGGTGCCCGCCATCCCGGGGGCCGCAGGGCAAGGGGCCCTGCACCCACTGGGGGTCTTCGGCCTCCTGACTTCACCCAGCCCAGCTGCTTTGCCGTCAAGACCCCCACGGGTCACGATCAGCCCATCCCCTTACTCTTCACTACCGTGTTAGGCAAATACTTGACCGCTTCTTTGACGCCCACCAGAGCACAGTTCAGGGTCGACTCCGCGTTCAGAACCACACACCTGTCTTAGGCCACCGTCCACGGAAGAGGACTCAGGATGGAGGCACGGCGCACAGCGGGGGTCCTCTGTTCAGCCACCACACCCCGTCTCGGGGACCGCCCAGGGGCAGGCAGGTGTGGGGGCTGCCCTGGTTTGAAACCTTCTGCCCCACAGGGACCCGGGATCTCCACTGACAGCTCCACCGGCACCGCGTCCAGTCTCCCGAGGGGCACAGCCAGTGCGAGAGCCGTCAGGCTCGCAGAGCTCAACCTGGTGGCCCTCCAGGTGTCCGGGGCCCCAACCTGTGTGGGCACAGTGACCAGCCAGGACACCTTCTATCTCAAGCGACGCTGCCTAGTGACACAGGAGACAGACTCCGTTTGTCTGGTTCCCAGGAAAACAAGCAGGAAGTTATCCAAAGGTCAAATTCTCATGTGATAGAAAGGGGTTTGCTTCCCTCAGTCCACGCCTAGGACGCTTGGCTAACACCATCACACAGATGGTGATTCACGCATGGCCACAGGATTGTCACTGCCCCATGGACATAACCAAGTAGAATCTGTCCACTAGTTAAAGCTGTGGTTGTCCCAGCGGTCATGTATGGATGTGAGAGCTGGGCCAGGAAGAAGGCTGAGCACCAAGGAACGGATGCTTTAGGATTGTCGGAGAAGACTCTTGAGAGTCCCTTGGACTGCAAGGAGATCCAACCAGGCCATCCTAAAGGAGATCAGTCCTGAATAGTCACTGAAAGGACTGATGCTGAAGCTCCAACACTTTGGCCACCTGATGCAAAGAACTGACTGTTTGGAAAAGACCCTGATGCTGGGAAAGACTTAAGGCATGAGGAGAAGGGGACAACAGAGGATGAGATGGTTGGATGGCATCACTGATTCAATGGACATGAGTTTAAGCAAACTCTGGAAGATCGTGAGGGACAGGGAGGCCTGGCGTGCTGCAGTCCAGGGGTCGCAGAGTCGGACACAACTTAGCAACTGAACAGCAGCAACAAATAGACTCTGCTTCTGACCAATTCACCTTGTGGTCCACACAGTATCTTTTGATCCTGGGGATTTAATATAACTTTACACTGAGTAACATTTGACGTGTGTGTTTCACACGCCAAAGACACCACAGTGTTTCACCAGAAGCACTTCCCTCGAAATGAATAGCATGGAGAGTTACCATTAGATAGGATTTTATTAGGTTGTGACGATCTGGACCCATCTTCCTCTCCTTGGAACAGACGGGCAGAGTAAAAATGAGAGTTCATCAAACAGGGTTCAATACGCATATATTCACTCAGCAGGCTGCAGGCACCACAAACACTTCCACTCACACACTCAGCAAATATTCATTAGGCTTCTAACACGTGTGAGACACAGGCTGGGAGAGACAAAGAAATTAAAACACGGTCCCTGCCGCTGACAGACTCAGAAAGGGGATTCAGAGGGACACATGAGTATGCGGCTTCTTGGGGAGCGATGAAGGAATATCCACAGGGCAACGAAAGGAAGGATGAGACAGAAATGAACTCTGTCCAGCGAAGGAGCAACTGAGCTTGGGTTCTGAAGAATGAACAGGAGTTCTCTAAGTGAGCGGGCATCCTAACCAGAGGGAACAGCATGTGCAAAGGAATGGAGGCAGGACAGAGAACCAAAAAGAAGCAAGGTTTGATGATTTAAAGCACAGGATACACGAAGAATCTAGAAAGGCTAGGTGATGTACTGATTCATCACTTTTAAAATTGGACAGGCACAGTAAGTTAGAAATTAAGAATGCAGATTCTGAAACCAGTGTGCCTGGGTTTCAATCCCAAACCATTTGCCATCTAGGACCCAACGTGGCCCCGGGTTAGTTACTGAATCTCTCAATGCCTCAATTTACTCACGTGCAAAATGATCAAACCATACTCAGATCCCTGTTCATTCCTGCAGCACATAATTCCTGAGCACCTACAGGGGCTCACTCTAGGCACGGGGCGACATCAGGGAACAAAACAGGGATTCCCGCCTGCTTGTAGCTCACACTGCCGTGGGGGACGGGAGCAGAGTGGAGGACAGGCAGAGGATGAGGGGGAGGACGACAGGGTCAGCAGGTACCGGGCCTGTGCCCAGGGACCTGGGTGGGGCGGGTGCTGTGGGCATCGAGCAGAGAGGGATGAGGGCTGACGCGGGTCTCTGGCTGAGGGCCAGGCCAGGAGACCACTCAGGAGGCCGGCGGGAGCATGGCCCAGGCAGGGGCGGGAGGGGTCACTGGGCTACTCCAGGGGAGGGCCACCCAGGCAAGCTGATGAATAAGGTGGGGGGAAGGCAGAGTAGCTGAGAGCGCTCGGCGCACTAGATGGTTCAGTTCAGTTCACTCACTCAGTCATGTCCGACTCTTTGCGACCCCATGGACTGCAGCACGCCAGGCCTCCCTGTCCATCACCAACTCCCGGAGTCCACCCAAACCCATGTCCATCGAGTCAGTGGTGCCATCCAACCATCTCATCCTCTGTCGTCCCCTTCTCCTCCTGCCCTCAATCTTTCCCAGCATCAGGGTCTTTCCAAATGAGTCAGCTCTTCACATCAGGTGGCCAAAGTATTGGAGTTTCAGCTTCAACATATTTAGTCCTTCCAATGAACACCCAGGACTGATCTCCTTCAGAATGGACTGGTTGGATCTCCTTGCAGTCCAAGGGACTCTCAAGAGTCTTCTCCAACACCACAGTTCAAAAGCATCAATTCTTCGGCGCTCAGATTTCTTTATAGTCCAACTCTCACATTCATACATGACCACTGGAAAAACCATAGCCTTGACGAGACGGACCTTTGTTGGCAAAGTAATGTCTTTGCTTTTCAATATGCTATCTAGGTTGGTCATAACTTTCTTTCCAAGGAGTAAGCACCTTTTAATTTCATGGCTGCAGTCACCATCTGCAGTGATTTTGGAGCCCAAAAAGATAAAGTCTGACACTTTCCCCATCTATTTCCCATGAAGTGATGGGACCAGATGCCATGATCTTCGTTTTCTGAATGTTGAGCTTTAAGCCAACTTTTTCACTCTCCTCTTTCACTTTCATCAAGAGGCTTTTTAGTTCCTTTTCACTTTCTGCCATAAGGGTGGTGTCATCTGCATATCTGAGGTTATTGATATTTCTCCCAGCAATCTTGATTCCAGCTTGTGCTTCTTCCAGCCCAGTGTTTCTCATGATGTACTCTGCATAGAAGTTAAATAAGCAGGGTGACAATATACAGCCTTGAGGTACTCCTTTCCCTATTTGGAACCAGTCTGTTGTTCCATGTCCAGTTCTAACTGTTGCTTCCTGACCTGCATACAGATTTCTCAAGAGGCAGGTCAGGTGGTCTGGTGTTCCCATCTCTTTCAGAATTTTCCGGTTTATTACGAGTGAATCCTCCAACAGTGCAGGGTCGGGCAGGGCCCCTAGCAAGGCTGGGGTGGCAGCTGGGGTCAGCGGTCCATCCTGACCCCCCGGCCCCTGCACCGTCCCCCCACCAGCTGCCCCCTCCACCAGGAGCCCCCACATACTCCTGCCATTGGTGCTGACCTCACGCGGGGGACTCGGCAGCAAGAGCTGTGATTATTCCCTGGGATAATCACAGGGGATTATGTGATTATAATGTGCCAGGCAGCCTGGCTCCCGCTAATAAATGAACTGAAGAGTCAGTCTTCACTGCTCACAGCCCCACCGAGCGTCCCAGAGCCCATTGTCTGGGAACAGCTGATGTTTTGATGACACTTGCTAAGAAGTTCGAGGTTGCTTTCGCTTCGCGCGGCTCACAGGAACACACTGTGATAAGAACTTGCCAGAAGTTTCAAGTTCACTAAAGATCCTCATTTAGCAGACAGGGGACTACAGAGCAGAGAGCAGGCAGGCTCTGCGGACGGCCTTTCTGTGCACGGACTGAGCCAGGCTGCTCCACGGCCAGGCCCCCAGCCAGCCTCCCCCTCTGCAGACACTTTCTCTCCACAGGTCTGGGGGGCCGCATTGGCCCAAACCCTGAGACCACCTGCATGACCTTGGTCAAGTCACATACCTGCAAAGCCTCCCTGTGTCAATGGGCCGTGGGTAGTAATGATGCCCTGGGTGCGGGTGTCAGAATGTAGGGTCATGTGCGTGAAATGCTTGTGAGAAGCAGACATGAATTATAGCCACAGGGACATCCCTGCTGGTCCAATGGTTAAGACTTTGCGCTCCCAATGCAGGGGACCTGGGTTCCATCCCTGGTCAAGGAACTAGATCCCACATGCCGCAAGCGAGACCTAGCAGAGACAAGTACGTAAATAAAAATAAACAATAAAAAAAAAGAGTTCAGCAATGCCTTTCACTGATTTCATATTGCAATAGACCTTGGAATTCTGAAAAGCCAAAATCTTACTCTGACTTGCAAAGCTTGCCTTAGTATTTTTTTAATGATCTGGTTTTAAAACAGTACAGAACCCCTTTGTAAGGCCTGCAAGGTGCCACATGGTCTGTCCCTGTGTGTCCCTCCCTTCCCAGCTTGTCCTCTCACCCCGGCTCCCCACGCTCCAGACTCACTGTCCTCTGAGTTCTCCTAACAAGTGAACATACGTGTGCCTCAGGGCCTTCGTGTATGCTGTTCCTTCTGCCTGGAACACTGTTCCCTCCACTCAGTATCTGCCAGGCTCCTTCCTTGTCCTTCCTTAGACCTCAGCATAAACATGACTTCCCCGGCAAGCTCTCCCAGGCCACTCAGGCTAGATGCAGCCCCCCACACATTTCTCCTTGTGGTGCCGAGGACAATTTCTTTTCAGTCTGACAGCTCCCTAAGAATGTCTGTCTGTTTTTCTCTCTTAACTGCACGAGCTCAGCCTGGCGCCTGGCACCTGGCGCATGGAAGGCACAGGTACAGATTATAAAACAAGTACTGCGATGTTAGTTGGCAGCACCGGCGCACAAATACACTCTCACACAGCCAGCGTAGCACTGTGCAGCGTCCTCTGGATTCTGAGATCACCCCACCCCCACCCCCGCCTTGCCCTAAACAGCCCTTAGATAAGTTGCTTGCTAATTTCTGAGGCTAGAGTGTTACTTCCGTTCGCCAAGATCTGAGCATCCCAACATCATGTCAGGACTGTATGCACCTCGATGTATACGCAATATACACGATAACAGCAGTTAGCACAAACCGATTTTTCTGATGTGTTAACCATCGTTAGTGGCACCAATATCACAGACACAGACCATTCAGCAGGGGCTCCGCCAGGGAGGACGTCACCAAAGGCAACTCATGTATTCAAATGTTCGTTCTCCCCTCAAACTCACCAAGCTGGATCCTGCCCCAGAGCCTTTGCGCAGCAGGGACTGCTCCTTCCTTGTTGGGATGCTGCTCCCAAATCCTCCCCTGACTTCTCTTCTGCATGGCTCCGTTCTCAACGAGAAAGTCAGTTTCTCTGGAGCCTCACTCGGGCCAGCCCAGCTGCTGCCTCTAGATGGCTCTGTCTGGATCTGCTGCATCCCAGCTGTGTGACTTCGGGCCAGTGACTCAGCCCTCTGTGCCTTGCCTTCTTCATGTGTCAAGTGAGAACAGAAATAGTGCTTATGGCGTTGACTTAAAGTTTGCGTTCATATCTGTGAAATACACAAAACAGTCCCTGGCATACAGTAAGCCCCGGGAGGGAAGTCTGAGACAGAGGGGATATATGTACACAGACAGCTGATTGCGTGGTATAGCAAAGACTAACACGACACTGGAAAGCAATTATACTCCAAAAAAAAAGTGCAACTTGCCTAGCCTCTCCACAAAACCAGCTCGGGTCGGGCACACACGTCACATGATTGGAGGAAATGAGACACAAAAGCTAAGGAAACCCCCCGCCCTCCCCGCCCCTGACAGGTCAGCCCGAGGAGGAGAGTGTGAGCTGCCCGGGGCTCCTTCATTCAGCAACTTCAACTCCCATGCTTCCCAAACTTCAGCTCCTCCTGACTCCTAGAGCGGGGATAAACAAGTGTGGTCTAGCCACGTGATGGAACACTACGCAGCCTTGACAAGGGAGCAGGATCTGACCCACACGACAACGTGGATGACCCTGAGGATGTCATGGTAAGAGAAATAAACCAGGCACAGAGGATGAAGACCACACACGATCCCACTTACATGAGGCGTCTGGAGCGGTCTAACCCACAGACAGAGCCCGGCTGCCAGGGGCTGGGGGCGGGCAGGTGGTGCCTAACGGGGACAGAGCTTGGGAAGACGACAAGTCCTGCGGGTGGGTGGTGGTGAACGTGGGTAGTGCTGCAGACCTCTATGCTTAAAAACGGCCACAGTGGTAACTTCCATATTATGCATGTTTTATCCCAATAAAAACAAAAGCATCACCTGGGATGCTCGTGGACAATGCAGATGCCAGGACAGCGTCCCTCAGAGTCCCAGACTCTGCAGGTCTGGGGTGGGGGCCTGGGAACCTGCGTCTCAGAACCTCCCCGGGTGACCTGGCTGCAAGGGTTCCAGGCAACACACCTGGAACAGGCCAGCCCCCTCCCCCCACCCCTACGGCAACGCGACGGCCCCCGGCCCTGGTGGCCCCCAGGGACCCCCAGAGGCACCTGCTGATACTCCTGAACTCTCACTCAGACCCACGGACGGGATTGCCATCACGGCCACGCGGGGCAGCCAGGAGGCCGAGACAAAGCACCCCTGGGGGTCCTGCCCTCCCCGCCGGGTCCCTTGGAGGGCAGGCCCCGGGGCCGCCACCCACTGCTGCACACCCCTGCGCCCACTGGCGTCTCAGAGCTGGCCCCCCAGCCCGGCCTGGCCGGGTGGGCGCGTCGCAGGGCGAGGGGTCCGTCCCACCCGGCCAGCCCGGCCCCCAAGCTTCCTTCCCTGTTTGCCTCCCTGAACGTCTCTCAGCTCCCCCGGAGACTCCTCAGGCCCACAGCAGCCTGCCTGCTCCTCACACCCCGTCGTCTCCTTGGGAAACGAAGACAGGAGACGCTGGGCTCCCCAGGGAAGGGCTCTGGGGCGCTGGGCTCGCTTCGAACCCCAGCCCGGCGGCTAGGGAGCTGTGCGGCCCCGGGCCGGGCGCCTGACCTCTCTGTGGCTCCCCTGTAAAGCAGGGGTGATTCTAGCGCAGGCACCCCGGCTGTGGTGCTGGGGTGAGACGAGGTAACCGAGGTAACCGTGCGGAGGGCGGGGGGGCGGGGAGGCGCTATTTGATTGGGAGGCGGAGGTGGGGACAGCGGGAAACGGATGCTCCCAATGTGACTCCTGGGATCTGAATGGAAGTTTTACAAAACACAAGCTTCCTCCAGCTCCTGAATACTTAGGTTTAATTTTATGCCTTCAAACCGCGGCCCGGATTGCTGACGTGTGTGTGCGCGTGCGCGCACGTGCTCCTGTGCGGTCTGCCTACACTCACGCCGGCCTACCTCCCCCCAGCGGAGGCATCTCGGGGCCACGCCCCCCACCAGGCGGCCAGACCCCAGCCCACCTCCCCCAGGCTCCTCCTTTCCTCTGTGGCCCGTGCCCTGTACGCCGCACCCCCCAACCTCAGTGCAGTCCCTCCATGTGCCAGCCACCCCCACGCTCTGTGCCCCTGCGCACGCCTTCCCCTGCGGCACGCCTCTCCTAGGCCCCCCAAAGACCCCCAACCCGCCTCTCCCAGAACCGTGCACGCGGCCCTGCCCTGCCCACACCTCCCCGGCTCCAGGGACTTCTCACGTGTCCCTCCCCAGGGCAGGCGTCTCCGCTGCCCTCGTGCTGTGGGGCTCCTGGGCGGGGTGTGGGTGCCCAGCCCTGCGCCAGCAGAGTGACCACCTCCACTGGGTGGTAGGACCCCTGCGTCTCGCACCACGGGCCCACCCCTGCCCACCCCCCACCAGGAGGAGGAAGCCCAGCCCAGCTCCTGGAATAGGCATAGGAACTTTCTCTAAATTTACTTTCCCTCTTTATTATCTTGTCCCCTTGCTGCCGACAGGGATACATCCTTACGGCCGGACAGGAGGGATTACTGGAGGACCTCCATATCATCCCTTCTGGGGACTGGTCCAGCTGGGAAAAAGAAAAGGAAAAAAAAACCCATCCCGGGCAGGTTAGGTCTGCAGTGACAGCAAGCATGGAGCCAAGCTGCCCGGTGGGTGCCCAGTGCCCAAGCCCAGGCGTCCAGTCCCCGGCACCAGGCAGCTCTGGTTGTGCTGGAGGCAACACAGAACACACCACGGCTCCTTGATTCTTCTCCAGCGTTTACGGCCAGTGAGAGATGCACCCTATCATTCAGGGCCTCGTGGCTTCTCCCCACGAAAGCTGACAGCTCTCCCTCCCTTCCCGTGGCCGTTCCTCACGCACTTTCCTCTGAGATGTGCGGAGCGTGCCGGCCGCCACGCTGAGACGGGCACTGCTGCCCAGCCTCTGGGGCAAGATGGAGGAGGGGCTTCCGTGGGGAAAGCAGGGGCTCTGAGCACCCCAGCCTGGAGCAGGGCCCCAGGGTCCAGTGAAACTTGCCAGTCTTGCGTATCCGTGCGTTTGATTTTCAGGTCTCCGTGGCATCAGAGACCCCGAGGAGGGCTCAGAGGGGGCCCCCAAGAGAAGCAGGGCTGGGCTGCCTGGCCGCTCCCTCACCAGGGGACTCTCCGGGGAGGCACTGGGGCCCTTCTCTCCCCCGCAACGCTGGGGTCAGAGAGGGTGACTCCACCCTCCCAGCTTGGGGCGAGGTCACACAGTCAGCCCCGCCGGCAGGAACTGGCCACGCAAGGGCCTGCAGGCACCCTCTTCTGTGGGCTCAGAGGAGGGGAGAGCCCAGGTCCCCTGGGAAACAGCCCTGCTCATGGGCAGGTCTGTGCGCCCCACACCAGCCCAATGACAACCCCCCCGAGACAGGCCTGGAAGACCCTCTGTGGGGAGATGCCCTCCAGGGCTGGGCCTCTCTCCAGGGTCTCCCTGTAATCGAGCTGGTTGTTGGGGGCTGGGGTGGGGGGCTGGGGCCTTGGAGATGACAGCACAACAGCAGTGGGTGGGGGGTTCTCTTCGGATTCCGTCTGCCGACCTTGAGGCCAGCTGTCCTGAGGTTGCAAGCCCACAGGCCGCTCTACTACTGGCCGCTCTACTTCGGCCCGGGCAGCCGAAGAACGAGCCCCTGGCGCTGGTGATGAACGGTTGAGCAGATTACTGACTGCTCGCTGCCACTAGGCTCAGCGGAGTGCTTGTCGTCTGGAGGGGCAAGGCATTAGCAGACCTGGGGTGGGGGTGCGTGCGGGGTGGGGACCGCCCCCAGGGTTAGGGTCTTCAGCCCTGTTCTCGCTGGGCCTCGGGCACCCGAGAGCTGCCAGCTGCCAGAACAGGCCCCGCCACCTCCGCAGCCTTGAAGTTTAATTAGGTCCCGTTTGTTTACTTCTGCTTTTATTTCCATTACTCTGGAAGGTGGGTCGTAGAGGCTCCTGCTGTGATTTATGTCACAGAGTGTTTTGCCTCTGTTTTCCTCTAGGAGCTTTATAGGTTCGATGCATGAGACAGGGTGCTCAGGGCTGGTGCACTGGGATGACCCCGAGGGGTGGAAAGGGAAGGGAGGTGGGAGGGGGGTTCAGGATGGGGGACACGTGTGCACCCATGGCTGGTCCATGTGAATGTATGGCAAAAACCACTACAGTACTGTAAAGTAGCCTCCAATTAAAATTTTAAAAATGAATATTAAAAAAAAAAGATGCAGCTGCTCCGTCTCCGCCCCCAGGACACCGAGGGTGGCCGTGACGGTGGCCGTGAGCTGTGTCCTTGCGGGCACAGCTGACGTCTGCTCAGCTTACTCCCCATGGCCTGACGCAGAGAAGTTCAAGGGCGGGACCACCCCGCCAGCTCCCAGGCGGAAACTGTGCCGCCAGCTCAGCAGATGGGAGCCTGAACCCGGGTCTGGACCAAGCGCCTAACAGCCGATGGCCCGGGCGGCTCCACCCCGGCGTTGCGGCCCTCACAGCCTGGCCGTGCGGGACCGGACCCCCGGACGACCTCCATCGGCCAGTTTTCCAAATGAGACCAGCTCCCCTGTCTCCTTAGCTGACACTTCCAGGGGCTGGGCCCCTGCCAGGGATGGGATCCAACTCTCTGCTCTGCCCTCACTCCTGGGGAGACTAGGCTGCCGGTGGTTCTACGGACACCCCAAGCTTGCCCCCCACCCCAACTTACATCATCCGGACAGTCTGGAGAGTTTTACTAAAAGAAGAAAGTTGGTGTCTCATGAGTATTAATGCACCCTCACTTGGACCCAAAGAGGCAGGTCCCACATTCAGCCCATTTAACAGATGAGGAAACTGTGGCCACACGGCACCCAGGCTCTGAATGAGCACACCCGTGGCTCCCGAGAGGTGCCTGGTGGAGAGAGCTGCAATCGAGCAAGGGCCCGAGACCCGAGTGGACCCCCATCAAGCCTCCACTCCTCACCCGCTCTGCTTCCATACATTCCAGCGATGGGAGGCTCACTACCTCACAAAAGCCTTGCCCCATCTTCAGGCACCGACGAACCCCAGAACTGTCTGCTATCGAGATGGGACCCCCTCTGCCTTCTCAAGGGAAGAGCATCTGCTCTCTCGGCCCATGACCCCAGCCCTCAGCACACGCACACGCACGCACACACACACACACACACGCAGATGCGGATCTGTGAAGGTGCCAACTGCATGCAGGGCCTGGCCTGGGGCTGAGACCCACCGGAAGGGGCAGGGCTCCCAGCCCGGCTCTCTGCACCTGGGGCTTCTGGCCTCTGCTGGACGCAGCCAGGCCACCTCCCTACTCTGCTGGTCGGATCTCCAGGATCCCAGGGCTTTGGGAAGGCTGTTCTTGTGGCAGCAACAAAACACCCCCAGCAGGTTGTGAGGGCTGTTCTGCTTGTTTGGGGCCGAGGGCGTGGTCTGGAGACCCCAGGGCAGCCAAAGGCTGCTGCACACCCACTGCCAGCTCCTGACACGCCAGCCCACGGAGAAGCTTCCTGCTGTGGGGTTGCTCTCCTGTGTTCCCCGAGCCCCCTGTCCTCATGGCGGGGAGAGATGTCTCATGACATCTCATGACCCCCCTCATGCGGTCCTCATGTCTTGGGGAGACCTCACCCTGTTCCCCCTCAGGAGTGTCTCTGATTCTCTCCAACGTATGCATCCCGGTTTCATGGGTTCCATGTGGACAGAAGGTTTCGGTGAGAAAAAATTAGAACTATAAAAAGCCTGGGAGCCTCTGCCATCCGAGACCCGGTCCAGCAGGCAGACCGCCCTGAGTCGGGGTGGCCCAGAACAACCGCCCAGCTGACAACAACCACTCCGTGGACGACGATGACCCCCCACATCCCGGGCCAGACCGCAGAAACAGGGTGGCCACCCCCTAGAACCAGCTGGGCTCACGAGGGAAGGGGTCAGCCCCTCTGACGAGGACCCTGCTAGCCAGATTGCAGCCCGTCTTGTACCCGCTGGCTGGCCAGAGCCTCTGAGACCATCAGCGTGTGAGGGGCAGCTGTGGGGCGAGGGCTCTGCACAGACTTCCGGCGGGACCACGAGGCCATTCTGGCCGTGGTGGTGATGGGCACTCCCCGGGGTGGACACACGTGACGCCCTGAGCGGGCACTTCCAGACCCCACGCCGGCCAGCCCCACGTGACGGGTGTTGCTGCTGTTCAGTCGCTCAGTCGTGTCCAACTTTGCAACCCCATGGACTGTAGCCCACCAGGATCCTCTGTCCAGGGGATTCTCCAGGCAGGAATACTGGAGTGGGTTGCCATTTCCTCCTTCAGGAGATCTTCCTGACCCAGGGATTGAACTCACTGTCTCCTGCGTTGGCAGGTGGGTTCTTTACCACTGCACCATCTGGGAAGTATGTTATGAGTATCTCACCACAATAAAGTGCGTGTGTGTGTGTGTGTGTGTGTGTGTGTAAGTAAAACAAGCCTCACGGGGCAGGGACAGCCGGATGTCACCGGGAGCCCCAGGCCCAGCGCGGGGCCAGGCACCTGGACGCCCCAGAAACACCTGTGGATGAAAAGCACGAAGCGGCGCTGGTTCCAGCCGGGCTTGGTCCCCGCCGGCCACCTGGGGCCGTCACTTGGTGGAGCCTGGCCTGCGACGCGTGGGCGACGGCTGGTCATGTAGAGGTGACAGCTGGAGACGCGGTGACCTTTCCCATGCAGGTCCCGGCTGTGGGGCAGCCCGTGACCGCGTTGTGCACAGAATCAGGTGGGTGCTCCGGAGCCCTTCACCCGGCGAGAGACCCTGGGGCTCTCCCTGAGCCCCAGGCGGAGGGCCAGGCCGGCCGCTGGCCGCTGGGCCGCAGGTCTCACGGTGGGGACGCGGGGGCTCGGGGTCACACAGTGGGGGTATGGGCGAGGTGGAATGGAACCCTGCTGCTCTCGGCTACTTCCCGCTCTGCTCAGCCACCTCCCCAGGAGCGGAGGGCTGCAAATCCAGACACTTCTAGGGGGTGGCTTGGAGGCAGGGGAGGGGGCTTGTTCTGGACAGAGGAGGGGAGGCCTGCGGCGGGTGGATCGGCCAGACGGTCGGACCTGTTCTTGGAACTTCTGCTGAGGGGCCTCGGCTCTGGGGGAGAGGGGCTGCCTGGCCCTCAGCCCCCACTGTCTCCTGGCTGGGCACACCTGCCCAACCACGGCTCCACTGGCGCGGTGCCACTGGGAGTCGAGAGGCAGGGAGGCGAGGGCGGGTGAGTCCACAGCCTCTGCCCCTCACCGGGAGCCGGGAACCACCCCCGGGGGAGGGGTCGCTCCAGGAAAACACTCCGATACCGTCGCCAGGAGGCTCTGAGCTGGCTGTGGACAGGCGGCCTGCGGGCCCCGGACGTCAGGGAGCCCTTCGTGCTGCTGTCGGCTGGCGCAGCAGCCCTCGGGCTCAGCTGGCCCTCTCTCTCCCGCGCTGCCCGAGGCCGTGACGTGGGCGTGGTCCAGAGAGATGCAGATTCAGGTTAGGAGGCAGATCCAGCATCCCTGTGCGCAGGCCCGGCTGGGGGCTCCCTGCCGTGCTTTCTCCTGTGCTCTCCCCGGCACGAGCCAGCTCCCCACGTACATGCAGGGCAGTTTCGGGGCCTCGCTGACCCAGAAGGGGTCCCCCCTCCCACCACCCCCACCACGGCTGGGGTGGAGCTTCCGGTGGGCCCAGCGCCTACCAGAGGCACCCCTACCCTTCCCCTCTCAGCCACTCCCCTCCTCTCCCTCCCACCTCTGCTCGAGCTCAGTGGACAAGACTTCCTGGTCACAGGGTCAGTACGAGGCTGGGTCAGGGTGTGGAGGAGGACCCGCGGCCCAGCGGCCGGCCTGGCCCTCCGCCTGGGGCTCAGGGAGAGCCCCAGGGTCTCTTGCCGGGTGAAGGGCTCCCGAGCACACACCTGCCCCTCTGCACAACGCGGTCACGTGCTGCCCCACAGCCGGGACCTGCATGGGAAAGGTCACCGCGTCTCCAGCTGTCACCTCTGCGTGACCAGCCGTCGCCCACGCGTCGCAGGCCAGGCTCCACCAAGTGACGGCCCCAGGTGGCCGGCGGGGACCAAGCCCGGCTGGAACCAGCGCCGCTTCGTGCTTTTCATGCACAGGTGTTTCTGGGGCGTCCAGGTGCCTGGCCCCGCGCTGGGCCTGGGGCTCCCAGTGACATCCGGCTGTCCCTGCCCCGTGAGGCTTGTTTCACACACACACACACACACACAGACTTTATTGTGGTAAGATACTCATAACATACTTCCCAGATGGTGCAGTGGTAAAGAACCCACCTGCCAACGCAGGAGACATGGGTTCGATCCCGAGGTTGGGAAGATCTCCTAAAGGAGGAAATGGCAACCCACTCCAGTATTCCTGCCTGGAGAATCCCCTGGACAGAGGAGCCTGGTGGGCTACAGTCCATGGGGTTGCAAAGTTGGACACGACTGAGCGACTGAACAGCAACAACGCCGTCACGTGGGGCTGGCCGGCGTGGGGTCTGGAAGTGCCCGCTCAGGGCGTCACGTGTGTCCACCCCGGAGAGTGCCCATCACCACCACGGCCAGAATGGCCTCGTGGTCCCGCCGGAAGTCTGTGCAGAGCCCTCGCCCCACAGCTGCCCCTCACACGCTGATGGTCTCAGAGGCTCTGGCCAGCCAGCGGGTACAAGACGGGCTGCAATCTGGCTAGCAGGGTCCTCGTCAGAGGGGCTGACCCCTTCCCTCGTGAGCCCAGCTGGTTCTAGGGGGTGGCCACCCTGTTTCTGCGGTCTGGCCCGGGAGGTGGGGGGTCACCGTCGTCCACGGAGTGGTTGTTGTCAGCTGGGCGGTTGTTCTGGGCCACCCCGACTCAGGGCGGTCTGCCTGCTGGACCGGGTCTCGGATGGCAGAGGCTCCCAGGCTTTTTATAGTTTTAACTTTTTCTCAGCGAAACCTTCTGTCCACATGGAACCCATGAAACCGGGATGCATACGTTGGAGAGAATCAGAGACACTCCTGAGGGGGGACAGGGTGAGGTATCCCCAAAACATGAGGACCCCATGAGGGCAGGGGTCTCGGGGAGCATAGGAGAGCACCCCCATAGCAGGATGGAAGGGAGGTTAGGCTTAGCAGGTATCAGGTTTTGTATAGAAAGGAAAAGCAATCAGGCTGTACTGTACAGCAGAGAGAACTATGTTCAATATTGTGCAATAAACCGTGATGGAAAAGAATGTGTATATATACACACACACACACACGTGCACACACACACACGCGCACATTTGTTCCTAGACCCCCCTTGGAAGGCCCGCGCTCTGCTGGGGGCCGGCACCCTTGAAGGCGGCCCTCCTCCGGGGGTCGCTCCCGATGGAGACACACGTGCTCGGAGTCCTGCACCCTCAGAGTCCTTTTGGGCCCTTGGGGAGCTCCAGCTCCAGCCACCGAGCACGGCTGACATTCCCTGGGCATCTCCCTCTGTCGGGGAGGCCCCTCCTGCAGCGCCGCCTCCCTCACGCCGGGTTCCGAGACTGTTTTGCTGTGGCTGAGCGTCCCGTTGGCCGCGCCGTGGCTCCTGCTTTAGAGCCTGGCTCCACGTGGGCACAGACAAGGCACGGGAGGACACCTCCTTCTCAGCCTTTCTAGAGCTCGTCAGAGCGTCACGGGGGACACGGCAAACAGCAACCAGGAAAAGCCAGGTCCCCGGGTTTGGACCAACCACAGACGGGACGCCACCCCACCAGCCCCCGTCGCGGCTCGCCTGGACCACCGCAGCGGCCCCCACCCTCACCCCCTCGGGCCTGGCCGCCTGCAGCATCCAGAGTGGCCCAAGAGCGAGACCGTGTCCTTCCTCTGCTCAGAAACGCCCATGGCTCCCCCGTCCCTGGGGTAAAAGCCAGAGTCCTACCAGCCCCTAGAGACCCTCTGTCTGTCCTGACCCTCCGTCTGTCCTGACCCCCTACTCCCGCCACCCGCAGCCCCACGGCCTCCTCGTGGTTCCTCCATCACGCCTGCCTCAGGGCCTTTGCACTGGCTGTGCCCTCTTCCTGGCCCCCTCTCCCCAGGAAGCACTCAGCCCACCCCCTCACTTCCTGTTGGTCTAAAATCCCAGCAACATCCCCCGCCACAGCTCTCTCTGCTGCTCCTGCGTGCCCCTCCACAGCCCCTCTCTAACAAGCTAAACACTGTCCAGCTTCATTGCAGTTTCTCTGCTTCTCCCCAGTGCGGTGTAAGCCTGTTCAGACAAGCGTTTTCTGGTCTCGTGCCCTGTTGTAACTGGGCAGCGCCTGGATGATGCCTGGCACACACAGCTGCACTCAGTAAATATTTCTTGAATGAATCAAGTTTGCTGAAGAAGCCAGGCTTGCAGGAACCAAAGCTGCTGTGATCCTCAGCCTGAAAGATGCTGGGGGAAAGCCGACTGTCACGGGCAGGACCCAGAGGATGGAAACCGCAGGGTCTACACACCAGTACCCGAAAAAGTGAAAGAGCTGGAGCCGGGAGAGGAGGACAGAGGTCCTGATAGCACTGCAAACGGTTCCTGAATCAGGCGGCTGAACTAGGGCAGCCTCTCCTGCTCGGGGGGCTGAGGAATAACTCCTGGACCTCACAGAACTAGAGGCCAGGCGGCAGACTCGACAGAGTATCATGTGGTGGGAGTTCCTGGGGGTCCGGAGGTTAGACTCCATGCTTCCACTGCAAGGGCTGCAGGTTCAATCCCTAGTTGGGGAACTAAGATCCCACAGGCCTTGTGGCCAGAAAACCAAAACATAAACACAAGCGAATATATCAACATAAAAACATAAATATAAAGGAAGTGAAAGAAAGCAAAGTCACTCAGTCCCGTCAGCCTCTGTACGACCCCACGGACTGTCGCCTACCAGGCTCCTCCATCCATGGGATTTTCCAGGCACGAGTACTGGAGTGGGTTGCCATTTCCTTCTCCAGGATATATAAAGAAAGAAATATATAAAAAATATAAAAGTATCAGTTAAATATTGTAACAAATTCAATAAAGGCTTGACAAATGGTAGACATCAGAAAAAAACCTGTTTAAATAAAAAAAAAAAAAAAACAAGAAACCTTCCCTTGGGCCTGAGACCTCAGAGTCCCCCAAATGGCGGGATTTCCGGCCTCAGACAGTGCACAGCTTAACAAGCCCAGAGGCAGCAGCACAGAGGAAGCCCGCACTCACTGCAGACCAGATGCTACGTTAAGGGCTTCATAAACATCAACCCACGTAAGCCCCAAGCGGCCCTAAGGGGTAGGCCCCATTACAGAGATACATACATACACCCATTACAGAGATGTGGACACCGAGGCACAGAAGGTCGCAGCACTCGCCAAAGGGGACGGAACCCGACTCCGGGAGTGGGAGAGATGTCGGACCTCACAGAGACTGCAGGGGTGCCCAGAGAAAGGGCATGACACTCCCGGAGCCCCTGGCTCCTCCCCGGAAGTGACCCCTCAGCCCCGGAAAGCGTCTGATGCTGTTGCAGCCTACTCAGCTTGCAGGGCGGCTACAGGCGGTCAGTGCCACGAGGAGGGGCTGGGAAGAGCTCGCATGCTGCAGGGTCAAATGGAGCGTCAGCAATACTTGATGGTAAAAGGCGTTTCAGTGCGGCTTGAGAGAAAACGAAATTCAACTCCATTATCATGAAAATTACATCCATTGAATATTAGATAAGGGAAAGTCAGCGTTCGATTTCTGAAGTGCAAGATGCAAGTGCACGCCGGGCGATAAATATAATGATACTCTTAAGCAACTCTATTCTTGAAGCATTGAGAGCCTCATCTTTAGGGAGACCGCAGCCTGGGGGTCGCCACGGCGTATCTGTGCGCTGGGTCTGTACAGCCTGGCGCCTGGTCGCTAGGGGGGCTGGTAGATGCCCAGCAAAGGCTACTGGAGGCTGAGCTTGGAGGGCCCATTAAATGGGGGCACCCCCAGCAGTGCCCTGCCCCCCGGGGGACTGGGCCATGCTGGGGAGCCAGAGCGTGCACCAGGAACAAAACCCAAGGGGGTGTGTGGTGAGGCGCATCAGGCGGCCGGCGCAGCAGAGAGGAGCCGAGCGCGCAGCGGCAACAGGCGCCCACTGCGAAGGCGTCAGAAGAGCAGCGGGGCTGCGGGAGCCCAGGTGGCCCACCTCCCCAGGCAGCGGCCCCGCCCCTCCCTGCTCCTGCCCGGGCTCTGCTGTGTGTGCACAGGCGTGTTCCGTGACCCCTCTGGGCCAGTGTTCTCCGCTGTGAAACGGGGATGCTGACCAAGGTGTCCTTCGGTGAACGGATGGATACGTAAAGCGTGGTCCATCCAGACCACGGAATACTACTCAGCACTAAACAGAAATGAGCTATCAAGCCATGAAAAGCCACGGAGGCAACGAGCGGGAGAAGCCGACGTGAAGAGGCCACAGCGCACTGTGCGACCGCGAGTCTCATGTTCTAGAAAAGGCGAAGCTGTCAGAGGCGGCCAGGGGCTGCAGGGGGGGGCGGGACGGACGGGGGGCTGCAGGGGGGGGCGGGACGGACGGGGGGCCCGCGGACGCAAGGGCTGTGAGGCTGGCCTGCACGACACGGCGACAGTGCGTCCGTGGCTTCACACACGTGTCCAGACCCCCAGAAAGCACACCACCGCGAGTGAGCGCTCAGCATACTGGGCTTTTACCACTAACAACGAAGCAGGTCGGAGGCACAGCCAACAGGGGGACTGAAGCATCTCCCAGCCACCCAACCCCGGAATGGCACCCTGCCCGGCAGCCCGATCACAGAATCGGGCACCGCTGCCCACTGCCAGAGACCCAGGGGGTCTTCCCGGATTCCAAACCTCGCCTCCAGCCCACATGTCAGTCTTGGACTTCTGCTCTCAACAGCCCCCAAACCTGGGCGTCTGGCCACCTCCCCCCTGTCCCCACCAAGCTCTCTGCCTCCCCTCTGCTACCCTCAGCCACGCAGGCGCTGGCCGAGACGCTGCCACTGGAACAGGGCGGGGCACATACCAGGCCGCCGAACACTGTGCAGAAACACACAACCCCGCCCATGCGCTGGACACACGTCATCACCTGCGTCCCACATTGGGGACTCGGGCGGTGCCGCGGTCCCCCCGGGCTTGAGTGAGGATGGCCGCTGCGTTTAAGCCGTAACTGTTGAGCGTAGGTTAACTTGATGTTGGGAGACCCGTTACTCTGTCGCCATTCAAAACTCCGAGCTTTGGAAATACCTCCTCCAGAACTTAGAGTCCCCCGCCCCATCACTCTCCCCTACCTGCTGCCACCTCTGATCACTGATCAGTGCCAGCAGGGGCCGGCGGAACACCACCCCCCAGTGGGGGCCGCCCAAGGGATCATCTGAGGGGCCCAGCTGTTGCAGCACTCGGTGGGAGGACTCTTGCATATATGGTTATTAATGACTTTATTTATACACCAATATTTAGTACTGCTTGCAATTAAGCAGATCTGCTTTCAAAATATGACTAATTAGAGAAGAGTCATGTTGGCAGGGAGGAGGCATGGCGTCCCAGCAGCCAGAGGCGAGACCAGGTGCTGGCTCTCAGACCCGGTGGGTTTTTGGGCCCCCAGCCCTGGAGGACCCCGGCAGGGGTGGGGAGAGGGGAAGAGGGGAGATGAGGGCAGGAACGTTGCAGTCCTCAAGCCAGGAGCCCTCGTTCGTATGATGCGTGTTAACCATGTTCTCTGGCCTGACACTGTCTGCCACCTGGAAGCCAGCAGAGAAGTTCAGAGCTGCCTGGTCCCAGGCTGACATTTTGGGTTGGGGGGCAGCCCTGGAGCGAGCTTGTGCAGTGATCCATACGGGGTGGTGGGTAAAATCTGCTATTAGTCACCGACGGGCACCTGTCCCCATGACACCTTCGCTGACTTCCATCCAGTAAGAGGCAAGACCTGCTCTCTGACTCTACCGAGTGACTGTTTTTGGTCACAATATGGTGCTGGTGGCAGAGGAGGCTGAAGGCCCTGATTCCTGGGGGCATCGTTAACAGGACTGTCCCAAGTGCTGGCATCCCAGGCAGTCTGAGACCCAGTGTCCCTGGCAGGCGTCTACCTGACCCACAAGGGCCCCTATCCTATGCCAGGCTCTGAGCCGGGGCCGAGGACGTGGAGACCGAGATGGCTCAGAGGCCAACCCTGACCTTGACCCCGAGGTCCTCCAGGTGGGTGACGTGGGCATGGAAACAGACAGCTACACGGCCCATGGCGGCACGGAGCACGTGGTGGATGCTGGAAGCCTCGGGAGTGGCCTGTCCCAGCCCCCAGGGGCGGGCTTCTGAGCGTGGCGGGCACCCCCAGACCCCACGCCCCTCACTCCTCACCCCTGCTGCTCTCAGCACCAGCTCACCCACTGGAGGCCGTCCCTCCAAAGAGCTGGAGAGCTGGGAGAGTAGGAAGGGCGGACAAACACCATGAGGAGGCGATGATGCCCGCCCAGGCGTGCAGACACGGCCCCGCCTTCTGGGGAACACACACTTGCTATCGGGGTGAGTGGGGCCTGGATGTCTGCCCGGCCCCTGGCACCTGGAGCGTGGACGAACCAGAGATGTCCCGCCCTGGGGCGGGACCACCAGCTTCTGTGGTCCCACCATGGGTCGCTAGAGTCAGGGTTGGGCAGTGAGGTCTAGGGGCCTCTTGGCGAGGACCCCATCTGGCAAGGTACCTCTCCAGAGAAGGCAGGCCATGCCCCCCACCCCACCGGCCATGGCAGTGGCTGGTGGCAAAGGGACGTGCCCCCGGGAGCCCTGTGTGTTGTGCACACCGAGGGAAGACGCAGAGGGATGGAGATGCAGAGAGGCAGAGGAGGGCGGCTGTGACGCCGGGGGGTGGACCAGGAAGGATGCAGGGCGGGAGAAGAGGTGAAGAGACGGAGCTTGGCGGCAGTGGGGGTCAATGCACCAGGTGTGTTTACGAACACGTCTGCTCAGGCCTGCGTGGAGGCCGGGTTAGGAGAGGGAGGCTGTGTGCATCCCGGGCCCCCAGGGGCACGCATGCACCGTCAGCGGGGTCGCTGCCTCCGTGAAGCTCCGAACCCACACAGCAGCCCTGAGTCCCGGCCGCGAGAGCCCTGAGAAGCGAGCTGATAAGCAGAGCGGCGGAGAGCCTCCGTCACCGTCAGCCTGAGGGCCTGGCCTGGCGGCTGTGGGCTCCGGGACAGGGCGCCTTCTGCGGGGGGTGGGTCTGTGACCCTTGACGGCGCAGGTGGGGTCAGGCTGCCCAGATCCAGCAGGGAAGGGAGAGAACACCCAGCCACCCACAGTGGGTCACTCGGGAAAACTACCCAAGGGCCTCCTATGTGCTGGCCCTGGGGGCTTCAAGACGGAGCTGACAGGGGGAACAGGCAGGGGACCCACACGCGCCCAGGACAGGCTGTGTGCAGGGCCATGCAGGGGACAGCAAGGTGCAGGATGGGCTGGTGGGTGCTGGCGTCTTGAGGCCCTGGAAAGGCAGGGAGGGACCGGCCACACGCCAATGGGGCTCAGAGCTGCCCGTGGAGGGGGGCGTTGGGCTGCCCTGCCATCCCCCCGGTACTAGAGAACCAGCACCTCCCCTGCCAGTGCTGTGGGGCTGAGCTCCTGGGTCTGAGAGTCCACGTCAGCACACGACCCAGCACCGCCACCGCCAGGGGGGAAGCAGGGCTTCAGAGAGTCACGTGCACCCCGCGTCCACGGCCGCGTTATCGCGGCAGCCAAGAGGAGGAAGCAACCCCAGGGCCCTGACAGATGGATGGACGGACAGGGTGGGGTCCAGGCCGACAGCAGGAGGCTAGCAGCCTTAAAGGACGTTCTGACCGCTGCTACAGCATGGGCGGATCCAGAGGACGCCACGCTCCGTGAGACGAGCCAGTCACACGGGACGTGATCTGTGCGGCTCCACGCACAGGAGCTCCCTGGAGGAGTCAGGCTCACAGAGACAGGACATGGATGGTGGGCGACCAGGGATGCGGGCGGGGAGTTGTTTACTGGGGACAGAGCTTCATTTTGGGAAGAGCAGGGTCTGGAGGTGATGGTGGGGATGGTTGCACAACAGAGTGTACTTACCACCACTGAAAAGCACACTTAGAAATGGTTAAAATGTGGGTTTTCTGTTATGTACATTTACCACGATTTTTTTTTTTTAAGATAAACAACCTCCTTCAGGGGACAAGGGCTTCCCTGGTAGCTCAGCTGGTAAAGAATCCTCCTGCAATGCAGTAGACCCCAGTTTGATTCCTGGGTCAGGAAGATGCCCTGGAGAAGGGATAGGCGACCCACTCCAGTATTCTTGGGATTCCCTTGTGGCTCAGCTGGTAAAGAATCCACCTGCAACGTGGGAGACCTGGGTTCGACCCCTGGGTCGGGAAGACCCCCTAGAGAAGGGAAAGGCCACCCACTCCAGTATTCTGGCCTGGAGAATTCCATGGACTGTATAGTCCATGGGGTGGCAAAGAGTGGGACACGACTGAGCGACTTTCACTTTCCTTTCGGGGGGTGGGGGGAGAAAAGTACTTTTGTACATAGTAGGTACTCAAGTAATCCCTGTTTCCTGCCAGCCTCTCCTCGCCCTAAGGACAGAGAAACAACTGCCCGCCACAGAGACCCAGGCCTGGGCTCACCAGCCAGGGGCACCAGCGAGTGCTCAAAGCCCATGTGGGGGGTGGACGAGGAGGCCCTTCAGGCCGGCCCTGCTCTGCATTCGGCCCTCGTCCCTGAACTGCCGGTCAGCATGCAAGAGGCCAGCACGACGCAGGCTTTGGAAAGGATCCTTGAGATCAGAAGATTTGCTGGAGTGGATATAAATAGCCCAAAGCTCCCAGCCCAGCTGCTGAGCCGGCGATGCGGGCCAGGCGATCAGGGGGACTCCCTAAGCCTGGGTCCAAACTCACCTTCATGGAGCGGCTGCCCCACAGTCTCCTCTGCCCTCCGGGTCCTGTGCCGCACCCCGACCCCGCTGTCTGTCCCGGTTCCTCTCTCCAAACGCAAACTGCTTCCGAACGAAGGCAGAAGCATCCGCGGGCCCCTGGTTTGCTGTGGAGGCACTCAAGGAGCCAAGGGCAGAGGGCACGCGTGGGCAGGGACGCCTGGGGTGCTGGGGGGGTGGTACAGAGCTGTAAAGACACACCCTGGTGTCTGTGACCCCAGGCCAGGGCCAGTCTTGCTTTCGCCCGATCCCTATAACGAATCTCATTAGTCCCAACATCAAACTGCAGATACAGCACCCTCAACGCCAGTGAAAGGCGTTTTCTGATGGGCACACAACACCCCTTCTCCTCCCAGCACCCGCCCCCTGCCACCTCCCATCAGATCTGCATCCCCTTGAGGGGAGCTGACCCCCTGCGTCCCCCTGACCCTAGCCTCTCCGCTCCAGCATCCCCCACACTGTATAGGCTGGCACTTATGAGGCTTGGCAAATACTAGTTATATGAATGAATAAACAATGAGCCTCTGGCGAATTCAACACATGGGGGAGAGAAGAGGCGGTCTGTCTCCCCGTCTGTCCCTCTGTCTTGTCTGTCTCTGCCTTATCTGCTGGCAGCCCAGGCAGTACCCTATCTGTCACAAGGCACACACCATCCCCTAGGGTCACAGTCCAGGGGTGCTTGCCCAACCCACCACCTCTGTATCTCACACTGTAAGAAGTAACCAGCCCTCGTGGCCCATGTAAGAGTCTGGAGGTGGAGGTGAGTAGTCCAGGCTGTGTGGGGCAGTTCTCCCCAAGTGTCAGGGGCCCTGGCGCCTTCGGCTCACTGGCCCTGCCCTCCCTGCAGTGCGACCATTGTCCTCATGATCCAAAATGGCCGCCTGTGCTCCAGCCATCACCTCCTCATTCCAGCCAATAGGAAGAAGAAGAAATGGGAAAAGGAGCCACCTCTTCCTTTTAAAGACACTTCCTGGAAACTGCATACTTCAGCTTACCTCTTACTGGCCAGAGCAGTTACACAGCCATATCTAACTACCTGGGCGGCTGAGAAAGGTGTTCTTTATTCTCCCTGGCATGGTGGCCATATTAAACACAAAACACACCAGAAATGAGAAGTTTTAATAAAGAGAGAGCAGATACTGGGAGGCAGCCATTTAAGTCACACATCCTCCCCATCCAGGCCAGGATCACCCGCTTTCCACCTCCAAGACCTCTTTCACCATCTTCCCCACAACCTGCCAAATAATAAGGCCTGAGAAGTCCTGTTCAGGGAGCTCTCCCCGTCTCCCGTGCTGTGCTGACCGGCTCTGTCCCACGAGAAGGCCTCTCTCTCTCCTTACGTCCACTTTTCCAGGTGAGGAGGAAACCTGCCAGCCTGCTAGGATGAGGCCAGGACCCAAACCCAGATCCATGTGCTCCCAGCTCGGCAGTTTGTTTTAATCAAACCACACTTGGCAAGCTGGGGCATGAGTGGGCCCCCAGCCACCGACCTCCTCACGGGATGGAGCAGCCTGAGATGCACTTGCCCTGGAGATGGCCCTGGAGATGTCCCAGCTGTGAGGAGTGCCCCCGTGCAGCATGGGTCTGACTGCACCAAGGCCAGCCTTTCACAGACAGAGAGCCAAGCTCCGCCTGCACTGTGGCCGGGCTGGGCTGAGCCTGCGGGCCCCGGGTGGTCCAGACCCCGCCTGGGGTCCCTCTCATTAAACCAGGGGCTCAGGCACCCCAGCTGGGTGCACAGAGAGGTCCCCACAAGCTTGCGAGCTGGAGAGGGCACAGTCTGCTTCAATCAAACGAAAACAGAGGAGCGCTATTCAGGGAGAAAACCGGTGAGCTCTGGCTGAAGCTGTCACCTTGAGAGACATCAAACACCAAGCCTTCCTAGAGGGACACACAGAGCCCCGAGGGCTGTGCAAGAGAGGTACGCGCCCACCTGGGGCTGGCTGTGCCTGCCCCGACACCTGCCCCCACGCCCTGCATGGGGCAGAGGGGGCACCTGCTTCCCCAGAGGCAACGAGGCACCTCCCTGCGCCCTTGACTCCCCAGCCTGCACATGTCTGCACACAGCAAGGCTCCGAAACTTGCTGGATGGAACCTGGAGTGCGGGTTCAGTGGAGAGGGAAAGACAGCCCCTCCAGACTCAAAGCAGTCCAGGCAGAGGAGGCAGGCCGAGGTGAGGGCAGAGCAAAGGCAACTACCCCACCTCCATCCACCCCGGTCTCCTGCAGCACAGGGCACAGGGCAGTTGGCATCTGGTGAATGACAATCCAGGGAGATGGCCATGAATGAGCTCCTCCCCAGCTGCCCTCTCCCTCACAGACCAGAGTCAGCAGGCTTCTTCGTAAGGAGGTCGCACCCCATGGATGCCGGTCCTGCTCAGCACTGTCCTGCAGATCCATCCTCACCCTCTCTTCCTGGCCCAGAGCTCTCAGCTCTTTAGGGACGGGAGAAAAGGGGCTCCCAGAGCCCTCCCCACAGGAAGGGGCCCCCGCGGGCCTCATCTGGACCGCTGCCAGCAGGAATACCCTCCCATCCCTGCCACTGCCCAGCCCCTGGGCATAGGCCCCGGGCACGGCCAGTGCTCGTTCTCAGGACCACAGACACAGAGCGGAACAGAACACGGGTGTGGTCTCATCTGGCCTGGCCACTTCCTAGCTGTGCAACCCCGGGAAAGATGCTCCACCACTCTGAGCCTCAGTTTCCTCATCTGTAACAGGGGGAGGGGGGCACACAGATTTAAAAAGGGGTCAGGGGGCACACAGCAGGCACTCAGCCCACCTCCCAGCAGAGACCGTGTGCCCAGAGAGCCGCCAACTCCAGGAGACAAGCAGGGAAAGCCCAGCTGCAGGTGAAGATGCCAGGCACTAGGCTCTGCTGAGTCCTCCCTGCCCAAAGAGAGAGTGGGCACACGTCCACATGATAACTGCATCTGCGTGTACTTACTAATCACGTGTGGGCACAACCGCAGTAACATCACGCGTGTCACAAAAGATTGCCCCAAAAAGACACTGAGGACGAAATTCAAGGCTCAGTGGAAACAGAAGCCCCCTGTACCTCCAAGGATGGTACTGACTGCCCCTGGGGTGCACACACTCCTTTCTGGAGCCCCTGGACTTGTTCACGTGTCAACTGTGGGCTTATTTCAAAGGTTCTTTTGTTTTCTTGTTTAGTGGCTCAATCACGTCTGACTCTTTGTGACCCCCCGGACTGTAGCCCACCAGGCTCCTCTGTCCATGGTATTATCCCAGCAAGAATACCGGAGAGGGTTGCCATTTGCTTCTCCAGAGGATCTTCCCCAACCAGGGATCAAACCCATATCTCCTTCATTGGCAGGAGTGGCTTTACCACTGAGCCACCTGGGAAGGCCCTCATTTAAAATATCTCATCTGAAACATGAGTGATTTGCTGGGCAGGCACCTGAAGGGAGCCAGGATCCGGCACGGCCAGCTTGATGGAGGGGAGAGGCAGGGCTCCCAGCAGGGCACCGCCACAGCAGGTCAGATGGGACGCCCCAGGGGACCCAGGCCTGTGGCACATGCAGAAGACAAGACCCATTCTAACATGGATCAGAACCACGAGGAGTTCCAAGACGGCAGCCGGTCCCTACGGGACACAAGGGGTCTCCAGGGGCAGGAACGAAGCAAGTCCAGGCAGAGGGACCCGCCTGAGCCAAGGTACACAGCGTGAAAACTGCATGCATCAGGGTGAGCAGCAGAGGGCAGTGCCGGCGGCCACCCCACCTGGGGCAGGTTTGGGAGCGAGAGGGGCCTGCAGGGAAACGCTGTCTGGGCCAAGATGTCCCGGGATGGGGGAGGAATGGAGAGAGAGGAGGGCCGTGCTCCTCGGGCTCCCTGAGAGGCAGTCAGGGGCTCCGCACACCCCTCGTGCGTGATCTAGGCCCCCACAGGCTGGCAGCCCCCTCCCCAGCAGGAGTGAGGCTGCTCAGGGTGCCCGCGAGGCTGGGGGAGCAGGGGTGTGCTCTTAATTACTGTGGTTATCACAAACGCCTCAGCCATGATCAGTTCCTCCAGACCACCCACCACCACCACCGCCCTCCTCCCTGGATGTTTTGGCGGCTCCGCCATATGGCGGAGTTAAAAATATAGCTCAGAGTGAGGGGGTGCAGACAGGAGTGGGCAGGTTCCCGGCGTGGCGGGCGGGCATCTGGTCAGGCCGGTCTGGGGTGCACTCTGAGCCCAGGTGTCTGGCTCCCGCTGGGCTATGGCTGGACAATGCCCATCAGACACCTGGCACCACGGAGAGCAACCCACCGGGAGCCGGACCGGCGCCAGAGCCCACACAGAGTGGCCCATTTGGCCTGGGGGGAAGTGACAGCATGGGGCCTGGGGACCCTGAGTGCAGGGGGAAGAGGGCTGCAACCCCTCGCTCCTCCTCCCAGTGAGGGGCATGTCCAGTCCCCTCCCGCCTGAAACTGGCCTTGGGATCTGCTTGACCAATAGCAGGTGGCAGAAGTGACCTCATGGGATCCCCAAGGTCGAGCCACAGGAAGCCTCAGAACATGGCATTCCCAGCCTCCCTCCAAGCCTCAGAACCCCGGCTCTGGGGTCTCCAGACCCCCGAGCTGGAGAGGCCAGGTGTGGACACTCTGATCCACAGGGCCAACTATCTGGGCGTCTCCACTGGTTCCCAGATCCCCGAGGAAGGTGTTCTGGATGCTCCAGACTAGTGCGTCCACTATGTGAACACCACTGAGTAACTCCCAGCAAGCGCACAGGGAGCAGAAGACCCAGCCGTACCAGCCCTGCCCTGCAGAATCTCAGCTCTAAGGAGGGGGGCTCGCCTTAAGCCTCTAGATTTTAGAGTAATCTGTTACTCAGCCACAGATAACTGGAACACTCATTCATTCACTGACTGACTCATGCATTCATTCAACATGTATTCATTAACATCCACCCCCAGGCAGCCACCCAGGGGAGGCAGACGTCCCTGCCTGGGCTGCTTCTCTGGAGGGGTGAGTGAGGGGTGCTGGAGGCAGGGTCCAGGGGATCAGCCAGCCCCACTCTCTCACCAGTCCAGAGACACCGCAGACAACACAGGCCAACATCTGGGCTCCTTGTTGTTCAGTCACTAAGACGTGCTGGACTCTTTGCGACCCCACGGACCGCAGCACACTGTCCAGGCTTCCCTGTCCATCACCACCTCCCAGAGTTTGCTCAAACTCATGTCCATTGAGTCGGTGATGCCATCCAACCATCTCATCCTCTGTCGTCCCCTTCTCTTTCCACCTTCAATCTTTCCCAGCATCAGGGTCTTTCCTAATGAGTCAATTCTTTGCATTGGTGGCCAAAGTATTGGAGCTTCAGCTTCAGCATCAGTCCTTCCAAAGAACACCCAGGACTGATCTCCTTTAGGATGGACTGGTTGGATCTCCTTGCAGTCCAAGGGACTCTCAAGAGTCTTCTCCAACACCACAGTTCGAAAGCATCAATTCTTCGGTGCTCAGCCTTCCTTATGGTCCAACTCTCTTGTCCATACATGACCACGAGAAAAACCATAGCTTTGACTAGATGGACTTTCATCTTTCTGGTTAAGCAATGAGCTTTCCCTTCTGTCTGGACAGGCAGTTGGGGGGTTAGACAGGATGGGGCTTGTTCCTTTTATCCAGAACCCATGTGCCCGGCTCGCCTCCAGGACCCCCAAGTCCTCCAGCATCTCCTGCAGCCCCTGCTCACTGGTTCCCCCTCCCGGAGGCAGGTGAGCTGTCCAGCGTCCTCCCCCGGGCAGCCCCCTCTGGGGACGCCCAGTATCTCCTCCCAGCACCCCTCAGGGCCTCTGCAGCTGTTGGTTCTGCCCACCCACCGCCTGCAGCTCCCCGCTCCTCTCCCTCGCTGTCCTCTGGGTCCCTCCGCTGAAGACACACCGGTCTCCTCACAGCCCGTGGACCACGCCCCGTTCACTGTCCCCTCAGGAAACCAAAAGGGAGACCCAGTGACCGCTGTCTCCACCAGAGACAGCAGTGCCAGGGCCCCGAGAGAGTCCCCTCACCCTCAAGGGGCGAGCAGGAGGGGCAGGGCCTCACCCCAGGCTGACCTCCTGGGCTACCCGCCCATCCACAGTCCTCCTCAGGCTGTCAGGGAGCCCTGAGGCCTGTCCTGGGTCTCACGCCCTCACCCGTAAGGGCCCTGGTGCCACAGCTGTCCAGGAGGACACTTGGGTTTTACAGGGCACCTCGTGCCAGCCCCGCCCTGCTGGACACCTGATGGGCATGACCGACCACGAGAGCCAGGTCTGCCGCCAGGACGCGGGCTGCAGGAGCCCGTCTTCTGCCCGCAGCAGGCCTGGTCCCCCGGGAGGCAGAGGGCTGCCCAGGGGCCTCAGGGTCCATGTGGTCTGACACTCTCTGTGCAGAGCAAACAGGCCCCTCCAGCCAAGAAGACGGGGGGCAGAGCCGGGGAGGGGCACAAAGGACTGTGTGCCCAGTGCGTCCCGAGGGTCAACACGCCGGAGAGGCCTCAGCGGCAGGCCGGCACGTCCTCGCCATGTGCTTGGGGAAACTCACCAGCCCAGCCGGTGCCTGACAGCTTCAGAGTCCCTCCCCTGCACGCGGCACCTCCTGCCGCCACCACCCCCATCATTTTGCAGGTAAAGGACTCGGGCTCCTGGTGGTAAAGTAACTTCCCCAAGAGGACTAGAGCATGGCAGAGGCCAAACCCGACACTCAAAGGGAAAAGGCAGGGCTGTTCCAGGATGGACGGTGGTGCTGGAGGCAGTCCTGGCTCCTGGAGCCAAAAGCCTGGGTGAGCCGACCACGCACAACCGGAATCAGCCCAGACACTGACGCCGCGCAGGGAACAGGCCTGGTGCGACAGTGCCCGGGTCCTAGAGGCAGACAGACCTGCATGCTAATCCTGCCTCTGCCCTGGCGACCGCCGGCAACCTCTCTGAGCCTCAGCGTTCACATCTGCAAAATGGGATGATGGTAGCCCACACGTGTCATGGCGCTGGAGCACCGGGAAAGACTTCATTATTACCAGGGCTTTATCGTCGTCAAAGTGCTCCGGAGTCTGGGTGCCCAGAGCCCAGGATCACTGCCTGTTCCTCTGTGAACCTCGCTTCCTCCAAGGAAAGCTGAGCGTCTTGCAACAAGGCTCAGACAAAGCTCAGTTGAGGGTGAGCGGCCTTGTTCCCCACCCCCACCCTCCAAAGCTGACGTCAGTTCTCAGCAAGCACCCTGGGCTGTCTGGCACACTGTCCCCACTCCTAGGCCCGGCACGACCACAGGCAGCACATCCAACCCCAGACGACTATGCGCCTACTTCCTGTCTTGGCACCCACGTGTGCTGTGTGCTGCCGAGAGACCATCCTCTCTCTCGCTCGTCAAGCCTGGCCTCAAACGCCACCTCCTCCAGGAAGTCTTCGGAGGCTGACGCCCAAGGCTGGCCATCTGCCTCTTGCTGGGGGCTGCCCGCACACCACTCAGCCCCTCTCTCACCCCGGCCCAGGGTCTATGTCCCTGCTCACGTGGAGGCCACGGGGGAGCTGCTGCTCAAGACCAAGGACCAGGTAGGGCTGAGTCACCAGGAGCAGTCAGAGGGGACAAGGAGATAGTGGGTCCGCGGAGCCCACCCCAGCTCCTGCCTCTAACTGGTTCCACACACCCTCCTGGATAGACAGGCATGTCCTGAACAAACTACAAAGCCTTCACTGGAGAATCAGGGGGGTGGGGGGTGGGCGGTGTTCTGCCTGGTTCAGTCCTTTCGACGTTTCCATAGGTTTGGAAATTTCACAATAAAGCAACCCTCAAGGGCTCTCTGGGTACCCCGTCCCTCCCCCAAGCCAGCATCCCTGGTGTACTGCAGCGCCAGGCACCCTGCAATCCCGCAACCTGCTCTCTGGAGCAGGGCCGCCTCCCCAGCCCACTGGCCTGGGGGCAGCCGGGGCAAAGCCTGTCTTACTCCATCCGTCCTCCCCCTGGGAGGTACCCAAGGCTGACGGGTGCCTGCAGACCCGAGCAGGGCTTAGCAGCTGAGGCGTCATCATGGGGCCGCCCAGAGGGTCCCTATGAGGCTGGGGAACGTGGATTGCAGAAGGTGTTTAATAACCTCAAGGCTGCGGCTCTTCACTCAGTAAAGCATAAGCACTCAGCATCCCTAATAACTGGTGTGGCATCGCCCGTCAACACGGCACTCCTGGAAGAGCAGGATTCGGACACTGAAGGTCCATGGCCTTGGGGATTCCTAGCAAGGCCGTCGCTCTGGGAAGCTTGCTCTGAAGTCAGGGCAGTATCCGCTGCAGCCTGACCTGTGTCTGCATGGTGGTGGGGCGCGGGGTGGCGGAAGATTCGAGGCCCCTTGATTTCCCGGCTGCCTCGCGACCTCCTCTGTGGCTTCTGCTCCGTTTCAGTGAGGTCAGCTCGCGTCCCCCTCCCAGAGCCTGCCCGACACCCGGCCGGTCACTTTGTTCCTGCTGCTCTGTGGCCAATTACACAGATGACACCCTGACTCTCTCAGAACGGTGCCCTCCCCAAGTCGGGCAAAGCTTGGCTCTTTCTTACAAAAGCAGAAATCAGGGAACAACAACAAAAAAAAAACCCAAGATCAGCTGTCAAAACAATGTCATCGACAAAGCAGCTGACAAGCAGCCACACCGCTGACCAAAACTGCCCCTGACCCCAGACTCCTGAGTGCAAACCTCACAGGCACAGCCCTGAGACCTCCGCAGACTCGGAGGCCTGAACCAGATTTATCTCAGGACTTATCCTCCAGGCTGTAACAGAATCACTGGCTTAGTGTGTCAGACGGCCGGGAGACAGCGTCAGAGAAGCATCTCCTTGTTTCTGTGGACTTGACCATCTGCCTGAGAAAGAACGGCTCGCCCCGCTCCCCAGGACGTGACCACGTGTTCTTCAGCCGGACTGAGGCCCTGCAGGCACAGAGCAGCCCGTTCCCAGCGGGGGGACGTCCTCCCCAGCACCAGCTACTCGGCTAGGAGAACAAGAGCATCATTGACCGAGAACGGGAGCCCAGTATCTCCCTTGGCCGCCCCCTCCGCCCTTGCAGATCTTCCTGCCTGTGTGAGGCCCCAGAGGTAGAATCAGAGGCGGCCGGGACCTCCGACCCTGCGGCCCGGGTCTGGGGTTCCCCAGCCACTCTGAAGATAAATGTGCTCTCGGAGGCTCCCAGCCAGGACCCGCCCTGTAAGGTGCTCGGGTCCCCGCCTCCAGCCCACCCCTTATCACTGGTCACCCTCGAGCGTCACCCCTTCCCTCTCCCCCGAAATTGATGCGCCCTAGTCATGGTTAATGTCAGCACAGACCGGAGGAGCGCCTGTTTGGAAAGTCAGCAGAGACTGAATGCCATTGGAAACCTCCCCCGGAGTGAGTCACCAGCTTGCAGCTCCAGAGAAACGTCCTCTCTGGTGAGCTGACAGCCCTCGAGGGCTGGAGGGGACGCAGGCGCCGAGGGAGGCGGCTCCATCGGGCCTCCCAGCCTTGTCAGGCCAAGGCTGACTTCTGCCAGAAACTCAGGAGCAGAGGCTGGGAGGCAGCGTCCCATGCCACCCTGGGCCCCTCCGCACGGCAGCCTTGGGCTATGCTGCAGACCCCGCCTGGGTATCAAGGGCCCAGGAGGCAGGACAAGCGCCATGCACGCTGGGCCTCCTCCAGCGCTGCGGGCTGGGAGTCACGCAGGACCATGGAAAGATGTCTGATCACGGGGGAGCGTGAAGGGCAGGTGTGGGCGGCGGGGTGAGAGCAGGGTCCCCAACTCCTGGCTCCACACTGGACAGGCGGGAGGGCCAGAGCCGGTCCCGGGACCTCTCTGAGCATCAGTCTCTGCATCCGTGAAACGGGAGAGGCCACCGTCCCCGCCTTGTGGGAGCGCTGGACCCACAAAAGGAGCTGGTAAACGCGAAGACCCGGAGCAGGGTGGGCGCCTGGGGTGCCCTCGTGGACGCCGCGGCGACGCCCGCACCGGCTTCCCCCGCGTCCGGGTCCGCATGTTCATCGGCACAGCTGTACCCACGAAAGCCCACACTGACTTTCTAATGGAGAACACACGGATCCTAATCAAGCCCCCCGTGTTCAGCAGGATCTACCGAGCATCTATAATGAGCCCGAATTCCTGGAGGGTTGGGAGGGGCCGGTTCTAGAAACATTAGGATGGAGCTGACTGAACACTGGATGTGAATTTTGATGTCACCAAAAACAAGCAGTGAGACGCCCAACGGAACCAAAGGCATCCCATTCCTTCCCTGTTATTACCCTGTTTTCCTCAAAGCTGAGAGACTCATGAGGTCAACCTTCAGCAGAGATGGAACGAGGACTTCCTGAGAAAGGGGTTAAAGGTCTCTGGGTGGAAAGGTTTCCCCCACACCCAGGAACTCCCCCGAGGACTGCCTGGGGGAGGCGGTCCAGAGACGACCGGCGTCCAGTGTGAGCCTGTCCCGCAGCCTCCCACTGTTCATTCCCCAGCAGGACGCTGCGCCTGCCAGGCAGGTGGGGCACCCTGTCCAGCAGCCAAGGGGCCAGGGGTTGCTGACTCAAGCCAGGCCCAGCCAAGCCTGCCTGCTCACTGGACCCTCAACCTCAGGGGCCCCGGTCTGCAGGTGGGGGGCAGGGCTGGGAGACACTGGGGGTACTACCGCTGCAGAAGGTGCAGCAAGTCCCCCAGCAGGAAGCAGTCTCGACGGTGTGCACTTGCACTGCCCGTCGGCTCGGGCCAGCCAGGCACAGACCTCCTGGTCTCTACCCCAGGGAGCCGACCCCCACCCCGCCCCACCTTCTGGACCATGTCCTCCAGGGTGCTGTGCCCCACTCCACATGCCCCAGAGGTCTCACCCGCCGACCTGTGCTCACCTGGCCCCCCAAAACGAGAACCTGCCTGACAAGGAAAGAGTGTGCCGTGCATTAAGCACCTACTGTGTACGGTTCCTGCACACCCTTTATCTTCTCTTTATCCTTAGAGCCTGGTGGCAGCTGAGTCACCCCTGTTTCTGTGAATTAAACACCCCGAAGCTAAGAGAGGAGACCTGTCCCGCAGCCCCTGGGGCCTGACTGCCTGCCCACGCTGAGTACCTCCTGGTTGCCTTCTCCGCTCTCCGTTTTGGGTCACCAGCACATCACCAATGGCTCCGCATCCAGTAGGTGCTGAATAAAAGCCAGTTGCTCTCAGGGGGTTGGTTACCCCCTTGCTCCTTAGGCATAAATCACCTTTCTCCACGGATGGGCAGGGGCCCCTCAAATCTGAGCTGGAAAAGCAGCCCACAGCTCACTCCCCCCACACTGCAGGGGCCGGAATACACCCTCCAGAAGGGAGAAGGCACGTATGTGCCACCAGCCCAGGGCACGGGCCCCGTGGAGGGAGAGGGGCTCCGGCGCCCTCTCTCCTCAAAGACTGGGGAGAGACACGGTCAGGGAAGTAGGCCCCCAGTCCTGTCAATACGCTCGAGCCTCCCAGCCTGACTCCTTACTCCTCACGTGTGGCCCCAAAGCCACAGCACCCCCACCCCCAGGAGTCTGTGAGACCCTCGGGCCCTCCAGCTGCCCCGCCCCCAGACCCACTGGTCAGCATCTGCTGCTTAGCACCATCGCCAGGCCCCTGTGCGCACCTTCCGCCCGAGACGCTCCCCTCCACCCAGAACTCGGTGTTGCCACCGTTTCTCTTGAAAAAGATGCGACCACAGGCTCTGAAGCCACGCTGGGGACTCGTGACCCAAGCCCCACCTCAGCACCCCCAGCTCCCTCCCTCCGAACCCGCCGCCCACACCAGCACTGGGGGTGGGGGTCCCCAAGCAGGCTCGCAGCATCCTCCGGCCACACCTGGTCACTGGAAGTGACTGTGAAGGGGAAGAAGGAGCGCTTGGACGCTGCCACGAGGCACCTGCCAACATTGCGCGGGCGGCCGGGCTGCGTGGCCCCGGGGCCCTGCCTGCCAAGCTGCTGGCGGCTTCCTCTGGGCCCGGCTCTTCCATGAGTCCCTGCCTTGGGGGGGTCAGGGCTCAGGCCCTGCAGCCAGCACCAGGCAACCACAGAAGAGACGGAGGGACAGAGGGCATCTCAGAGATGCTGGAGAGCCAGGGGCAGAAATACAGAAGCGGCGTGGGGGGTCTCTTCCTTCTCCAGTGACCCCGGCTGAGAGCTGTTCCATCCTGCCTCTGCCCTCCCAGCACACAAACAGAAAGAAGAAGTTTGCCACTGGCCTGGCACCACAGAGCCACCGGGCTCACCCGCGCCTTGACCCACCCAGGCACCCCTCCTCCTCCAGGGCCCACTAGAGCCAGGATCACGGCCGGGTACCACGCAGGAATCCGGGCCGCAGGGAGGCTTCTCTGTCCCCTGACTACAGCCTGCACAGCCCGGCCAGGGGCAGAGGCACACGGGGTCTCAGGTGACCAGAGGACCAGATAGCCACACCTGGATGCCTGGGAATCAGTAGCCCCTCCCCCGAAGGACTTTGGAGTCAGGATAACTCTCCCCTCATCATTTCTGCCCACCCCTAACCTCCCAGAAAACCTCCCCTGAAGCTGCGTACCATGGGCATTCCAACCCCTACCCCAAAACCCACGCAAACAGTTTCTCCTCCGCCCCAGTCCGTGGTGTGTGGGCCAGGCGGTCCCAAAGACACGGGGACCAAGGGGTTAGACAGGGCGCAAAGCACGCAGGAACCCCACCCCCAGGAACCCCGAGCCCCAGCGACCCCGAGCCCCGCGCTCCCCGCCTCGCCCAGATGGGCATCAGGACTTGTGCGGAGCGCGGCCGCGCACACGACTTCAGACCCACGGGAGGCAAACGCGCGGCAGGGACTCCGGGCCCCGCGCGGCCAGGCTGTCCTGCCCCATCCCGTCTCCGGCTTAATCCTCGCTCTGAAATAGCCCCGGGTAATCCCAGGGCCGGGCGGGTATTAACCAGGAGCCGCGAAGGAAGACACGGAGGCGTCCCGAGGGAGGAGGGCTCGGCGCGTCCTGGGCTGGAGGCAGCAGAGAGTCCCTCCCCGAGGGAAGCTACCCGCGAGGGACCCAGGCCCGTTCGAGGGCGGGATCTGCGCCTGCGGCGCCCCCGCGCTCCGGGCCTGGGGTCTCCGGGTCAGGGGTTCCGGACTCGCCACCCAAAGCCCCCGGAGCGCCCGGACAGCCCTCTGTGGCGAGACCATCCCGCATCCGAGCTCCCGGGTCGCTGGAACCCGAGTCCCGAGCCGGCCGTCCGTGGAGAGCCGGGCGCGCGGGAGCGCCGGACAGCGCCCCGGAGCCCCTTTCCCTGGGAGCTCAATCCCGCAGAGACCGCGTCCCAGGGCGGGCCGCGACCCCGCCAGGGGTACCCCGAGGTGCCCCCCGGCCGGGCACCCTCCACGCCGAGCCCTGAGGGGCCCCCGGGGGCCCCCAAGAAGTTCGCGCGCCCCCGACACGCCCGCCGCCCCCGGTCCCCACTTACTTGTCGCGGTGGCCGCCGAGCTCCGGGGCGGCGCCGAGCGGCTGCGGGCCGGGGCCGGGGTCGGGGCGGTGGGCGCACGCGGCCAGGTGTCGCCGGTGCCGCTCCAGCAGGCCGGCGTTCTCGCGGCTCAGCCGCGCCACTTGGCGCTCCAGCTCCTCGATGCGCCGCCGCCGGCGCGCCAGCAGCTCTTGCTGCGCCGCGACGATCCGGGTCAGCTCCTGCAGGTACTCGGCCGCCTGGCCGGGGGGCTCGGCGGCGCTCGCCATGGTCCCCGCCTCAGGCGCGCGGGCGGCGGGGCGGCGGCGGCGGCGCGGCCGTGGCTGCGCGGCGGGGACGGCGGCTCTGCGCGGCGCGGCGCGGCGCGGGGCTCGGCCCGGGGGGCGCGGCGCGCGGGGCCCAGCGCGGCCCCGCCTCGGCGCCCGGCTCCCGCCTCCGCCCGCGCCCGCCCCGGGCGCCTCCGCGCCGCCCGCGGCCCCGCGGCCGCACCGGAGCGGACAGGGCTCGGAGCTGCGGCCGCCGCGGGCGGGCGAGGAGTTTGCAAAGTGCCGGCTGCGGCGCGGGCGGAGCGGGAGCCCGCGCCCGGCGGCCGGCGCGGGAGGAGCGGGCGGGAGGCGGCGGCGGCGGCGGCGGAGGGAGGGCGCCGCCTGCCGGCCCTGCGTCCCGCGCCCGCCGCCGCCGGGGTGCGACTCGCGCCTCCTCGCCGCCGCCTCGGTCGCTCTGAGATGCTAGTCTCACCAAGAAATTCGGCAACACAGACGTTCCTACATATTGTCAGCCGACGACTGGGCTGTGAATAGCAAAATAAGGAGCTCAGAAGCACTCTGGCATTTTTTACCAAGTGTGATAAAAACGCGGGGTTCGTTCTGTTGCCCAAGCACGACAAGTTTCCTAGGCCGTCCGTTGTCCTGGACGGCTCTAGGCGGCTGGCGGCCCCGAGGCCTCCACGATGCGGCTGTGGATCAACTCCCAAGGCCCGGGCAGGGACCTTGCTTCACACCCCGGGTCTGGTGTGCCGGGCCTGCAGTCCCAAGACCCGCTGTTACCGCGGCCCTGAGCCTTTCAGCGGTTCCTTTCGTCTCTGAGCCTCAGGTTGCCCAGCGATAGTATTTTCTATTTCTTGACTTTTAATAACCTTCTATCATTTTCATGCTCTAAATTTCCTTAGGACTAACCTTGTTCTTTTCCTGCCTTCGGGGGAGTTTAGTTCTTTCCACTGTTTGTTTTCTGGCAAATGTTATAAATTTGCCTCTGGGTAAAGCTTTAGCTACATCTCATGACTTTCTAAAAACCTTGTAATAATGTACATTTTGATGGTATAGTGTGTCTGTTAAGGCTGGCGTCACACTGGCTTCGATAAAACTTGGTTTCCCACACCCACGATTGTTGACACCCCTTTACCTGGAGGAGATGATGGGCCCCACCTAGAGAGACCCCTGACCCTCCAGGGCCCTAAGGCCTCCTTGGGTGGCCCCTCGGCATGGCCTGTGAAAGACAGAATGGCAGGAGGAGCTGTTTCGAGGTCCTCAAACTCACCAAGTGCTTTTCCTAGGTTACTTGTGATGTTGTAGAAATACTGTCTTTATAAATCCTGTAATTATTTTCTCTAGGGCAAAATTACATCCTGCTTGTGTGTGTAAATGTGTTTATCATTTCAGTTTATATTTTGAAAATATACCAACATCTTTGCAAGCCGGTTCTATAATATTTCCTCCCTTTATAAAGATACCAGGAGCTTTCCCAAAAGGGATACGACCTTGGCATCTAGTGAGTTCTTTGGGAGACCTGACCCTCGGGCCACACATATAGGGGTCTCTGCCAGTTTGGGAATGAAGGAAACTCAGGTGTAAATCCTGGGGCACTTGAGTGAGGAGTGGGGGTGGGGAAAAGCTGATGGGGGGGTGAGGAGCAGCTTCCCACATCCCCCCACCCAACCGCCATATCCTGTCCCCACCCCCACCCCAGCACCCTCTTGCAACAGTTCTGGGTTGAAGCTGACCTCATGGTTCTATCTCCATGCTGCCTCCCCCTGGGCCCCCCAGATGCAGCGAGCTAACTGACCTCCCTCTGCATGAAGGACGAGACTCTGGACTGTTAGCCACCCAGACGTCCTTTACAGTCTCCCCACGCAAGCCGATGATGTCAGAGCATTGATGGGCAAGGTGGCAGATGGTGGAGAGAGAGAGGTAACCCAGGGTGCTTTAACACACCTGCAAAATGAAGCAGCGAACACACACACAGGTCATCCCGTTGTGACACTGCCTCTCATCTGGATCCCCGCAGGGGACAACAAAGGAGGTCTGTGTGTGGACGCCGCGGCAGCTGACAAGACCCCGCCCCAGGACGGGGCTCTCACCCGCCACCCACCAGACACGTCGGCATCTGACAGCTCAGCAGTGTTCCTCTTTGGATACTGCCCCGTGCCCACGGACTCGACCGCATCCAAAGCTACGCCCCTGCTTCCCTGAGGCTGTGACTGGTCCACGCAGGGGCTCAAGAGCCCAGCGCCTTTGTCCAAACTCGGCCAGCTCTGCAGGGTGGTCCCAGCTCCAGAGCCGCTGATGGGACTCGCGGAGGCCTCTGCTGGGACAGGCCCGTCGGCCGGCCCTCCTGCTGCCTGGGCCTGGTGCTGGTCCTGAGAGCTCGGCCAGCAAGCCTCCTGCACCAGCCTCACATCCCCACCTCTCCCGACCCTGTGTCACCCACATGAACATCCCCTTGCTTTGTGTGGGGAGATTCTAAACCTGAAAAGCCAGTGATAGGCTTTTCCAGGGTTATCATTACCTGAATACAAGGCCAAGGGGCAGAAAAAAAAAACAAAACATATTACTATTAGCTGTAAAGAAAAGAGAGGTAACAGAAGTTTGGAGGAGAGAGGGGAAGGAGAGGCATGTTATAATCATCTATTAGCTTTTACTGTCATTATCCACATTCAGCTTCTCAGTGAGACCATCTATCTTTTAAATATCACCCTTTGTTGCAGAATCCTCATTTTTCTCCGTAAAAACCCTCCTGAGAGCTCTCTGACTCACCGTTACAACTTGGCCTGGTGCCTCCTTGGCCTGCTATGTGGCTATCGTCGGCGATTTCTTGGCACTTCCCTCCTGGATTGGGTCCATGCTTTCTTGGATTTTATGAATTCTCTTTCTTGGATTAATTTTGTATTTTGCTGTGAACGTCCTCTAGCAATTCTCCCAGAGACAGCCTGTGGTAAGGTCTCAGAGTCCTTGGGTGTCTGAAATGATATATTTTGCCCTCGCACTCAGTTGACAGTTTTTCTGGGTATAGAATTCTAAGTTAAAATCAATTTCCTCAGAACTTGGAAAGGTTTCTACCATTTTCCTCTATCATTTAGTGCTGCTGCTGATGCTAATCTGATTCCTCTCCCTTTGAGGAAGAAATTCTCCTGGAGGGGGGTGGTACTGCCCCCAATCACAACTTTTGGAAATCTGGTGGGGGGGTCTTTTGATCATCACAGTGACTGGGTTCACTCTGGTATTCAGTGCAGTAAAGTTTCATCTAACGAAAGCTGCTCCATTCAAATTGCCAAAAAGAGCAAAGTTGGAGGGGCACGCTGAATGAGCTCAAGCTTCACTGTGAGGCGACAGCGATCAGAGCAAGCGGCCCCGGGCAAAGCTGGACAAAAAGGCCAACAGAAGAGAGGAGAGGGTGAAAAGAGACCCCCACACATGTGGTCAACTGGTCTTAACAAAGATACCAAGAAGCCTAATAAGGGGAAGGATAGTCTTCCAACAAATACTGCGGGCACAATTGGATATCCACATGCAAAAAAATGAAAGCTCACACTTGCAGCATCTACAAAAATTAACTGGGGACAGAGCATGAACCTAAATGTGAGACTTAAGTATATATACCTTCTAGGGAAAAAGACCCAGGAGAAAGTCATAATGGCCTTGAGTTTGGCAAAGATTTCTTAAGTATGACACCAAAAGCATGAACTCTAAAAGAATAAAAAGCAAGACATTGGACTTCATCATGATGGAAAAAAAAAGAAACACTGTTAACGGTCTTTCCCATCTTTTGATTGGACTGTTTGTTTTCCTGATATCGAGTTGCCTATTTACGATGGAATATTACTGAGCCATAAAAAGAACAAATTTGAGGTGGATTGTTCCAGTGAGGGGGATGAGCCTAGAGCCTGTTATACAGAGTGAAGTAAGTCAGAAAGAGAAAGACAGAGTATATTAATGCATATATGTGGTATCTAGAGAAACGGTATTGATGAGCCTATTTACAGGGCAGGAGTGGAGACAGACGTGGCAACCGCTCGTGCACTCTGGGGAGGGAGAGGGTGGGGCGAGTGGGGAGCGCGGCGACAGCACGTACGCACAGCACGTACGCACAGCACGTACGCACAGCACGTACGCACAGCACGTACGCACAGCACTTACGCACGTACGCACAGCACGTACGCACGTACGCACAGCACGTACGCACAGCACGTACGCACGTACGCACACCACGTACGCACAGCACTTGTGGGGCGGAGAGCTGGTGGGAAGGTGCTCTGTGATGACCCGGAGGGGAGGGATGGCGGAGGTGGGGAGGCTCACGAGGGAAGGGGAACGTGTGTAGTTGAGGCTGATTCGAGTTGTTGTGTGGCAGAAACCAATGCAACATTGTAAAAAAAAAAAAATTTTTTTTAAAGACACTTAAGGGGACGTTCCTGGCAGTTCAGTAGTGAGAGGCCTCCTCGCCTCCACTGCAGGAGGTTCGGGTCTGGTCCCTGGTCAGGGAACTAAGAGCCCACATGCTGTGTGAAGAGCCCTGCATCCTGGTAGACGTGCCTCAGGTCATGGCGATGGGCCCGGCTCCCAGTCACCGCCCTGGGTGGGGACGTGTTGGTTAGCACTGCGCCTTCTCTGACCTGGAGTCAGAGTCGGTCAGTCAGGGCCCCCCGGCTGTAGTCCTGCTGCTTCTCAGTCCTCACCTGGCACCACAGAACTAACCGCTGCTGGCTCTTCAAGACTGCTTTCCCTTGGAGTTTCCTTTGAAAAGGAAATCCTCTACTTAAACAAAAAAAAAACACTGTTAAGAAAAAGAAAAGTATGGGAACAAATATTCACAAAATGTACATTCAACAAAGAACTTGTGAGTAGACTGTATAAAGAACGCTTACAACTTAATAATAAGACAAACAACCCAATTAAAAATGGGGAAAAGATTTGAACAGACATTTTACCAAAGAAGATATATTAATGGCAAATAACCACACAAAAATATGCTCAGCTTCATTACTTGCTCGGGACATGCAAATCAAAATCATAATGACTTATCTATGAAACCAAAACCATCAGGAGGGCTTCCCAGGTGTGACAGTGGTAAAGAACCCACCTGCCAATTCTTCAAAGGACAAGAAATTGTCAAATCAGTCAAGAAATTGAAATGACAACCCTCCGAACAGAAGAAAATTTTTGTGAGTCATACATTTGATGAGACTTTTGTTTCTAGAATAAGTAACTTTCTTCACTCAACAATCTAAAAAGACAACCCAGTGTAAAATGGGCAAAAGCTCTAAATAGACATTTCTCAAAAAAATATAATAAGCACATGAAAAGATGCTTGACATCATTAGTGATCAGGGAAATGCAAATCGAAACCAAGCTGACATACCACTTCACCCTTACTAGGTTAGCTAAAATTAAAAATACAGAAAATAATAAGCGTTGGCAAGGATGTTGAGAAAGTGGACGCTCATACATAGCTGGGGGGAATCTAAAATAGTACAGCTGCTTTGCGAAATAGCCTGGCAGTTCCTCAGACATTTAAGCACTTATATGATCCAGAAATTCTATTCCTAGATGTATAGCCAAGAGAATTGAAAACATACATCCTCGCAAAAACTTGTACACAAATGTCATAACAGCATTGAGCAAAAATATGGAAACAAGTCTCCATCAACTGACTGATACAAAGCGGTCTATCCACACAATGAATACCTCAGTTCAGTTCAGTCGCTCAGTCGTGTCCGACGCTTTGCGACCCCATGAATCGCAGCACGCCAGGCCTCCCTGTCAATCACCAACTCCAGAGTTCACTCAGACTCACGTCCATCAAGTCAGTGATGCCATCCAGCCATCTCATTCTCTGTCGTCCCCTTCTCCTCCTGCCTCCAATCCCTCCCAGCATCAGGGTCTTTTCAAATGAGTCAGTTCTTCGCATTAGGTGGTCAAAGTATTGGAGTTTCAGCTTCAGTCCTTCCAATGAATATTCGGGACTGATTTCCTTTAAGATGGACTGGTTGGATCTCCTTGCAGTCCAAGGGACTCTCAAGAGTCTTCTCCAACACCACAGTTCAAAAGCATCAATTCTTCGGCGCTCAGCCGTCTTCACAGTCCAACTCTCACATCCATACACGACCACAGGAAAAACCACAGCCTTGACTAGACGGACCTCTGTTGACAAAGTAATGAATATTTACTTGTTAATAAAAAAAGAATACAATACTGACACCTGCTATATGGACGAACCCTGAAAACATGATGCTAAGTAGAAGAAGCCAGTCACAAAGGACCAGCTATTGCAGGGCTCCATTTACACGAAAGGTCCAGAATGGATAAATCCACAGAGAGAGAAATCGGCCAGCAGCAGCTGAGGGGAGGGGCTGGGTGACCGGTGGGTAGATGAAGATTTCTTTATGGGGTAATGAAAATACTCCAAAATTGATGGTAAAACTCTGTGAATGTGCTGAAAAGCATTGACTCGTACACTTTAAAAGGGAGAATTGTATAGTGTGTTAATTATGTCTCACTGAAGCTATTAAAAGGAAAAACACTCCACCATATCTGGTAGCACGGCTTTAATTAAGGAGTCTGACCGCTCTTCCCGAGTCTTATCTGAAGCGGGGCGATGCGGGTGGGTGGCCGGGAGGTGGGTAACCAGCTTCTCCAGGCTCAGCATGCAGCCCCGCTAGGAGCTCCCCACCCCGCTGGGTTGGGGCCTCTCTCGAGGCTCTTCCTGCTGCTGTGTTTCAAAGACAGTCTTCAGTTTGATGGAGCTCCGGGACGACATGCACTAAGCCTGTCACGGCTGGGGTGGCAGCGACACACACGCCTCGGAGAACGCGCTCCTCTGAAGACAGCTGGGACTCGAACCCTCCTCCACTCTCACACGCACAATTCCAAACTCAGGGGTTTGTCCCACAGTAAACCCACTCACGAGCTCCAAGGCATCATGGACAGTGCCTTTCATGGAATGTCTGTGGCCTCAACCAAGGCTGTTCTCTACGGATCAGCAAGGGTGACCTTCAGGATAAAGGAAGTGATGAGGGTCAGGCACACGGCAGGCATGGGTTTCTCCCAGCAGCGCCAAAACACAAAGGAGCGTGCAGAAGCGTGCGCTTGAATTTGTATAGACTCTTTCCACAAGGATGCGCTCCAGATAATGCCAAAGGTAGGCACTGCTGGATTTTTTATACCTCCTCACGTATATTTTACCTTTTATATAACGACATCATCCTAGGGGTGGAGAGAAGGCTGACTCTATAGCCTTTTGTACAGTTCAGATATTGTCTTCCATGCATGTATCACCTTTTCAAAGTATAGCCATAATAATAAGGAACAAAGAATCTCCAGGCCCTGTTTCCTCTGCACGGCTCTCCACGGCTCGCCTGGATGCCTTCTGATCCCCGAACCACCCCCCTGCCAGGAACTGCCACCAAGAGGCGCTCAGCAAGCATCTGATGAATGAGTGGCAGAGAGAGGCAGCCCCCACCCCAAACCAGCACAGCGGTTCTCCCCGGAGCATGTGGGCAGGAGGGCGTGCCCCACCAGGGCTCGGTGCAGCTCTTAGACACCCCGAACCCACTGGCAAGAAGCAGGCACCAGTCAACCACAGGGAGGGCTCTCCCCTCTCTCCCCTGCACATACTCACCTCTGACTCTGCCTTCAGACTCCAGCTCACTGGCTCTTTGTTGAAGAAGTACAGACAAGCGGTGAACCGTACAGACAGACAGACAAAAAATGGCAGAAAGAGCCAGGACTTAGAACTCCTGCTTGGCCGCCCACTTACTGATAAGCCCTGGACCACCGTCTTCGGCTGTTGAGCGTCACTTAACTCATCCATGAATGGAAGGATGAATCCTTTCCAGGCAGCTCTAAGGATAAATAAAGGTCATACGCGGAAACAGAGACAGTGCTGCGGCCCCTCCCCCATTCCCTAATCCCTGCCTCGGGGATTTATCAGCTTTCACAAAGACCAGGCTGGAACAGAGACACTGTTAAACGATAAACATTATTAGAAAACTAAGTATGTGTGTTGAAAATATACAGTTATTCATTAGGCAAACAGAGACAGAAGGCATAATTTTCAAAGCAGTTGAGGGGGGGAAATGAAATAGATACTTTGATCAATTTAAAAATGTAACACAATGAAATCATGATGAATTAAAATAAGATGGCCAAGTAAGTCTAAACAAACAGTACAATAAAGGTTAATGTCTTCCACTCTCCTATCAAAAGGCAGAGACTCGGGCGGGAGGGTGCTTACCTGGTGGTTCAGTGGGTAAGACTCCAAGCTTCCACTGCAGGGGGCGTGGGTTTGATCCCTGGTCCAGGAAATAAGGTCCTACACAATGTATGGCGTGGCCAAAAAATAATAAAAAGGGCAGAGACTCAAACAGGACTCCCAGGAGATCCAGGAGCACAAGTTTACGAGAGTTAAGGTGTCTCAGGAGCCCCCTGGGGATTGGAGTCTCTGCTGACCACCTCCCCGCCACCTCACCTGTCCTGATGCTCCACGTTGCTAATCCTCAGAGATGGCCATCAAGCCCCTCTCTTTCTGAGTAGCTGAGGAGCAATTTGTGGTTCTTCTAGATAAAGCTGCTTGGTGATTAAAGTCACCGTATCAATCACCTTGTTTCTGCAAATCAGGAAGGATCCTCATTCCTCGGTCATCTCACCTTGCAGGAGCAGGTGGCTGGTCTGGAGTTGGTCCTGCAACATTGCTCCTTGCAGTGACTCAGAGCACCTGTGCACAACTGCCACGGAACTGAAGCCCTTCCCCGCATTTCTCACCCCCAGTGCCAGGCTCCTGGTGCCTGCGTGCACAGAACTGAATATCAGGACGTGGGCCTGCTCCTCCACATGCCTTTGGTCCACTGTCTGCGGGACCTGTATGGCAGACGTTGACCTGCCCTTTAAAGAAGGGGAAGACCATCAGAAAAAGGAGTCTTTAGCGTTAGATCCTTAGCACTGGACCTTGTCTGCATTAGCAATCCTTATCAGGAATGGGACAGCCCAGAGAGGTGGACTGACTTGTCTGAGGAGACACAGCAGAGGGTGAGCTGGTTGGATGGCATCACCAACTCTGTGGACGTGAATCTGAGCAAACCGGGAGACAGTGAAGGACAGTGGAGCCTGGCGTGCTGCAGTCCACGGGGTCGCAAAGAGCCAGACACAACTTAGCCCCTGAACAGCACACGGCATGCTAACTGCAGCCCAACCCCATGGAACCCTCAATTTGGCCATTCAGATGCGGCCTTCATGATGGCCACCATTAAAGAGTCTACAAATATTAAGTGCTACACTGTTCGTGGGAATAGCCACTGTGGAAAATGGTACGGAGGTTTCTCAGAAAACTAAAAACAGCGTTTCCAATTAACCCAGCAATCGTGATCCTAGACATATATCCAGAAAAAACTACAATCTGAAAAGATACATACATATACAGATGCACCCCTATGTTCACAGCTGCGCTGTTTACAACAGCCAGAACACGGAAACAAGCTAAATGTCCGTGGAATGGATAAAGAAGATGTGACATGTGTACACACACACATACATGCAATCGAATGATACTCAGCCACCAGAAAATGAAGTAATGCCCCAGAGATGATCATACTAAGCAAAGCAAATCAGACAGGAGAAAGACACACGCCACATGGTATCAGCACATGCGGAGTTTAACGCACAACACACATGAGCCTGTCTGTGAAACAGCAGCAGACGCGGACGCGGTGAACAGACGCGCGGCTGCCGAGGGGAGAAGAGGGAGGGATCGGGAGCTCGGGATTCGCAGAGGCAAACTGTTATACACGGCACAGATAAACACCACGGCCTCCTGCCGAGCGCAGGGACCCATTCAATATCCTGTGATGATGCCTAACAGGAAAGAATATGAGAAAGAATATATATGTATGGATGACTGAAGCATTTGCTGTACAGAAGAAATTAACATAAAACACTGTGAATCAACTATACTCCAATAAAAAATGTTTAATGCTGCCTTCATGAATTTTGCTGTTACTGGGTATACATGAAACACGTATTTAATTTTTTTCTTTACTGTTTTAAACAAAAATACTTTTAGGGGCGTTCCCTGGTGGCCTCGTGGTGAGGATTTGGTTCGTTCACTACAGAGGCCTGGGCCTCCCTGCAGTAAAGACCACATCTGCCAGTGCAGGAGACTCGGGAGATGTGAATCTGATCCTGGGTCAGGAAGATCCCCCGGAGCAGGAAACGGCAACCCACTGCAGTATTCCTGCCCAGGAAGTCCCATGGACAGAGGAGCCCGGTGGCCCACAGTCCAGGGGGTCGAAAAGAGTCTGACACGACAGAGCGCACACCCAGCGGGGCGTTGAAGACCCGTCAGCAGCTCCTTCACACTGTCAGGACTGAAGGGTAACGGGCCTGCCCCCAGGGTGAGTGATGCGCTTCGGCCCACACCTCCTCGGGCAGGCCAGGACCCCCCAGGGCTGTCCGCACCTCCCAGCCTCTGCCTTTCCACCTGTAAAGTGGGCATAGGAACAGCTGCTGATGCTGGCGCCCCCGGCAGTCAATGGCCCTGTGAGGGCGGCAGGGACTCTCACCCCCTGTCTCTGAAGGAAGCGGGAGGGCTCTGACAAGCCTCCGCGTGGGAGGATGCGCCCAGGTGGTCACCGCATCCACCGTCCCCCTTACAGACAGGCTGAAGGGGGCACTGCAGCCCCGAGACAAGGCCACCTGCTTAGCCACGGGGCAGAGCATCGGTAGCCGGGAGGCTGTCGGGAGCCCAGCAAAGTTTTGCAGATGGGGGTCGGGGGGTGGAGGACAGAGGAAAAGACATACTAACATGTCAAAATGAATAAATGTTCAATTAAGTGTCCACAGAACAGAACCTCAGTCGACTAGTCCACAGCATCTCCACTCATTGCCGTGTCGTT